>NW_006399785.1:8487103-8497834 GCF_000299155.1 Elephantulus edwardii
TTTTCCAGGATACTGGGAAGACTGTTTATGTTGTGGATTAGGACTTCTAGTGTTGTTCCTCACTCCATACACAAGGTGGATCATGGACCTAGGACTAAAACCAAGGACTATAAAATTCATTACAGAAAAGCTGGCTGTACCTTTTCCAAGCAGACTGGTGTGTCCTTTTAGCAGGCCATGAGATAGATATTATGCATTCTTCTCCAACATTACAACTCAAAGCCATTGATTCTTCTTATCATTCTATTCATTGGCCAAATTTCAGATGCGTAGTGTAGAGGGAGCTCTGTTGGCCTCATGGTGAGAAATTGCACTGCCAACCCCAAAGGCATGCAGTTCAAATCTGCCAGCTGCTCCACGGGGGAAGAATGGGTAGTCTCCTCCCTTGTGATTTACTGCCTCTGAAAACCCACTGGGGGGTCAGTTGTGTGCCATTTCTAACTCAATGGTATATAACAACAAGAACAAAGCGGGTAATAGAAAAGATCATGGTTTAGATCAGATGCACCTTGGTCTTCAAAATGACAGCTTTACTCTTCAGCACTTTGGAGCGGTCCCTGACCAAAAAGGTCATTAATAATGTATCTCTTTTCCATCTAATTTGTATTACATATTTCTATCCTGGATACAGAGATCAAGAAACAGAGCAAGGGAATACCGCAGGGCTTAAAATCAGATGTATGTCAAAGCTGTTATCTTTTCTCCGTACCCATTTAGTCTGTTCACTGAGCAAACAGTTTGCCCGTCTTTCTCCTATGGAGCAAGTAACAGATTCGAACTTCCAAAGAGGTACCACCTTTAGATTAGCAATGAAACTCCCCAAGGTCAATGCCATCTGAGCTCCCTTTAGAAACCTAAAACAGTAGTTTAAGCAAACAAGCAAGCAGAGAAGAAGAAACAGCCACGTAATCACCAAAGAACAGAAGTTGAGAAGAGACAAAGACCTTGTCCCAGACAGATGATCCAGCACCCTGAATTCCTACTTCTGGTCTCTTAAACGGTAAGAAAATTAACTTCTGTTTGTTCAAGTCACTTCTTGTGTTTTTTCTGTTATAACAGCACTAGATAAGTAAGCCACGTTCTTATCTTAAATATTTACATTTATTTAATTTAATCATTCCATTTATACCAATGCAGAAGTTGTTTAATGAAAATGACAGCATTTTAAAGCTGTGTCTATACATTTTTAGCACACTGGATTTTCAAAATAAAAATCCGTCACACCTTTCCATTTACATCACAGTTTTGTTTGAGCTGAGACTATTACCAAAAAATACAACCCAGACTAGATGACATTTTGAAAGGTTTCTTTTAATATATTTTTTTAAATCTTTCTTAAGCAAGGTTTTAAATGAAAATATTTCTTCAGCAGTAAGTTTTGCATAATCTTTGAGGTGCTAAAACAAACTCTAGGATCGAGAGATTTAGAAGAGAAAAGGATTCGCTTTTAAAAATTATAGAAAAGCCTATTTGAAGATTTACTCTCAAAGAGAGTATTTGCACACCAGATTTCTTTGAGAAATCAAGGTGTGCTAACAGGCACCCTATCCTAGCAATTGATACTCTTCCAACAGCATGATGCAACTATGGCATTAGTTGTATGCAAGTACTTGATTCTTGCTCTACCTGTTTCTTAAAGAAACTGCCTGGGCAGCTGTCAAATGCTACCAGGTCAAAATCTCTCTGCATTTCTTCCTGCCAAGTTGTACCATATTTGCCATTAAGATGCAATCATCTGCTTCATATTGCTCCAACTCATTGCTGGATCAAAGCAGCAGTGTGATTTGCCATCTCCCATCAGCTCTTCTTGGGAAATTAAAAAAAAAAATAGATTAATTCTCCTTTCTTTATTTCCAGATCAGAATACTGTGAATAAATGAACACTGCTCTCACTCCTGCATTGTGCTATTTGATTAGAGGAAGATGACTAGGAAAGAAAAGAGGAAAACATTTTTCAAGCCAGGAAAATTGACAGAGGGAAGGAAAGAAAAGGACTCCGTTTGCTGTTGTCCCGTGCCTTCGAAGTCATTTCAACCCGTGACATCATAGAACTGAAGAGAATTTCCCAAAGTGCTGCCTAGGCTAAATTCTATAGAAGACATGATAAAATGAAAGAGCTGAGCAGAATGTTTCAAAGAAGACCTTAAGGAGACAAAGGAAAGTGTTATGAAGAAATGTGCAAAGATCAGGAGAGTTGTTGTTAAGTGCTATCGTGTTGATTCTGACTCACGGAGATTCGACACAGAAGAAGGATGCACTGCCTGGCCCCTGGGCATCCTCACAAGCACTGCTGTCGCAGGCACTGCACCATTTCTTTCTGGCATCTTCCTCTTTTTCACCCACACTCGACTTTACCAATCCCCTCCCCTACCTTTAGAGCCCTTACCCTCTTAATAACATGTCTAAGCTGTTAGACAGAGTCTCCTTTTCCTAGTTTCTGAGAAGAACTCTGGCTGGATTTCTTCAAACACAGCTTTGTTTCTTCTTCCGGCAGTCTATAGTACAGCCAACATTCTTCACCAACACTCCAATTCAAAAGCATCAATTCTGCTTTGTTCTTCCTTGTTTATTTATCAAGCTTTGCCATGCAAAAGAAGTGTATGAAAATAGCATGGCTTGGGTCAGATGAACTTTGGTTTTTTAAGTGATATTTTGCTCTTGAACACTTTAAGGAGATATAGCATGTCTCATGCAGGATGGATTTTGGCTGAGAGCGGAGAATGGTGTTTATGAAGACATCCAACTGTGTGTATCATAACAAATTATGAAAAGCATTGCATAAAATTGTAATTCCAGAACACTTAATTATGTTACTATGGAACGTGTGCACAGACCAAGAAGCAGTTGTTTGAACAAAACATGGGAAATTACATGTTTCAAAAGCAGGAAAGGTATGTGTCAGATAGGTTTGATGTGTTTCACCATACTAGTCAATCTGCATGCTGAGCAAATAATTGGAAAAACTGAGTTAGATGTTGTAAAATGGGACTGACATCAGGGTTGAGGCTGAGAAAGATGGGATAAATTATATATACCGCATTCAAACAGATGAGGGAGAGAATTGCTTAAAGGGATATGTGATTAGGTATTATTATCATGACAGGAGTCCCGAAAAAAAAAGGCTGCCTAGACTCAACGGCACATAACAACAACAGTGGAGTGGACTTGGAGGGAGAGATTGTATAACAATGAAAGAAATTTTTTTGCTACTATTTATTTATGAAATTCAAACACAAATTTGAACAAATTCTTTCAATTTCCTTCACCCCCCTCCTGACCCATCAAATTGTACAACCCAATGATTAATACCCCCCCTTTGCCCTGCACATCCACACCACTCTGCTTCCAGCCTCTCCCACCCCTCCTGGATCATAATACTCATTCTACAATACGGTTTTATACAATATTTATCCTTGTGGGACTGAGTTAGTTCACTCCGCATAACGTTCTCCAGTTCCTTCCAAGTTAGGTAATAACTTAGAAAGTTATTGCTCCTGTGTGTTGCATACTATTCCATTGCGTGACTGTACCATAATTTCTCAATCCATTCATTTGTGGTTGAACATTTGGGCTGTTTCCATGTTCTTGCAATGGTGAATAACGCTGCTATGAACATTAGCGTAAATATCTCAGTTTGTGCAAATCTTTACAAAAAAATGACTGTTTCATATACTTTGGCATGTTATCTGGAGGGCCCAGTCTTTGGAGAAGGGATGCCATCCTTGGAAAGACAGAGGGTTAGTGAAAAAAGAGAAAGAGCCGTGCCATTATGGATTGATACAGTGACTGCAACTATGGATTTTAACACAGCTAAATGGATTGTGAAGACAGCTCAGGGTGAGGCAAGGTTCAGCCTGTTTCACATAAAGTTATGACTCGACCCCTCTTAGTAGTAACAAGGAAATGGTCAACAACAAGCAACAAAAATATGGACAAAATTGTCCTGTTGTTGTTATGTGCTGTCGAGTCACCTGAGACTCATAGCAACTCTATGTACAACAGCTCAGAATCATTCCCTGTCCTGAGCCAGTCACACTGACATCAACACACCAACCCCCATTACTCCAGTTACCATGTCAATCCACCTCACCCAGGATCTTCCTCACCTGCGCTGTCCCTCCACCCTTCCGAGCATGATGTTCTTCTCCAAGGACTCGTCCCTTCTGGCCATGTGATCAAAGTACGTGAGACAGAGCCTCAAAATCCTAGTCTCCAAGAAGAAACTTCTTCTGTCATCCTTAGTCATTGTCCAGCTCTCTGATGTATGGCAAGTAATTGCAAAGACAATAGCCTGAATCAGGCACATATTAGTCTCTAGACTGACATCACTGCTTCTCAGTACTCTGGAGAGGTCCCTAATGGCAGATCTTCCTTTTGGTGGTCCACGGTATGTTAAACATGGTATATTCTCTAGCCTCACAACTTCAAAGGTATCAGTTCTCAACGATAATAAATATGTAACTGTAATCCCATTAAAGGTTAGTAGTGTATTTCTTATATTAATGAGATCATATCAATATAGGGAGTGTCTTGAATCAATCATTTGTTTAAACTACTTAAAAGAAGTACCAGGAGAGAGAGAGAGAGAGAGAGAGAGAGATCATTAAAAGATCACCAAAGAGCAAAGGGTAAGAAATTAAGAGAGAGTGGACAGAAAAGGGACACGGCCCCTGGAGCCAGTGCCATCAACTTGGACTTTTACCTTCCTGAACTGGGAGACAATTAATTCAATTTCTTTTAAAGCCATCCACTTTCAATATTTCTGATGCAACACTAGGAAACTGGAACTAAGTGTGTAAATTCTCAATACACGTACACATTATCCATGCCAAGAGTAGGAACCAGGAAATCTGTCCTTTAAATTTAGGTGCTGCTGCTTATATGCTGTGTAACCTGTTAAATTCTCTTTCCTTTCTGGGCCTCAATTTCCCTATCTGCAGATTAAGGGACTGGCCTGAAGCATCTGTACTCCTTCTAAGTGCTGCAGATGACATTTTTAATGTGACGTTGCTACAGGCCATGCAATTGCACTAAATTGGACCAAATTACTTTCACTGATACACAAGACATTGAAAATTTATTAAAAGACTGAAAATGAAAGTGAAAATAAGGCATTGGGGCTGAGGGAGTGATTTCAAGTGGACACAATAAGAATAATGATAGATGAGGCCCAATTATCATCCGCCTGGATGCAAGAGAAAATAGATAGTAAATGGTATTATACTCAGACGCTGAGCTCAATAGTGTATGATTCAGTAGGGGCGCAAATTAGACAACATTCTCAGTCTGACATAATTATAAGTTACCTGACAGTTTATAGGGGGTGCGCTTTCCCAATATAGCTGAAAGAGTATCCAACTATATGATATTTAACATGTATTTGGTGACACGTATAACCGATGATTCAAAAATGTTTAATGGATGGACACAAATAACAAAAATCTGAGATGCCAATCTGGTGGAAGTGGCAGAGTGAGAACAGCTATCACATCCACTGTAATACGCTCGAAGGACAGTCTGTTGTTATTTGGAGGTGTCACTGCGCTGCTTCTATTTACAACAAAAGGTGGCCCCGTCTGGTGCCATCATCACCATCATGGCTGGGCTGGAACCACCGCTGCCCCACTCTTTGTATCAAAGCATTTCACAGAGGATCATCCTCTTCCTCACTGACCTTCTACTCGCTCAAGCAAGATATACACCTCTTGGTATTGACTTCTCTTCTATCTCTCCTAATAACATGACCGATGTTGGTGAGAAGGACAGATTCTATGAATAAGGAATGTCGCTGTTAAGTTGGCTCCAGCTTCTACTGACTCTTCAACTTAATTTCTTGTCATTGAGTCAGAACTGATGGATAGTTGAGCCTCCACTGGCTTTCTGAGGCTATAAATCTCATGGGAGGAGATTGCGCACCTTTCTCCTAAAGAGACATTTGAATTGGAACAGTCCACGAAACACGGTCTTTGTGTCATGGTACAATTCTCTAAGCCACTATGCCACCAGAGTTCTCTAAAGCAACAATTATTGTCAGGTGCCATGGAGTGGGCTACAATCCACAGGGACCATATAATCAAGAGATCTGCACCTTGCCTTATCCTATGCCATCTTCACCAGCTCTGATATATTTGAGCCCATTGCTACAGTTGCTGTGTAAATCTATCTACTTGAAGGTCTTCCTCTCTTTCATGGATCTTCCGCTTTTCCAAGAAAGATGTCCTTTTCCAAGGTCTAGACCCTCTTACCAGTGTGTCCAGAGTATATGAGATGATGCTTTCAAGGAACACCCTGGTCGTACTTCCTCTAACATAGACTTTTCCGATTGATAGTCAATGGGATATTCTTCACCAACACTTGAATAATATGTGTGCATTAAAATTCAAAGCCAAACTCACTTCCATCAAATCTGATTTGGACTCACCGCGACACCCCCCACTAAACAGCGGCCACCGGCCACTGGGTTTCCAAGACTATAAATCATTATGGGAAGAGACTGATCATCTTTCTCCTGTGAATTTGCTGGTAAATTCAAACCTCCAACATTTCCATTCACATTCTGACACATCACAAACTATGTCTGCTACCAAGACTCTGCAGGTAGACAAGTAAACGCTTCAGAAATGAAATACTTCAGTATTATTTATTCTTTCCCATTTTTTTTTCTTCCCTCTCATCAAATCTTGTCTTTGTCCTCTATGAAATACAGCAGAGCTCTAGGGGTTTAGTGGATGAGGAGTTGCATCACCAAAACAAACACAGGTGGTTCAAATCCACCCCCTGTTCTTGAGAAGAAAGATGGGGATTTTCGTCCCACATAATTTAAAACATCTGAAAACCTGCTAGAGGGCCACCTATGAACAGATTGTGACTCACCAGCACACAGCAACAACAGTAAATTTTGCATTTGAAAATGCACCAAGAAGATAAAATGATGCATCAATTTTTAGCTACCTCGAAGTATTTGACTGCAGTACTGAAACAGACATGCTGATGGAATAGGATAGTTTCCTTGGAATCCATACTCCCACAGAAAAAAATAATGGAAAAATATTTGGTTCATACACCTAAACAAGCCTAAGGTATCTGCATAAAGTTGTGGTTGATTAGAAATTTTCTGGAAGGGGCTATATTCCCTGTCCGAAATAACTACTATAATCAAAATTGTCTCTGATTTTCAGATCTGTGATCAGTAGAGTGCATTAGTTCAGAGCTGAACAAAATGCAGTAAAGTGTGATTTTTTTTTAAAACAGCTAATAATGTTTACCCAAGAAATGGTTTCTCAGCACTATGAAGTCTTTTATAATTAATTAAGGCATGTTATGGTTATAATGGCAGAAGTGTATTTGTATTTTATTAAATTAGAAACTGCTTATTATTTTTTACTTTACATGTTAATATTTCAACACTAGCATGCCTAATATTTCATAATTTTAATAGATATTTTACAATCCAAGTACATTGGCTGGCTTATTATCTTTATTACAAAGTGAAGAAATAATTTCAATTTTAGGGTAAGTAGCTCAAGGCTGAAAAATTCTTGTCATATTTTGCTGTTGTTGTTGTTGTTGTTAGGTGCTGTTGAGCTGAATAAGACCCATAGCAACCCTATGAATAAAAGATCTGAACCCTGTTCTATCTTGTGCCATCCTCACCATTGCTGACACACAAGAGCCCACTGGAGCAATCACCCTGTCAATCCACCTGGTTGAGGGTCTTTCTCTCCTTCACAGAGTCTCCATCCTTCCCTGCATCATGTCCCTCTCCAAGGAGGGACCTCCTAGCAACATGCCCAAAGTATGCCTCATCATTCTTTTCTCTAAAGAGCACTCTGTCTTCTCGAAGACATATCTGTTTTTTCTCTTGGCTGTCTATGGGATGTTCAGTGCTCTTCTCCAACACCACAGCTCAAAGGCATACTTTCTTGTAGTATTCTTTTAATCGCTACTGGAAGACAAATCCCCCAGGTTAAAAAACAAGACACAAAAATTGTAACAATGGATTAAAGTGTATCAATTATCATGAAGATGGCTTAGAGCTGGGCAACATTTCATTCTATTGTAAGTAAAATCAAGCTAAGTTGGAATGACTAGAAGACAGTCGCCAAGAACCAGAAATATGAGTGTTTTAAACTACTCCAATGCTCTTGTAATTTTATATTAACTTTCCTTTAAGTGTGTTTGAGATTGTTGATGTGCTGCTCCAGCTGTTTTTGGATAATTTTCAGCAGAATCTTGCTTTCATGTGATATTGATGATATTGTTTGATAATTTCCACACTCTGTTTGGGTCACCTTTCTTTGGAATGGGAACAAATATAGATTTCTTCCAGTCAGTTTGCCAAGTGGTTGTCCTCCAGATTTCTTGGCACAACTTGATGAGTACATCCAGGGCAGCATCTCCTTGTTGAAATATGTCAATCAGTATGCCATCAATTCCTGGGGCCTTGTTTTTGCCAATTCTTTCAGAGCAGCTTGAACTTCTTCCTTCATCCCCAAAGCTCTTGCTCATACGTTAGTTCATTAAATTCTTCTGTGTGAACCAATTCCTTTTGCCACAGTGACTCTGTATACTCTTTCTACCTTCTTATGAGACTTCCTGGATCATTTAATATTCTGCCCAAAGCATCCTTAAGTATTGCAACTCCAGGTATGAATTTGTTCTTCAGTTCTTTCAGCTTAAGAAATGCTGAATGAGTTCAGCCCTTTTGATTGCCTGGCTTCAGCTCTATCCACATTTCATTATAATACTTTGTCTTCCCAAACTGTCATTTGAAATCTTCAGTTCAGCTCCTTAATTATTTGATTTCTTCCCTTTACTTTGGCTTCTCAGAACTCTAGTGCAATATTCAGTCTCATCTAACATCCATCTTGGTCTTTTCTTCCTCCTCTGTCTTTGTTATGACCTTTTGCATTCTTCATGGATGATATTCTTTATATCCTCCCACAACTCACTGGTGTTCAAGGCCTCAAATCTGTTCCTAAGATCATTTTGAAATTCAAGGGATAGACTCAAGGTAAAATTTTGTTTTCAGTGGATTTAATTTTCCTTAACTTCACCTGGAACTTACATAAGTTAGTGGTCTGTTCCACAATCACTACCTGACCTAGTTTTCACAGCTGATGTTGAGCTTCTCCAGCAATTCTTTCCACAGATGTAATCAATCCATGTGTATGGCCTGCATTTGTGTCTCTTATAAAGAGTATTTGCAATGAATAAATTGTTGATTGTACAGAATTCTATCATTCTATTTCCAGTTTTATTTGTCACCAAGTCCATGTTTTTAAATTACTGATCTTTCTTCTCTGTCCCCAATTTTTGCATTCCAGTCACCCATTGCTATTAATGCATCTTGATTGCATGTTAGGTCAACTTCTGACTGTAAAAGTTTATAAAAATCTTCTATTTCCTCCTCTTGGGCTCTAGTTGTTGGTGTAGATATTTGAACGATGACAGTATTCACTGGACTTCCTGGCATGTGTGTGGACATTATCCTGTTGCTCACAATATTGTATTTCAAGATGGATCTAAGTATGAAAGCAACCCCATTTGCTGTGAGAGGTTACTCCTTGGAGAGGCCTATGATGTTTAGAAGGGTGGAGGGCAGGGAAAGGAGTGGAAGACATTTGACAAGGTGGACTGACACAGTGACTGCCACAATGGGCTCTTTCCAGTGTGTCAGGAAGTGTGAGGCTGGCACAGAATAAGACAGGGTTCAGATCAGTTGTTCATAGGGTCTCTATGGGTTGTACTTGACATAACAGCACCTAACAACAACAATTATCTGAATTAAAAGAGACACAATGCTGAATAATTTCCACTACTTGCAGCAAGAGGGTGTTAAAATCTAGACAAGTGAGGTTTTCCTAGGCCAAGTAAGTTGCAGTGTTAGCAATCTTGGCCAAGAGCAGCAGACTCAGGTAAGATTAGCAGACTTGTGGACTTTTAAATTGTTTGAGTTATAGAATTAATTGAGTTAGAGCAATAAATAACTGATACATATAGTCAGGGAATACAGAGCCCATGACCATCCAATCCTTCTAACTCAAAGAAATTTGCAGGAAATGGGACAGGCTATGGATGGCCAACAGAACAAACAGGTCTGCCCTGGAGAGGGTGAAACTAAGCTTAAAGAAACTAAAAGTGCTCCTGGGAGGCAAGGATTTTGAAACACCATTTCACAAACTCTGGGCATTTTGCCAAAAGAGACCAGTCCTTGGAGAAGAACATCATGCTTAGAAGGGTCACAGGACAGCACAGGAGAGGAAGACCCTGGATTGGATGGATTGACACAGTAACTGGGGTTATGGGGACATGTGTGTCAGGGGCAGTGAGATTGGCTCAAGATAAAGCAGCATTCAGAACCATTGGGTCACCATGAGTTGCAGTTGACTTGATGGCATGTAAGAACAACAATGACATGGTTAGGGAGTAGATAGCCCATTGTCATCTAGTCATTCTGACTCATAGCATCTTGTCAAAAATGTTAGTTCAGCACCACAAGATAAAGGTAAATAATCCAATTGAAAAATAGGCACAGGATATGAATAGGATATTAACTTCACCAAATCCCTAGCTCTAAGAGAGATGCAAATTAAAACAACAATGAGATATCATCTCACCCCAGTCAGAATAACAAAATTTAACAGAACAGCAAGCAACAAATGCTGGTGAGGTTGTGGAGAAACTGGAAACCTTTATTCACTGTTGATAGGAGTGTAAAATGGTGCAACC
>NW_006399785.1:8498299-8499987 GCF_000299155.1 Elephantulus edwardii
TGTGATTAGGTGTTTTTGTCATGACAGGAGTCCAGAGCAAAGGCTGCTTGATGGAGTGGACCAGGGGGAGGGATGGTAAAACAACGAAAGAATTTTTCTTTTACTTTTCCAAGAGGGTAGTGTACTACGGTGGAGGGCTGGGAGGGGAGAAAAGTGCTACAGTGAATGAATTGAAATCCAAAGTCTCTGTAAATTTTCATTGAAATTAATAATAAATTTTTAAAAATGTTAGTTCAGATATGATTCCCTTTGTTGGTGCTATTTATCTGTCTATAGACACATTTTGGATGATTTCCCAATCAACTAATAAGTGTTAGGTATCAACCAAGTGCCTAGCAGAGTACAAGATGCAGAAAATAAAACAGTGTGACTCTTAGACTCCTCTCTGTGTCCCCTGAACTTATGCTAAGGGTGAATTATTGGGTAACTACAGTATAGTCTTTGAGACTTGACATGGGAAATTCTCTGCTCTTCAAAGGCAAATTGAGTTTGCAAGTTAACTCCAAGTGTGTATTTCATCTTACCTGACCTTGATATTTTCTTCTGTCAGAAATTCTGGAGATGTGTTATTTGTTAGTTCTGTTCATCAGTCTTTCTGTCTCTCCTTATTTGGGTGTTTATGCATGCATTCCCCCCACAACTGACTGTCAAAAGAACAAAGAAATCTGGCTTGGAAGAAGTGCAGCCAGACTGATGAAAAGACATCATCTTACAAACCTTGGGTGTAATAATAATAGAAGTAACCAAACCCGGAGAAGGACATGATGCTTGGTATACTGTAGAAGGATAGATTAAAGGAGGGACACCATCAATGACATTGATTGGTACGTTGGTTACAACGATGGTGCAAGCACCTTCTGTGAGGAAGGGGTAGTATCAAGCAGTGTTTGGTGTGAGTCTGACATGACTTGACAGCACCTAACAGTAACTGTGGTAGACTGTAAAAGTGGATATGGAGTATTTCCTTTTATTTATACCCTTTCCTCTTTCCAAACTTGTCTTGGAGAAGGTGCAGCCAGAGTGCTCCTTGGAGGCAAAGATAATGAAGCTTCGTCTCACATACTTTGGGCATGTTGCTAGGAGAGGGACATCATACTTGAAAAGGTAGAGGAATAGTGAAGGAAAGGAGGACTCTGAATCAGGTGGATTGACATAGAGACTGCAGCAATAGGCTTGGGTGTGTCAGAGATTGTGAGGTCTGACACAGGATAGAACAGGGTTCAGATCTGTATGTCAAGGTTGCTACGCAATGTGCTCAACTCAACAGCAGCTAACAACAACAACATGCTTAAAGTATGTGAGGAGAATCTTTGTCATCTTTGCCTACGAAGGGAGTACTAGGTCTGTACTCTCTCCAAGATATGAATGTTTATTCTTTTGGAAGTCCATGGGATATTGAGCAGTCTTCTCCAACACACCCACTCAGAGAAATCAGTTCTTCCTCTGTCACCCTTATTCAGCTCTCAGCAGCATAGCAGGTGATTGAAAAGAACATAGCCTGAATCAGGCACACTTTAGTCCTCAAACTGACATCGTTGCTCATCAGTAATTTGAAATCACCCAGTGAAAATTGCAGCAGAATCTTCACTACCGATTTCACGTATTGTTGTTGTTGTTATGTGCCATCGAGTCGTTTCCGACTCATAGCGACCCTATGCACAACAGCTCTAAACCCTGCTCTATCCTGC
>NW_006399785.1:8503631-8505699 GCF_000299155.1 Elephantulus edwardii
GTATGGATATGATCCTGTTATTCACGATGTTGTACTTCAAGATGGATCTAGAAATAACTTTTTTTTTTTTTAGTGACAGGATTTCACGTATAGCTAGTCTAGAAAAGATTATGAGATTGCCAACTTTTCTTGTTTGATTTTTGAAAATACAAAGCTACAGCTTCACTCTTGAGGGAGGTAATGTTATTATGTGCCGTGGAGTTAGAATTGACAAATAACTGATCCTTCAGAGCATTGTCAAAAGCTATCAATCCCAGGAGAGGAGACTGGCCATCTTTCTTCCTCAGAGCAGCTGGTGGGTTTGAAATACCGGACTTGGACTTGGTAGTTGGCAGCACAGCAAATGTGACCAATGAAAGACTTTCTCATAGAAGAAAAAGTGAGAAAGCGAACAAGGAAAAGCTACAGAACAGGAAACGTAGAATTGAATTCAGAATTTATAAGTATCCAGAAAGAAATGACAATCTATTTCCAAAACAGTTGTGCGTTATAGTCCCAGTAAACTCCAGCACTTCCCTAGAGGCTCTGGTGGACTAGTGGAGAGGAGCTGAGTTGTCAACCGGAAGGAAAGAATGAGGTTCAAATCTACTGGCTGTTTCCAGGAGAAAGATGGGCAATCTCCTCCTATGGGATTTACTACCTCTGAAACCCTGCTGGAGGGTCAGCTAAGGGTTGGTTCCAACAAGAGTACTTTTTCGTTAACTTTGGCTTCAATTCTGACTTTCCCTCTACCTAAACACACAGGTATCACGTTAGTGCTGTACTCAATGCCAGAATTAGTGTCTTTTTAATGAAAGCTTTTCTCCAGCACGGGGTAGAATTTATTCCATACATTCCATGAATGCCAGGCACTGTGCTAGGAGCTGACAACAGAAAGTTGTCATGATACAGGGGTCGCCCTGGATCACTGCCTTGCAGGGGCTCACCTTAGGCAAAATGTTGGTTTTTTTGTTTGTTTGTTTGTTTTGTTTTTTTTTAAATCCCTCTTGGAGTTTCAGACCTGTAAACAATTTCAGATGAAAAATGTCCCGCATCTTGCCATCAATCCTTAAACACTCAAGCTCTCTGGATGGAACTCATTAAGATGCTGACCCACTTGCTCGTTCCCTTTTGATTGACCAGATGGCAATACCCCTGAAAAGTTTCCATCACTTAGAACGTAAAGCGCTGCCTGCACTCGGAAATTCTAGTTCAGTTAAAGGATCCTGCACACACCATTCTAGCAGCGCCAGCGCCAGAATTTCTCAAAGCAAGAAGAGGCTCGGAGAGCCCCCCGGAACTTCTGCAGCGCACGGTCCGGAGCGTCCGGGGCGCCCGCGGAGAAACCCAGCACCGGTGAGTGCTCACCTTTGCAAGACTACAAGTCCCAGCGTGCATCGCGCCGCCGCGGCGAGCTCGGCTTCGGGACTCAGGGCGCAATGCCGCCTGGGAAGTGGAGGCTCGCGCTCTGTCGCGAAGGCAGGAGGGAGGCGTTGCCATCGTCGCGCGCTCCATCAGCGCGCGGGTTCCTGGCGGGGCCGTGGGCCTCTCGCTCCCGCTCAGGGTTTTCGCGGGCGGCAGGAGCGGGGATGGCTCACTCGAGTAAACTCCGGGGGGAGGGCGCAGGGAGGGGGTGCCCGGGGAGGCGGGGTCAGCGGAAGCGGCAGGTTGCTTCCTCCTTCCCGGGCTCCCTCCCCGCCTCTCCCCGAGGGAGCGGTGGGAGGGGGAGGGAAGGGCCGAGGGAAGGTAGTGACACGTGTCAATCAACCCCCTCCGGGGGGCGCGCGCTCCGGGGCTCGCGCCGAGGGCTCGCGCCCCTGCCTCGTGCCTGCGCCGCTCGTATGTAAATGAGGGCGCGTGACGCGGGACGCAGATGGACAAGGGAAGAGAGAGAATGGCCGCTGCCGCCGCCGCTGCTGCCGCCGCCGCCTCCGCGCAGTGCCGGAGCCCTCGGTGCGCGGCGGAGAGGAGAGGATTCCGGCGGGAACTCGACTCCTGGCGCCACCGCCTCATGCACTGTGTAGGTAAGAGACCGGCCGGGCCCGGCGCGGCGCGGCGCGGCTGCGCAGCGCGAGGAGTTTGGGCTGCG
>NW_006399785.1:8506264-8508087 GCF_000299155.1 Elephantulus edwardii
GGTGCGTACCCCTTTAAGAAGGAGCTGCTCGAGCGCTGACGGTTGGGATTTGAAGTTTTTCCTCCCTCTTTGGAAGTCTGGACGGAATGGGGGGGCGTTGCCATGGCGACGGCACCCCCTCTCCCCTTGCGGACGCCCCGACGCCTCTGGTCCTCTCGGCCTGGTCATGTGATGGCCCCTCCGGTGTGTGCGGAGACACACACGCACATGCACACCCTTCCCACCTCGCGTCCCCCCGGCCCGCGCGCCCTCGTCCCCGGCCGCCTCCCCGTTTTGGCGGGGTCCGGTTGGCGTCCCTGCAAACTTCGGGAGCTCGAGGTGGTGGGGTCCTCTCTCCCCCGAACCACCACCGCCCCGACCCCCAGCCTCGCTGTGGTTGTTTTATTTGCCCGTGTGAGCTGGGACTGGGACTTGCACGCCCGGAGCTGCCAGCCTGCAGGTCGGTCGGGTGTGTGGGCTGGGAGGGGCGCCCCGGGGCCGCGGAGGGAGGGCGCCTGGGAGAGGCTGGGGGTCGTCTCGGGGGGGTCATGGGACAGCCTTGGGGCGTTCGTGTGGACTTGGGGCGACCGCGGGGGTCCCCGCTGGAAGCCGCGCGCTCACCTGGCTCTCCAGATCCGCTCACGCGCCCCTGCCTTCCCGCGGCGCCTCCCCGACGGCTGGGGCTGGAGCGCGAGGATCTCGCCTGTGTGCACCGCTGAGAAGGCGGCGGCGGCGGCGGTGGAGTCAACTAGTGCAACTTCACCTTCGCCGCTGTGCGCTGCAGAGGCCCCTGGCCGCAGGGAAGGTACGCGAAGGAGGGGTGCTCGGTGGAGGGGTCCTCGGTGGAGGGGTGTTTAAGTGACTTCCCGGCAACCTTCTCTTCTCACTTGCTTTTGGGCATGTTGCTCGGAAAAGCTGTTCCTTGCAGAGGGACATCATGCTTGGAAAGGTGGAGGGACTACGAAAGGGAATTGACAACCAGGTGGATTGACTTGACAGGGTGACTGCAGCGGTGGGCTGTGTGTCAGAAACGATGATGAGGATGGCGCAGGACAGGACAGGTCTGTTGCTGATAGATGGGGTCGTTAAGAGTCAGACTCAACTTGATGGCACAATAACAGCAGTAACTCTTAAGGAACGGATTGTCTTCTTACGCTAAAAAAAAAAACAAAAAACACCACAACAACAACAAACATAAACACCAAAAAAACCCCCAAAACCCTTAGTGGGAAATAGCTTAAGTCAGGTATGCACAGGTGATTTTAATTCTTCTTTAAAAGCGTGGGAAAAGTTCAAAATGTAAAATAAATGTTGGCAGTGCTTCTTGAGTGCAAATCACCCCTCCTTCTTGGTGGTGGGACACACACATTTGCTTATGCAGAGATCTCTTTTCCAAGAAAAACCGGTTAAATTGTTGAATCCATTCCGCTGGAGGCAGACAGAATGACAGCATTCACACTTGCTCAGGATACTACTCTACTGTTAAGTTTTGCCAAAGCAAGGCACATCATGATTTTGAGGATTGTTGATGCTCCTTTACATTTTAGAATACTTCCGTTTCCCCTTCATCTTTCCGCTTAGTTAGAAGCAGTATCCCTCTGTATCACAAAAATATGTGTAATTTTGCAAAAGAGGAAAATTTTATGAGGAAGTGAAACAAAATTGATTGGAGGGTGGTGTATTGCCAGGCATCAACAGATCTTTCTGCCATACCTTCTTGAATACTCAGGATCAAAGATACTGAAAATTTAGACAATGTAATCCTGCAGGCCCTTTAGGCTGTTTGCATGTTACACTTGTGGAGGAGGTGGGGAAAAGAACATTTACTGGCCTCTGACCGCCTG
>NW_006399785.1:8508187-8550521 GCF_000299155.1 Elephantulus edwardii
CCCCCAGTCTTAAGTCTTCCTCAGGAGAGCCAGTCAGACCTGTGTGATACTTTGTTGCAAATCTATACAGATTGGATTGTTTTCCCTGTTCTTTATGTGAAACATTTACCCCTACTGTGACATGAGATAAAATGTACTTCGAGTAATTATTTTTCATTACCTATTATTTGTGTTTGTTTACATGCGTTGCTTTATTTTATAAATATATTTACCGAAAGTCATGTTCTTTTTTTCCCTTTGTGTATTTCTGTATCGAATGTTCTAGTAGTATCCTATAATTTTTTTATGTGTTTTTATGTGGGTTTTTTTTTTTTAATCTTTTTGAAGAAAATGATCTGAAATTCTTGCTTTTACGTGAAATAGGGAATTTATAGGCAGGCAGCATCTCAGGGTGGTTCAGCAGATAATGAACCAGTACGAAAGTGTTGAATTTCTGCCCTTAGCCTTTTAAAAGTAGTTAGATTCCTTTTTAATGTCTGGTATGTAATAGACTAGCTTTGGGGGTGGGGCGGGGTGGAGGTTTATTTTCATTTCCATGACGACTTGTAGTTAGCTGAAAAGCTACAATGGTTAATTCTTGGTATGGAAAGAGATTCTTTATTTGTGAAACTCCTCTCTGCTGTCAGATTTGTGCCTGTGCTGTGACTTATGCCTATTTCTTCTCTTTTATAATTTAATTGAAAGGTGATCCCATAAGCTCTGTGTCCCAATTAATAGCGTACTTTGCAATTTGGGGCTTTTTGTGATTTGATTAGTTTTGCATATACAATTTTAAGTGTTCTCAGCTAACAGATGGTAATTGGATAGAAGTCTGTAGTATCCTGCTACTCAGAATGACTAGGAGTGATAATGGATAAAACCCTGGACTTAAAGATACACAGTACAAATGAGGGCGCTCTGGTGGCTTAATGGTATAAATAATACAGTTAGTGTTTGATAAGTCATAAAATTAGAAACATCAAGTCCATGGTAAAAGATATACTTGTTAATCTGAAGTGCTTTGCTTCTGCTTTGCATTCATGGATATCAGTATTAGTGTATTTAGCATATTGAGAACCTGCACAGTCTCATAGAAGTGGATTTTTCATTGTTGTTGTTTGAACCCTTTTTTTGGGATACAGTTTTGATTACACAAAGTGTGATGTTCTGTACAAGGACCCCCACAGGTTTTTACCTGCATTCATCAGTTGGTGTATGTTTGAATGCTTCGCCAGTCTTGACTCATAGTCATTGACTTTTATACTATATTAGGGAGCTTTGGTGGCACAGTGCTTTTCAGCAGGTGCTTTGCCGAACCAAGGACCGCCCTTTCTTGCTGTTCTGAATCCACCTCCCACTTCTGTGGAGAAAGATGGGCCAGCTCTTCTCCTGGAAATCTACCTTGGAAATCTGCTGGAAGGAGGATTAATTATGAGTCAGACTCAACTTGATGGCAATGAGAGAAAGATATATTTCTTGTGAACTATTGGAGAATAATTTGGAAACCTCATTAACCCTTACCTTTGACTTCTTAAGTGTGTATTTCCTAAGAACAAAGACACTGTCGTGCATGACCACAGTGCAGTTTGTTAAGGCCAGAAAATTGAGTACTGTTATAAAATTATTATCTAATCTGTTGCCCATATTCAAATTCTGTTATATCCTAGTGGGCTTTCTTTTTCTTTAGTCTGAGTACTGCCCTATTATAAAGAGCCAGCATTGTCAGTCTCATATTTCTTTGTTGTTGTTCCTGTTGTACCGTTTGTTGAATCTGAGTGGACCATAGTTGAACCTCTGGTGAGTTTTCAGAGGCAGTCATCACACAGAGGAAATTGCCCGTCCTTCCCCTGCAGAGCAGCTGGTGGATTTGAACTGCATGCCTTTGGGATTGCAGTGCAGTTTCTTCTTTAATCTTTCTCAGATATTCTGTTTCTTGACCGTTCCATTTTTTTTTTAAAAGGTACAGTCCAGTTATTTTGTAGACCCTCCCTCAATTAGCTTGTAACTGTCTCCTGATTAGATTGGTTCTGGGTGCATTTGTGGCGGTCTGAACGCAGAAGAGATCTTCTGACTTCCCAGTACATCGTAGTTGAGGGCCATAATGTCATCTGCCTCAGTGCTGGTGACAGTAACATTATAAACTTGGTTAAGGTGATGTTTCCAATGTTTCTTCACTGAAGAGTTATTATTTCTCACTCATAAATTTTCAGCAATTTTGTAACTTCTCTGTAATTATTAGTTGTCATGCTATTTTAAAGAGCATTTTTTTCATCTCTTTCATTATTTGTTTACTCAGTTGTTCATATGAATATGCACTTGATAGATTTTTGTTTTACTCAAAAGTTAAAGCCATTATTTTGAGTCTCTGACTGACTGTTCCAACTTTGATGACGGGAGCCCCTACAGGTTGACTTCTATGTAGTTTTTGATTTACAGCCCTTTCCTCTCATGACTTCTCAGGCACTTTCCTTAGTTTCTAAAACAAGTTGCTCCAGGCCCCTCATGTACTCTACCTGCCCTAACCTTGACAGCAGCCATTTTCCCGAGGATTCTTCTTTCTTTGAATGAAAAATGGATCTAGAAACAATCTGAACCGTAGCTTCTGGAATTGTTTTTATATACTATTTCCCCCCAATAATTAGCCTAATTATGATTTGTCTTAAGGTCACAATGGCAAAACAAATTTGTGAAGTTGGAATTAGTCACGTTAGTAAACCCAGTTCTTTCCTATATATTAGTCTTGTCTAGTAGAAATCTAATGAGAACAAAATATGTAATGGGGAAATGTTACTTCTTCTTTTTTCTGAGATTTTAATGAAAGTTTATGGAGAACTTGGATTTCTATTCATTCATTGTTGCACATTTTCATCCTTGCCCCCCTTGAAATGTTACATTTTCTAGAAGACTCATTAGAAACCACAACTTTATTTAACCACGTTTGTCAAAAATACTATCATTTCAACATTAAATTGTAAGTTACAATTGTTTAATTTTTTAACTGGAAGCTTTCAAAATCCAGTGTGTATTTACATTTACAGAACATCTCAGTTTTGGCTAACCCCATGTTAAATAGATCATGTGCTGTATGGCTACCATATTGGGCAGTACAGCTCTATATTGACCAAGTCCCACAAACTCAGGACCCACTTATTTAAAATATGTAAATAATGACCAAATCTTAAGCTTGATTTGTCTTTCGCCAAATCTTTGACTTGTGTAGTATATGCAGCTATGAATACAAACATGCGCGTGTGCGCGTGCACACACACACACACACACACACAAACACACACAGACAGAGCAGAGCAGAATTATTTGCATTTGAATTCTTACCAGTTCTCCATTTTACTTTTCTATATTTCAGTTTATCTGTAAAATGGAGATTATTAGGTTGTTTGAAAAATAAGTGTTAGTATATATTAAGCACGTAAAGAAGTACCTGCCATGTATTTAGTAAGTGCTCATAAGCTTCCAGAGGGAGCTCTAGCGGTCTAGTACTGGAGTCTCAAAGGCACACAGTTCAAATCCACCAGCTGCTCCCTAAGGAAAGGATGGTCCGTCTCCTCCTGTGTGATTATCTGCTTCTGAAAACCCACTGGAGGATCATCTGTGTGTCAGTTCTGACATGACAACACAGCAGTACCAACAGTCAGCTTTGAAGGGGAGTGCTAGTGGCCTGGTGGTAAGGAGTTGCATGGTTACCCTAAAGGCAGAGGGTTTGAATACAAGCTCCCCAGGAGAAAGAGAGGCAGTTTCCACCCCTGAGATTTACTGCCTCTGAAAACCTGCTGGAGGGTCTGCTTCCGACTTGCTGGGACACAGCAACCACAGAAAGCTTTCAGGGGAGCTCTGGGGTGTAATCTGTGGGGATTCAGGCTGCTGGCCCAAGGGTGGGGGCTCTCCTCTCTGATGGTTCAAATCCAGCAGTGGCTTCAGTGAGGAGTGATGGGCAGTTTCTTCACATGCACTTTACAGCCTCCAGAAACCAGCTTGATAGCAATGAGTGAGAGTCGGTGAATAAGCATTTGATAAATATGGCTTTTACTATTATTGATTGCATGCAAGCAGACTATCGCTGAAGATTATTCGAAAATGTCTAGAACAGTACATAGAGAGCTGCCAGAAGTTCAGGCTGGACTTAAAAGTGGCTGTAGCAGCAGGGGTATAATTGCTGATGTCAGATGGATCCTGGCCGAAAGCAAGACTACCAGAAAGATGTCTGTCTGTGCTTTATTAACTATGCAGAGGCATTTGACTGTATGGAAAGGTGTGTGACAGAGTTTTATTCTCGTTCCATACCTGTTGATTCTGTATACTCATAGCTGACCCTCTAGCAGGTTTCTAGAGACAGTAACTCGTATGGGGGGAGATTGCCCATCCTCCTAAAGAGTAGATGGTGCATTTGAACTGTGTGCCTTTGGTATTGCAGCATATCTTCTTACCAGAGCTTCCTTCATTCTGTATGCTGAGCAAATTATTTAAAAAGCTGGGCTCTATATGAACAAGAATGTAGCATCAGGCTTGGAGGAAGACTCATCTGTAACCTTTGTTATGCAGATGATACATCCTAGCTTCCTAAAAGTGAGGAAGACTTTAGAAGATCAAACACTGCAACCTTCAATATGAATTGCATCTCAACATCAAGAAAATGAAAATTCTCTCCATTGGACTGACAGGCAACATAATAGATGGAAAAAAAGACTTAAACTAGCAATGACTTAATCATTGAGCCACAGTCAGTACATTTGATACCAGCAGTCAGGAGATTAGGAGACACATTGTACTGGGGAAACTCTTCATTTAAGGACCTCTCCAAATTTCTGAGGAGCACTGATGTTAGTTTGAGGACTAAGGTGTGTCTGATTCAGGCCATGGTCATTTCAGTCACTGCTGTGCATCTGAGAGCTGGACAGTGACTAAGATGACAGAAGAGAAATAAATTTATGCCTTTGAGCTGTGCTGTTAGAGGAGAGGACTGAAGACCCCAAAGACTGCCAAAAGAACAGAAATGTTTTGGAGAAGGTGCAGCCAGAGTGATCCTTGGAGGCAAGGATGGCAAAGCTTCATCTCACATACTTTGGGCATGTTGCTAGGAAAGGCTGTCCTTGGAGAGGGACATCACGTGAGGGGGGACAGTAAAGGAGAGAAAGACCCTCAACCAAATGGCTTGACACAGTGACTGCAGCAATGAGCTCAAGTGTGAACTCAGAGACTTGTAAGCATGGCACAGGATAGGACGGGGCTCAGAGTTGTTATTTATAAGGTTGCTGTGAGTCATACTCAATTCGACAGCACCTAACAACAACAGCAACAATCACATGCCCTGATCTAGTCAGCAGCCTTAGTGACAGAGGACATTCTCTTCCTGTGTGTTCAACAATTGTAGGAGCCGCTTCATGGAGCTTTCATACCTGAGGATGAAATTTAAAAAAAAATCCAAGACTCCATCTCACATACTTTGGGCACGTAACCAGGAGGGACCAGTCCTTGCTTGGAGAGGTCAGGGAACAGCGCAGAAGATGACCCTGGATGAGATGGATTGACTCAGTAATTGGGACAATGGGAGTAGCTGTGTCTGAGACAGTGAGATTGGCTCAGGATAGAGTAGGATTCACAGCTATTGTGCGTAGGGTCACTGTAAGTTGAAGGCGACTCATTGGCACCTAATAACAACAACAAAACTCATTGGCTTCAAGTCAGAATGAGCTAATAGCTGACCCTCCAGCTGATTTTCAGCAGATTTAAATCGTGTGAGAGAAGATTGTTCCCCAAAGGAGCAGCTGGTGGGTTCCAGTAGCCTGTGTTTGTGTCTCTATCCACTAGTCCACTAGAGCGCCCTTGAAGATGGGATAGCCCAGATAAATTAGATTCTTTAGAGTCAACTTGATACTTCTTTCTGGCTGTTTCTTGCTTCATTTCAGTTTGTTGGGTTTTTTTTGTTTTTTTTCTTTAATCTTACCACTAACTTCTACTTCATCTTGTTACCTTCTAATGTAAATCTCAGTATATTAGGTTTTCTTGGTTCTGGGATGAACTAGATAACACCTCACCTGTACAACTGTTTTTCAAACCCTCGTAAACATTGTATGCATTTTTAAAGGTGTGTACATTGCCGGATCATCTAATATTATGTCAGAGATGTGAAATATGTAATGACAAGTAGTCACTGGTGGTTAAGATAGGTATCCAGGTTTGTTTGTAAAGTGGGCATGTGGGTGAACTTTGCATACACATTTTGAAATACTTTGTACTCCTGTTTATATTTTATTATACACGACAAAGTAAAAGTCTACTATTGTTAGGACCAAACAATGAATTTTGTATTTTTGCAGATTTAGATACAGGCTACAGAGTGGTCTCAACATAATTTAGCTTCATTTCTGTGTAGTGCTGTTTCTGCCTATGCCCCTCCGCTTGGCCAGCTACAGGTGCACACCTCCTTGACGGGCTGTGCACATGGTAAGTTACTGTTTTGTGTCCACCACATTCCTTTGCATTCTCCCTTTCAATCCTGGTCTTCAGTTCTGACAGTGCAGTGCTTGGAGGAGCAACAAAGGTAGGCAGATTTTAGGTAAATCTTCCTTAGTAAGGCCAATCTTTCTGTTGTAACAGACTACCCTTGGTGTGTATGGCGTCCCTAGCTTTATATTTAGGTGGTATTCCTTTTGTCATGTATATTTAGCTTTCATAGGTGACAGATAATATAGTTAGTTCAAACATCAAGTTCATAAATTCAGAATTTATGGATTTTTAAAGCTTTTATTTCTGATAATTTCCACGTTCTGTTTTTGTTGTTATGTGCTGTTGAGTCTCCTGCCCTGTCCTGAGCCTGTCTTACTAATTCTGACACACCAAAACACCCGTTGCCCCAGTCACTGTATCAATCCATCTCATTGAGGGTCTTCCTTGCCTGTGTTGTCCCTTCCCTTCACCTTTCCAAGCATGAGGGCCTTCTCCAAGGCCCACTCTCTGGTCGCTCATCTCTTCTGGCCATGTACCCAAAGTATGTGAGATGAAGCTTCAAAACCAAAGCCTCCAAAGAGGAACTTGGTTTTACCCTCTCCAAGACAGACTTATTTGTTTTCTTGGCAGTCCATGGTCTATATGTTCAAGATTCTTCTCCAGCACCACAGTTCGAAGGCATCAATTCTTCTTCTGTCATCCCGAGTCATTGGCCAGCTCTCTGATACATAGCAAGTAATTACGAAGACCACGGCCAGGATTAGGTGCACCTTAGTCTCTAGTCTAACATCAGTGCTTTTCAGCACTCTGGAGAGATCCCTGACAGCATATTTTCCTAGTGCAATTTGTCTTTTTTTTTAAAAAAAAAGATATTTTAATGAAAGTTTATAGAGAACTTGGATTTCCATTCATTTATTGTTGCACATTTTCCTCCCTGCCCCGCCCCTGATTTTCTTTTCTCTTTGGGAAAAAAAATTCTGTCATTGTTATACAGTCCACACCCTGCCTCCTAGTCCGCTTTACTATGCATTTCATTTTCTGAAATCTTGTCATGTAAAGAATACCTAATCATACATTCCTTTTAAACAGTTCTCTCCCTCATCTGTTCCAATGCAGTATACATTACTTACTCTCTCTTTTCTTAGGTTCCCCCAGCCCTGATGTCAGTCTCGTTTTACAACAGTGGCACTATGCAGTATTTGTGCTTTTATTACTGAGATATTTCACTCGGCATAATGTCCTCCAAGGTCACCCATTTTGTATAATATTCCATGCGTTTTTTGTTTTTCAATACAGCATATTATTCCATTGTGTGAATATATCAGAACTTCTCTATCCGTTCGTTTGTTGATGGGCACTTGGTTGTTTCCAGCTCTTTGCTGTTGTGAACAAAGCAGCAATAAACATGGGTGTGCATATATCTGCTTGGATGTCAGTTATAGTTGCTTTAGGGTATATTCACAGTAGTGGAATTACTGGGTCAAATGGTATTTCTATTTCCAACTTTTTGAGAAAGCACCATACTGCCTTCCATAGTGGTTGCACCATTTTACACTCCCACCAACAGTGAATAGGGGTTCCAGTTTCTCCACAACCTTGCCAGCAGTTGTTGTTTGCTTTTCTGTTAAATTTTGCTATTCTGACTGGGGTGAGATGATATATGTGTGTGTTCACCATCTGACCGTCTTCTTTAGTGGTATGTTCATATCCTGTGACCTTTTTTCAGTTGGGTTGTTTACCTTTTATCTTGCGGTGTTCAAGTATTCTATAAATTCTAGATATAAGCCCTTTATCAGACATGTTATTACCAGATATTTTTCCCCAGTCTGCGGCTTTCCACTTTACCCTATTGAAGTTTTTAGATGTGCATAGGGATTTGATTCTTAGATGGTCCCATTCATCTATTTTATCCTCTCCTGGTTGTAGGTTTTTCAGGATGCTTGGAAGACTGTTCATGTTGTGGATTAGAGCTTCTAGGGTTCTTCCAAGCTTTTCTCTGATGAAATTTATAGTCCTTGGTTTTAGTCCTAGGTTCTTGATCTACTTTGAGTTGGTTTTTCTGTATGGTTTGAGGTGTAGGTCTTGTTTGAGTTTTGTGCAGATGGTTTACCAGTTTTGCTAACATCATTTGTTAAAAAGGCTGTCATTTCCCCACTTAACTGATTTCATCTCCCTTTCAAAAATCAGTTAACCATAGGTAGATGTGCTGATTTCTGGGTTCTTGATTCTGTTCCATTGATCTATATGTCTTGTCATTGTACCATTAGCACACTGTCTTGACCACCACAGCAGTGTAGTAGGATTTGAAATCAGGGAGTGAGATACCTCCTACATTGTTTTCTCTTTTTAAGCTGTGCTTTGCTTATTGGGTTCTCTTTCCATTCCAATTGAAATGGAAGATGACCTTTTCCAACTCGTTGAAGAATGGAATTGGTATTTGAATTGGGATTGCAATGAAGGTGTAAATTGCCTTTGGTAGGATTGTCGTTTTCACAATATTGGGTCTTCTATCCATGTGCAAGATATATTCTTCTATTTCTCTAAGTCTCTTCTTGTTTCTTATAGTAATGTTTTATAATTTTCTTTGAATAGATCCTTTGTCTATTGTGATGGATATTGTTTTCTTAGCTCCACTTCTATATTCTCTTTGTCACTGTAGAGAAATCCAATTGATTTTTGTATGTTGATCTTGTGTTCTGTCACTTTGCTAAATTGGTCAACTATGACCAGTAGTTTTCTTGCTGAGTCTTTAGGGCTTACTAAGTATACTATCATATCATCTGCATATAGAGATAATTTTACCTCCTGCTTGCCAATTTGGATACCTCTTGTTTCCTTCCCTTGTCTTATTGCTACTGCTAAGACTTCCAATACAATATTGAATAGGAGAGGTAATAGTGGGCATCCTTGTCTAGTTCCTTTTCTCAAAGGGAATGCCTTTAATCTCTCTCCATTGAGAACAGTGTTGGCTCTTGGTTTTGCATATATACTTTTTACTATGTTGAGTCAATTCCCTTCTATTCCTATTTGTTGGGTGATTTAAACAGTAAAGCGTGTTGGATTTTGTCAGAGGCCTTTTCTGCATCAGTTGATAGGATCATGTGGTTCTTGTTTTTTGTTTTGTTAATGTGATTAATTACATTTATTGTTTTTCTTATGTTAAACCATCCTTGCATGCCTATTATGAATTCCACTTGGTCATGGTGAATTATTTTTTTTTGTATATTATTGGATTCTATTTGGCCAGAATTTTATTTGGGGTTTTTGCATCTCTTCATGAGAGATATTGACCTATACTTTTCTACCAAGGATATATTTGCTTTGCAGAATGAGTCTAGGAGAATTCCATCTTTCTCTGTTTTTTGAAATACTTTATGTAGAATTGCTGACAGTTTTCTGAATGTTTGATAAAATTTATTCGTAAAACCTTCTGATCCAGGGCGTTGTTGTTTTTTGGCTGGGAGATGCCTTATTACCTTTTCAGTTTCTTCTTTTGTAATGGGTCTGTTCAGGTGTTCAATTCTGTTTTGTATCAGTTTAGGTAGGTTGTGATTTATTTATTTTTTTTTTAAAGGCAACTTTTTAATGTGGTCAGGTACAATCCAAGTCTCCCAAAACTTGATGTACAAATTTGATCATTTTTTTGTCAGTCAGATTAGAAAAAAGTTTATTTTATTATTTTGCGTGCATGTACCGTCAGATTGCATCTGACAGGAGACTGGAGATTGCCCCTCCTTCTCCAGCAGAGCATCTGGTGGATTTGAACCGAGGTTGTGATTTTTTAAGAATCCATTTCCTCTAGGTTTTTATATTTACTTGAGTATAGTTTTTTTATCATATTCCACTTTTAACCTTTTTTTTTTTAAGTTGGTTCTGTTATGACATTGACTGTTTCATCTCTTACTCGATTTTTATCTTTTCTTTCTATTCTTCTGTTAGTTTTGCTAGTGGTTTGTCGATTTTCTTGACTTTTCAAAGAACTAACTCTTGGTTTTGTTGTTGGTTTCAATTGTTTTTGTTTTCTATTTCTTTCTGCCCTAATTATTATTATTTCAATTTTTTCGATGGTGTTGGGTTTTCTTGCTGTTCTTTTTCAATTTGTTGGAGATGTTGGGTTAGAGGGTCAATGGTTATTTTTTTCCTGCCTTTTGGTGTGTTTCATTATTGCTGTAAATGGACCTCTATTACTGTTTTGGCTGTTTCTCAGACATTTTGATAAGTTGTGTTTTCATTGTCATTTGTTTCAAGAAACTTTTTAGTTTGATTTTTATTTCTTCTAGTACCCACATATGTTCAAGAAGGGTGTTGTTCACCCTCCAAATGTATGAGGTTTTTCTCTTTTATCCTCTTGTTATTAATTTCTAATTTTGTAGCATTGTGATCTGAGAAGATCCTTTGTATTACTTCTATGTTTTGGTTTTTTTTTTTTTATTTATTGATGCTTGCCTTGTGACCTAAAATGTGATTTATTTGGAAAATGTTCCATGCACATTAGAGCAGGTATACTGGGGGGGGGGGTGTCCATTAGTTTATAAATATCTATGAGATTAAGTTGATTTATTGTGTGCTTTAATTCTTCAGTAACTTTGTTGAGTTTCTTTAGTAACTTTGTTGAGTTTCTTTCTTTTTGTTAATGTTTGTTTTATATATTTTGCAGATGTTTCATTTGGTGCATAGACATTTATTATTGTTAAGTTCTCTTGCTCTATTGACCCTTTAAGCATTATGTAGTGACCTTCCTTGTCCTTTGTGATAGCTTTTGCATTGAAATTTATTTTATCAGAGATTAGTATTGCTACTCCTGCCTTTTTCTGGTTGCCATTGCTTGGTATATTTTTCCCCACCCTTTTATTTTTAGTCTTTATCTTTTCTTTTCAGGTGTGTCTCTTGTAGATAGCATATTGATGGATTTGGGGTTTTTTTTTTTTATCCAATCTGTAACTCTTTTTCTCTACATAGGTGCATTTAAACCATTCACATTTAGTGTGATTAGTAAGGGGCAAGGTTTTATTTTATTGAGTTCTTTTTGGTGTTATTGCTGGTTACTTTGGTCCATTCTGCTTTCTGTGGCACTCTATAAGAAGGATGTCTCTCAGTGTTTCCTGCAATGCTGGTCTTAGTTTTTACAAACCCCCTTAAGGCTTGTTTTTCTGGGAGTATCTTTATCTCTCCTTCTTATTGATGGACAGTTTTGCTGGGTACAATATTCTTGGCTGACAGTTGTGTTCCTTGAGTATTTGATAGATATCATTCTATCTTCTTTCTCATATGGTTTCTGCTGAAAAATCAGCATTTACTCTTACCTGCTCTCCGTTTTAGATTACTCTCTGTTTCTCCCTCACTACTTTCAGAATTATCTTTGGTTCTGGAAAATTTGACTATGATATGCCTTGGTGTTTTTCTTTTGGAGTCTGTCCTATATAGTGTTTGCTCAGCTTCTTGAATATATATTCTCTCATTCTTCAGTATGCCTCGGAAGTTTTCTTCAAGTAATTACTCCACAACTTTTTTCTTGCCTTTACTTGCTTCTTCCTATTCTGGGTTTCCAGTGATGTACATGTTATTTCTCTTGATGGTGTCCCACATTATTTTTAGGTTTTCTTCTTTTTCCTTCCTTTTTTATTCAGATTTTTGTTCCAGCAGATCAGTGGGGACAATTTTATCTTCAATTTAATTGTGTCTGTGTTCCATCTTTTCAGTTCTGTTCATGTGTTCCTCTATCATGTTGACAGCACCTGAAACAATTGGACCTCATATTTTGGATTGTGGTTTGTTGCTTTTCCAGAGCCTCTGATGACTTGTTTGTCTTATCTGCATTGTTTTGTATTGGGGTTTGTTGATTTTTTTTTTTTTACATTCCTCCTGATTTTTGCTTGCAGTGTCCTGTAATTCTTCAAGTTTGCCTTTCACCCATTGAAAATATTCAGTCATTATTCTTTTAAATATTGTGTCAAAGTTTCATCAGACTTTCTGGCTTCAGGAAATCCATTGATAACTGTGTCACTTTGGGGGGAGTGACATCTTGCTTTGGGCTTGTGTAGGGGATGAGGTAGCCTTTTTCTGATGTGACATTGTTTGTGGCAGAGTTTTTCATGCCTGAGGCTCTAGCAGGTTCTTGATCTGAAGTCACTGCTCCAGAAATGCTCCATGGGTTTCTCCTCTGCCTTCTGTCCCAAGGGAGGATCTGTTTCAGTTCTGTAGAGAGCAGGCATGTTAAAGCAGCCTCCTCTGTCAGACACCTGCCACAGCTAGGCCAGCCCGAGGTGCTCTGGGCTACAGGCAGTTAGTGGAATGGACATGAGAACATGGAAGGCAGTGTATGGAGACACAATTGGAAAACCAGGAAGCTTTGGTTTTCGCTTCGAGGATGAGCTCCAGCTGTCTCATTCCCTTCTGATTGAGCTTAGGTGGTCCCATGTGATCCAGTCAAGCAGTGACCCCCCCCCTCAAAAAAAAGTTGTTGTTGTTGTTATGTGCCGTCGAGTCGCCTGCGACTCATAGTGACCCTATGTACAACAGCCCTAAACTCTGCTCTGTCCTGTGCCAATCGCACCGTCTCTGACACTCCCATCCCAATTATCCCAGTCACTGAATCAATTCACCTCATAGAGGGCCTTCCTCTCCTGCGCTGTCCCTCCACCCTCCCAAGCATGATGTCCCTCTCCAAGGACTGGTCTCTCCTCAAAACATGTCCAAAGTATGTTAGACGGAGCCTCAGAATCCTTGCCTCCAAGGAGTCACCCAAATTCCGGCATTTCTTCCTGTCCAGCGTTGTTCCCCATGTCATTCTCAGCATAACAAGTAATTGAGAAGACCATGTCCTGGATTAAGCGCACTCGGGTATCTAGACTGATGTTATTGCTCTTCAGCACTCTGGAGAGGTCCATGACAGCAGATTTTCCCAGTGCAGTTCATCTTTTGATTTCTTGACTGCTGGTGTTAAGAGTGCTGATTATGGAGCTGAGCAAGCTGTAACTGTTAACAACCTCAGTCTCTTCTGCATCTATCATGGTGCTGCCAATTGGCTTATTGGTGAGAATCTTTGTCTTCTTGATGTTAAGCTTCGGTCCATATTGAAGAAGACTACAGTCCTTGACCTTCTGCAGCAAGTGCTTCAGGTCTTCTTCAGTTTCAGCAAGAAAGGTTGTGTCATCTGCATAATGTAGTTTGTTAATGAGTCTACGTCCTATTCTAATGCCACATTCCTTCTCATTAAGCCCTGCTTTCCGAGTGATCGGTTCTGCATATAGATTGAAAAGGTATGGAGACAGGATGTATCCCTGACGCACCTTCTTTCCTGATTTTGAACCAGGCAGTGTGCCCCTGCTCTGTCTGAAGACTGATTACTGGTCCAAGTATAGGTTTTACATACGCACTCTCATGTGTTCTGGGATTCTCATTTTTCTCAAGGTGAGCCACAATATGTTGTGATCCACAGAGTCAAATGCCTTTGCATAGTCAATGAAACACAAATAGACATTCCTCTAGTACTCTTTGCTTTCTGCCAAGATCCATCTGACATCGTCAGTACTGTCTTAAGTGTCATGACCTTTTTGAAACCTAGCTTATATTTCTGGTAGTTCTCTGTCAATGTACTGTTCCATTCATTTCTGGGTGATCTTTAGCAGGATTTTGCTAGTGTGTGATATTAGTGATATTCTGTTAGAGCACCTTTTTTTGGAATGGGAACAAATACAGAGCCCTGCAATCAGTTGGTCAGGTAGCTAGCTATCTTCCAGCTTTCTTGGCATAAGTAAATGAATATAGGTGAATCTGGGGCTGCATCCGTTTGTTGAAATCACTTCATTTGGTATCAGTCACTTCCTGGGGCCTTATTTTTTAACCAGGGCCTTCAGTGCCCCTTGAACTTCTTCCTTCAATACCATTTGTTCTCAATCATCTGCTGCTTCCTAAAGTGATTAGTGCCTACCCGTTCTTCTAGGTAGAGGACCTGGGTTCCTGTATCATTCAAGGTTTTTACATAGAATCCTTTAGTCTTGCATCTTGAGGTTTGAATTTGCTTTTCAGTTTGATAAATGCTAAACATATTCTTCCATTTGTATTTCTGACTCCAACCCATTGCACACATTTTGCTTTGTCTTCTTGAGCTGGCCCTTGAAACTTCCCTTTTATCTCTATTTCTTCAGCATTTCTTCACTTTGTTTTGGCCTCTTTGCATTCTAGGGCAAGTTTTAGCGTTTCTTCTTAATAGTGCATTTACAGAAAACTGCCAGAATTCAAGCTGGATTCAGAAGAAGTGGTGGCATGAGGGATGCCATTGCTGATATCAGATGGCTCTTACCTGAAAGCAGAGATTACCAGAAAGATCTTTACTTGTGTTTTTCTGAATTTGCAAAGACATTGGAGTGTGTGTGTCTTTTTCTTTTTAATTTTTTTTTTAAATTTTATTGTGTTATTTTTGTGTGAGTGTACCGTCAAATCAGATCTGACTGGTACAGGAGGAGATTGTCCCTCCTTCCCCGGCAGAGCATCTGGTGGATTTGAACCATGCGCCTCTGGGATTGTAGTTGCAGCTCCTTACCACTAGGCCACCAGAGCTCCCCTGGAGTGTGTGTGTCTTAACAGATGATGGCTGACATTGAGAAGAATTGGGAGTCCCAGAATTCTCATTAATTCCCTTGACTATGCATATGGGAAAGCTATACAAGAACCAAATAGCAGTTTTAAGCATGGTTTAAAATCTGGAAAGGTATACATCAGAGTTGCTTCCTTTCTCCATACCTATTCAGTCTGTTTCCAACTAAACATACTGTTCAAGAAGCTGTTGTTGTTGTTGTTGTTGTTATGTGCTGTCGAGTTGCTTGCAACTCATAGCGACCCTTATGTACAACAATCCTGAAACCTCAATCCTTTGCCAACTTTACTGTTTCTGACACACCTACCCTCATTATCCCAGTTACTGTATCAGTCCATCTTGTCTATGGTCTCCCTTTCTTTCTCCATCCCTCCACCCTTCCAAGCATGACATCCCTCTCCAAGCACTGGTCCCTCCTTGCAACATGTCCACAGTATGTCAGACAAAGCTTCAGAATCCTTGCCTTCAGGGAGCAGCCTGGCTTCACCCTCTCTAGGACAAACCTATTTATATCTTAGCAGTCCATGGTATATTAACATTCTTGTCCAGCACCACAGCTCAAAGGCATCAATTCTCTTTCTGTCATCCCTAGTCACTGTCCAGCTCTCCAGTGCATAGCATGCAATTGTGAAGACTATAATAACCTGGATCAGGCACACCTTAATCTCCAGCCTCACATTGCTCTTCAGTGCTCTGGAGGAGTCCCTCACAGCTGACTTTCCCAATGCAATTTGTCTCCTGATTTCCTGGCTGCTGTTACCAAGAGTGTTGACTGTGGAGCCAAGCAAACTAAAATTGTTAACTATCTCAATCTCTTCACCATCCATACTGATGCTAACAATTGGCCCAGTGGTGAGAATCTTTGTTTTCTTGATGTTGAGCTTCAATCTGTGTTGAAGTCTGCAGTCCTTGACCTTCTGCAGCAAATGCTTCAAGAAGCTGTATTATATGAAAAAGAATGTGTGACATCGGGATTAGAGGAAAACTCAACAACCTGTATTAATGCAGATGACACAATCTTGCTTACAGAAAGTGAAGGTGACTTGAGGCATTTACTGAGGGAGATAAAGACAACTTTCAATACTGGTTGCATCTTAATGTCAAGAAAACAAAACTCCTTAGTGTTGGACTTATAGAAAACTTAGTGACAGATTGAGAAAAGAGTGAAGTTGTCAGTGATTTTATTTCACCTGGATCCTCAACCAGCACTCAAGAAATCAAAAAGATGTGTTGCATTGGGAAAATCTTTAAAATGGTAAAGAGCAACAGTTCCTGTTTGTAAAGATTAAAGCACATCTCATGTTACTGTGAGAGGTTATTCCTTAGGAGAGGGACATTATGCTTGGGAAGGTGTAAGGATGGAGGAGAGGAAGGCTCTCAGTCAGGTGGATTGACAAAGCGACTCCAAAAAATGGGCTGTAGAGTGTCGGAAACTGTGAGGATGGCACAAGATAGGACAGGGTTCATATCTGCTGTTGATAGAGCTGTTAGGAGTTGCCCCTAGCAACAACAACATTCAGATGACAGTGTTTTCAGTTGCTTTCTGTGCTTCTGAAAGTTGAACAATGAATAAAGATGACCAAAACATCCACACATTTGAGTTGTGGTATTGGTTAAGAATATTGGATATTAAAACAACAACAAGAACAACAACAAAAAACCACCAGCAGCCCACATCTTCTTGTAGGAAATGGACCTAGGATGCTTCTTTGAGGCAAGGTTGCTGAAACATTGTGTCACATACATTGGACATGTATTCAAATCCAAGGAAAAAAGGCATCATTCTGGGAAAGGGGAAGAGTAGGAGAAAGAGGAAAACCCTCAACCAGGTGGATTGACACAGTGAGTTTAACAGTGTACTCAAGCCTTTGAGAGACTGTGAGGCCTGGACAGGACAGGATAAGAGTGAGATCTCATAGGCACGCTGTGAGTTTTCATCGACTGGATGGTCCCTAGCAACAGCTTACTTTGCAAGTCCATACTTGAGGGCTGCTGTGTGTCTACGGTTTTCTCCCAAGTTCACATCCTAAAGACATGCAAATGTACAGCTATCCCTTATGTGTCACCTTGGGAAAATCCACTGTCAGGAACCTCTCCAGAGTGCTGAAAAAGGAAGGTGGCAGTTTAAAGACTGGTCCAAGCTGTAACCTTTTGGCTCACTTATTATGGACCTGAACATTGGACACTGACTAAGGATAACAGTGTTGGGAGAAGAGTCCCGAGTATCCCATAGACTGCTAAAGGAACAAACAAGTCTGTCCTGGCGAAAGTGCAGCCAGGTTGCTCCTTGGAAGCAAGGATGATCAAGCTTCATCTCGCATAGACAGGGCATGTTATTAGGAGGGGCCAGTCATTGGAAGATTGAAGGGTCACTGTACGAGAGGAAGACTGAACAAGGTCAGTCAGCATGGTGACTGTAACAGTGGGCTCCAGTCTGTAGGAGGTTGTAAGGATAGGACAAGGCAGGGCTGCTCTGAGCGGCAGTCAACTCAACAGCACATACCACCACCAACTTGAGGGTATAATTAAATTCTTTCAAAAGTTTGTAATCAGCACAATCTAAATCAGAGACTGTGAATGGGCCCAGTGTAAGCCTTTACTATCCCCACCCCCCAAAAAAAAGCTAATTAAGGAAACAAAATAATGCAGTCTTTATATTTGAAGAATTGCACTTTATCTTTAATTAAAGCTAAACAGGGATTGTGTTTGAGAATTTCAGTGTTTGCCAGAAAACAAAAATTAAAACAAGAAATTGCTTTCCTATTATCTCCTTTTTTCCCTATATATATACTTTTTTCTGTAATTGGCAACAACTCTGGCCTACTTAAGAATTTGAATGCATGTTGTTTTCTTTACATTCTTTAGGCTTTACCTTAATTTAATGCTATGGTATTCAACTGGTTATTCACAAACTAACAGACTGCTTCTACTTTCTTCTCTACGTAACTGATACTTTTTCATCATTTTGCTTCTCTTTTTCACATTTTGTTTAAAATATTTTTATGTTATTATTCATGTCTTCTACTTCACATCTTTAGTCACTTTTGAAATACAACTCTTAAGGTACAGTTTTAAGTATTTAATGAAATAAGTATTTGAGATATAATATTCTCCATATTTAATAAATATTTAGTGATGGGGATTTACAGATGGTAAAAAGGACCAGGAATGGTAAGAATTCCATTCTCTTCTTGACCTTTATCATTGTAATTTCAAAGACATGTCTTTCACTTCTCATAGGTAGAAATAAGTGACAATGGTATGATATGAAGGGATGGTCTTCTTTTTATTTTTGGTGGGCCTATGAAAGGTGGACGTTGTTAGTAGGTACCATTGAGTCAAGTATGACTCACAGTGACCTTATGAACAACAGAACTGAACGCTGTCCTGTGCCGTCCCTCATCGTCTCCGACCCACTTTAGCCAATTGGTGTAGTCACTGTGTTAATCCATCTCATGGGAGGTCTTCCTCTCTTTCACTGACCCTCCACCTTTCTAAGTATGACATCTCTTTCCAGGGAAAAGCTCTCCTAGCAACATGCTCAAATATGTGAGATGAAGTTCCACCCTCGCAACCTCTGAGGAGCAGTCTGGTTTCGCTTTCTCCCAGACACATCCGTGTTCTTTTGGCCGTCCATGGGATATTCAGCACTCTTTTTCAATACCATAACTCAAAGGCATCAATCATTCTTCTGACCCTACCACTAAAGGTTGAGTGAGGTCCCCCCACTGTGGGCTTTACCCCTTGATGAAATCAACTTCTTAAAAATAAAATAATAATTTTGTCATTTTATTCATTGTCCAGCTCTCATATGCATAGCAAGTGATTGAAAAGATCATGGCCTAAATCAAATGCACTCACGTGTGCCTTAGTCTTCAAACGGATATCACTGTTTTTAAGTACTTTTTAGAGGTCCCTGACAGTGAACTTTCCCAGTGCAGTACACCTCCTGATCATATCCTGAACATTGTGACTGCCGCCGGCACCAAGGATTGTTGTTCCAAGATGAAATCACTGAACTTTGAAACCTTTCTCTTTCTATTACTCTGTTGCCTCTTCATGTTTAGATGCAATCCATATTAAAGGCTGTAATATTAGACCTTCAGCAGATGCTTCGACGTCTCCTCACTTTCAGCAGCCAGGGTTGTGGCATCTGCATCACACGGATTGTTTAGGAGTCTTCCTCTGATCCTGATGCCACATTCCTCTTCATATAGTCCAGCTTCACAAATTATTTGCTCAGCATACAGACTGAGTAAGTCTCTTTTCTTCTCTTACATGTATGTGTGGTAATGATTTCTGAGCAAAAGGTAGAATATCAAGGAATTGCAGGTTTAACGATGATATTTACTTGCATGGAAATGAATGAGGTCACCTGGGGTAAGAGCCATTGTCCACGGGAAGAGGTAGAGAATGTGGAACTGAGCACTAAGGAATCCTGGCGTTTCAAGGCCAGTAAATGTTCACTCTGAAAAAAGGACATTGGCTAAGTAGGAAAACCATGGAGATGGTATACTCAAGTGTAAGAGGGTGAAGTGTGACAAAGAAGGCTTGTGTTGATGTCAGATACCATAGAACAAGGCACAGGGCATTGCCCTTGGCAGTGTGGAACTCTGGTTGGCCCTGACAGGATCAGTTTCAGAAGAGTGGTAGGGATGAGGATGGAAGCCAGGTTGTAATAGGTGAGACATGAATAAGACATAAATTTTGTTTTGAAGAAGAACAAACAAAGGAAGCAATTAAACTAGAGGAATAAGAGGTCTGTTGTTTTAAATGCCATTGAGTCACCTGTGACCTATGTGCAATAGCTCTGATCCATGTCCTGTCCTGAGCCAGTCTCACTGACTCCGACACAACTACCCTGTTACCCCACTTACTGTGTCAATACATTTCCTCTGGGTTCTTCCTCTCCCACACTATCCCTCCGCCCTTCTAACTATGATGTTCTTCTCCAAGGACTGGTCCTTTCTGGCTATGTCCACAAAGGTGTGTGAGACACGGCTTCAAAATCCTTGCCTCCAAGGAGAAACTTGGTTTCACTCTCCAGTAGAGACCTGTTAGTTTTCTTGGTGGTATATTGTATATTCAGTACTCTTCTGCAGTATCATTCTTCTTCTGTCATCCTTAGTTATTGTCCATTGGTTTGTGCCCACTGTTACCTCGTCTTTTCAGTTCCATACAGGATCTTTCCACATTCCTTCACCCCGTCCCCCCACTCACCAAAATCTTGGACCTCATGATTCCACCCCTCCCATCCTCAGCCTGGTGCTCCTTTCCCTTTCCTCTTCTGAGACCCTCACACATTTTACTAATTATTCTGTTTTTACAGTAATGATCTTAAGTAATATTTGACCATATGAGCCTGATCTAGTTCACTCAGTATAATGTTCTTGCTCTTGAATTGTGGTACTGGTGAGGGGTTTTGAATATCCCGTGGACTGCCCAAAGAACTAACATGTGTTGAAGGAGGTGCAACCAGAGTGCTCAGTAAAGGCAAGGAGATCGAAACTTTGTCTCACTTACTTTGGGCAAGAAGTCCTTGGAGAGAGACATCATCCTAGGAAAAGTAGGAAGTCAGCAGAAGAGAGGAAGACCCTCAACAAAGATGTGTTGACAAAGCAGTCCTCACAAAGGGCTTGTGGTTGCACACCCATGTTTATTGCAGCTTTGTTCACAATAGCAAGGAGTTGGAAACAACAAAGGAGGATGGAGAGTGTGGGAATAGAGCAGAATAGGGAAACATAGTGTTCATAGGGTCCCTGTGAGTTCTTGTCCACTGATGGCACCTTGCAACGGCAACACATATAGGAAGTACTATTTAAGATACTACGTAAAATGATAGGGTTGGTTATTTTTTTTTTCAATCTTGAATATTCAGGATTCTTTTAAATATTTAATTTCACCAATCTGAGATTTGATAGCAACATAATATGACAAGAAATTGTATTTAAAAAACTGTGAATGAGCATTGTTGAAGTCACTGAAGATGAATCCTAACTTTTCTTCAGGAGTTACTTTTCTAATCAAATCCATGACTTAAATAATGTGTCTGTGTGGATTAGACACTTCAAAGTGACTTTTTGTTGTTGCTTTTAAGATTTCTATGTTGTCAGTAATCAAATATGTTGAACTCTATTATGTGCCTAATTAACTGGGCTATAATTCTGTTTTTCTTCTTCCTTGAAAACTGGAAAATAGACTTAGGGGGTTGGGATCATGATAGAGGCTTTTTAAAAATGCAGTGGTTGTGTTTAGTTTGAAACTGGAGGCTTTCTTTCCTGTTGAGAGCTCTAAACTGAAGTTGACCAGCCCAGTCAAATGCAGGGGCATGGAGCTGCATGACTTGTGCCATAGACAGAGCGCTCCTCTGGTGAGGGTCCCATATCATCTGCTCTTTGGTTGGTGTGCCCACCAGCCAGGCAGAGGTGTGGGAGACTTGGCCGTGCAGGAAAAATGATCTTTAAAACTTTAAACCAGCTCAATAGAGGCAACTATCAGAATATTGCCAGTATTAGTCACTTTTCTTTAGGATATAGCAAAAAAGGCAGAAACTTTCTCCAAAGTACTTCCTTTAGAATGTGAAAAGTGTTTGTGGGAATGCTTATTTTATGGGTGCAGTAGGAATTGTGACGGGAAGAGAAAAAAATCATCTTACTGTAGCTATCTGGATTTTTGTCTGAATCCTAATAAGGAGCTCACAGTGCTCAGGGATGCCAAAGGCTCTGCACACATGGAGTTACTGAGTTAAAATTGACATGGTAGTAACCTAATGAGCATTTTAAGTATAATACTAGGGTGGTTGTTTTTGTTATGTGCCATCGAGTCACTTGTGACTCATAGCGACCTTATGTTCAAGAGCCCTAAACACCATTCTATCCTGTGCCAACCTCGCCGTCTCAAACACACTCATTCCCACGACTCCACTCACAGAATTGATCCATCTTATCAAGGGTCTTCCTCTCCTGCGCCGTCCGTCCACTCTCCCAAACATGATGTCCCTCTCCAAGAACCGGTCCCTCCTTGCAACATGCCCAAAGTATGTCAGACGAAGCCTCAGAATCCTTGACTTTAAGGAGCATTCCGACTTCACCTTCTCTAGGACAAACCTGTTTGTTCTCCTAACAGTCCATGGTATATTCAACACTCTTCTCCAGCCCCACAGCTCAAAGGCATCAATTTTCTTTCTATCATCCCTGTTCACTGTCCAACTCTCTGAATGCATAGCATGTAATTGCAAAGACTGTAGCCTGGATCAGGCACACCTTAGTCTCCAGCCTGACGTCGTTGCTCTTCAGTACTCTTGAAAGGTCCCTCACAGCTGACTTTCTAAATACAATTCATCTCCTGATTTCCTGGCTGCTGCTACCAAGAGTATTGACTGTGGAACCAAGCAAACTAAACCTGTCAACTGTCTCAATCTCTTCACCATCCATACTGATGCTGCCAGTTGGCCCAGTGGTGATAATCTTTGTTTTCTTGATGTTGAGCGTCAATCCATATTGAAGACTGCAGTCCTTGACCTTCTGCAGCAAGCGCTTCAGGTCCTCCTCAGTTTCAGCAAGCAGGATTGTGTCATCTTCATAACGTAGGTCATTGATGATTCTTCCACCAATCCTGATGCCACATTCCTCCTCATACAGCCCAGTTGTACCTATAATACTAGGGTAAAGAATTTAATTTTGACGTGAAAGATCTGAGTGACTATATTTCAATGAATTGGATGGAAGCAGGGAGGTGAGTGAGCCCTCCTGTAAAGTGCCACATGATTGTGTAGGCTCTGCAGGCCATAAGGTCTCTGATGTACCTTTTCAGTTTTGCTGCTGTAATGTAAGGCCGGAAATACATGAATGAATGTGGCTGTCTTCTAATAAAACTTTATTTACAAAAGCATGCACCCATTTTGCTGATTCCTGAGTGAAAATATCCAATAAAAATGGATTAGGGGGGATAGTGTGAAGAATTAAAAAGCTAAGATATTGAACTTCAAATAATTATATACCCAGTACTCTAATGTCACTGGATTATAAAATGATATTAGGAAATAGTCTAGATAGTAGGCTTTTGAAGGAGGACTTATGACCCTTTCAAACAAGTTTCACATAAATTAGCTTATTTTCTTTTTGAACATCTGTTGGTTCAGGTTTGAAACTTGGTTGTGATAATTTTAAGAAGCTCAAATTGAAGCAGCCTTTTTATGTCAAAATGAGGAAATGAGCAGTTACTACTAGCATAATATCTTAACGCGTTGTAGCAAAAGACAGCAGATGTGTTTCTAAGAACGATTGTCAACTTAAAAGTGTGCGGCAACGTGTTAAAATATTAATATAATTCTAAAAATAAATGTTTTTACCTGGATTTTCAACAGCTTGAGAAAGAAAGAGAAAAATAGGTACCCATGCAGGGTGGAGTGGGGTCATATTACCTCAGAGGAACATATATTGTTGTCTATTAAAGTATAATTTTAATTACCGATAAAAGTCAGGCTTTTAAAGAATGGTTTCATGGGAGAGTCCGGTAGTCTGACATATGCACATTTGCCTGCCTACTTCTAACAAGTACGAAGAAGCAGAGAGAGAAGGAGCTCTCTGCCGAGAAGATCTTCCTGACTAGCTGACTCCCAGGGGGAAGTCCTGCGCTCTGTTAGGTGCTCTTAGTAGAATCACCGCTCACTTAGGTGCTCTTCGCAGAGTCACCTGTTGGATAGGTTACTTCACTTCCCAAGGAGTGAAGGGAAGGCTCAGTTTGTGTTTCGGATGCATCTTTCTTCATAGAAACCAACAGCAAGGTTTCCTCTCACAATCTTGGGCTTAACTGTGCACGGTTGTGTCTGGAGATGGAATCTGTGGGTGGCATAGATAGTTAAGTGTTTGGCTGCTAACGGAAAGGTTGGTAGTTTGAAGCCACCCAAAGGTACTTTGGAGGAAAGTCCTGGTGGTCAACTTATAAACCATAGCAAAGCCCACTGTCACCGGGTCAGTTCTAACTGCTGGTAACCCTCCGTCAGGTTTCAGGACCTTCTGCGTATGTTTACAAGAGGAAACTGCTCCTGCCCCTCTCTCTCCTGACGAGCAGCTGGTGAATTCAAATAGCAGCTCCACACATACACACTAGGCCACGAGGGCTGCTTCTGCTTCTAAAAGATGCCTCCTAGTGTCCCCACACAAACCAGTTGGCATTGAGTGAGTTCCAGCTCACCATGGGCCTGTATATACCAGAGTAGGACCATAGGGTTTCATGACTGTGACCTTGTGGACGTAGATCACCACCGGTGGGGGGGTTTGAATTGCCAACCCTCGGGTTCGTAGCCCACGGCATAACAGTTTGCGGAACCCGTAGTCTTTCCAGAAGATCGCAGCATTGAAAGCCCTCAGAGCCTGGTCCGGTGCTGGAACATGTGCCGTGACCGTGAGTTGGAATCAGAGCGGTGGCAGCTGGTATTTTTTAGTCTGAGGATCGTGCGCTAGAAACAATACAACTGCCATTCTGTTGAAAACAAGAAAACGGACATCATCTGGCTGTCTTCCTTTCTATTTCATTTTCAAACAGCCATACTTTTTAAAAAAGTCTTAAATTCAATAGATTGGTTGGGCAGTTGGTTGATTGGTTTTTGTTCTACAGGCCTATGTAAGATAGTTAAATAGATTGTAAGCTTAATTAGTAAAGAAAGAAAAAGCCCTGTCAATTTTTAATTGAAGCCTAAAATTTAGAAGGAATTAAAATGAAAAGAACAGAGCAGTATTTCTTTAAATGGAAAAAAAAATCTTCCAATATTTTGATACATAGATTATTGTATTTAATTCTGTTTACTTACCGGTGCCATGTGTTCACTGTTACATGTTTGTTTCAAGTCTCATGAGTGCCTTTTCCTTGTCTTTATCTTTCCTTTTTTAAAACAATTTAGCAGCAGAGCCATCAGGTGAGAACAGACAAGGCAGATGTCCCTGGAAGGTGGGGGGGACATCACCTCAGAGGAGCAGGCATTCAAACCTGATGCAGGTAAAGAGGGTCTCTGCTGGGGTAATGGAGTGGTGAGCGTTGAGCAGTGCCACTCCACAGGAGAGCTCGCCAGTGTGGACGTTGACTCCTGGAAGGATGACCCGAACAGCTGTAGGGACAGGGGGCTGGTCCCAGTGATGTGGATGAGTCGGTGAGGAGACCTTCCACGTGGGGTGAGGTGTGGCCCAGAATGAGAGGTCCTCCTGTGAGCGTGCTTCTACTGAGACAGATTGGAACCTTGGGAGAGGCACATAAACCTCATTGGGGTCAACTCATAGTGCATGTCAGAAACCGAGCAGGCGGAAGATGGGGTTCTTAATGGATGGATGCCTGGCATGCGGAGTGGAGCTGTGGACAGAGCGAGGGGTCTTCATGTGGGATCATGAGGAGAGAGTGGTGGAGGTGGTGAGGAGAACGGCAGTGTGGGGAAGCCAGAGGCAGCAGGAATGTGACACGGGGAGTTCACAGGGAGACTGTGCACATAAGTAATTATGAAGGGTGGGAGCCAGGCTTAGGACTGCCAGGGGAAGGAGTGGCTCTTTTGGTGGTGGTAGATGCTATGAGTCGGTGACAACGCTGAGCAAAGTTTTGTGTAACACAATGAAATGTGGCCGTGCCCTGCCGTTCCTCACAGTCTGCCGCGCTTAACCCATTCAGAGGGTGCTGTGACAGTCATCTTCCTGTTGGGTCGCCCCCTTCTTCACTGACCCGTTTTACCAAGCGTGATGAAGGAAAGTGGAGAAAAATGCTCTCTGAAGAGTTGGATTGGAAGTGGGAGTTATGGGTTTCAGTAGGGTATGTTGTTAGGTGCTGGAGATTGGTCCTACCGTATAGCTCCCCTCTGTGCAGCAGACTGAAGCCTTGCCCAGCCCTGCACCACCCTGACAATCCTTGCTTAAGTCCATTGCAGCCTCTGTGTCAGTGCATCTCACTGCAGATTCCCCCTTTTTTTTGGCTGAAGTGCCTGCTGCAGAGTGTCAAGGACTGCAGCCTACAGTATGGATTGAGGCTCAATGTTAAGAAGACAAAGATTCTCACCACTGAACCAATTGGCAGCATCAGGATGGATGGTGAAGAGATTGAGATTGTACACAGCTTTAGTTTGTATGGCTCCATAGTCAACACTCTCGGCACCAGTAGCCAGGAAATTAAAAGACGTATTGCCATGGGAAAGTCTGCTGTTAGGGACCTCTCCAAAGTACTGAAGAGCAATGGTGTCTCTCTGGAGACTAAGGTGTGTCTGATACAGCCGATGGTCTTCGCAGTCACTTGTTATGCATCAGAGAGTTGGACAATGACTAAGGAGGATAGAAGGAGAATTGATGCCTTTGAGCTGTGGTGCTGGAGAAGAGTATTGAGAATACCATGGACTGCTAGGAAAACAAACAAATTCTTCCTGGAAAGGGTTAAACTGGGTGGCTCCTTGGAGGCAAGGATTCTGAGGCTCCATCTAACATACTTTGGACATGTTGTGAGGAGAGACCGGTCCTTAGAGAGGGACATCATGCTTGGGGGGGGGGGACAGCGCAGGAGAGGAAGCCCTCTATGAGGTGGATTGATTCAGTGACTGGGATAATTGGGATGGGAGTGTCGGAGACAGTGCGATTGGCACAGGACAGAGCGGAGTTTAGGGCTGTTGTACATAGGGTCGCTATGAGTCGCAAGCGACTCGACGGCACATAACAACAACACTTTACCTGGCGAGCTCTTGTAGCCTACGTCATAAGGAGTTGCAGTGCCACCCCAAAGGCAGGAGATTTGAATTCATTGGCTGCTCCATGGCAGAAATATGGACGGTCTCCTCTCTCGTGATTTATAGCTTCAGAAAACACCCCTGAGAGTCAGCTGTGTGTTCTGACTTCATGACACACTACAACTATTACTACTACTACTGCTACTGCTACTACTACTACTACTTCTTTAGCGTACTTTCTGTCTTGCTCCAGGAATTGATCCCTCTTGAGAAAATGTCCACATTATGTGAGGCAAGCCTCACCATCCTAGACTCCAGCAGGCATTTTTACTGTACTTCTTCCAAAACACATTTGATTATTCCTTTGGCAGGCCATGTCAGTCTTCACCAGCACTAGATTCAGAGTCCATGCTGAGTCTACCTTACTCGTTACCCAGCTTCCCCATGCATGTGAGGTGAGACCCTGACTTGCACTGCACATGCCTAAACTCTGCTGTGTCCTGTGCCAGTCTCACTCTCTGTGACACACCCATCCCGATTACCCCAGTCACTGAATCAATTCACCTCATAGAGGGCCTTCCCCTCCTGCGCTGTCCCTCCACCCTACCAAGCATGATGTCCCTCTCCAAGGACCTGTCCCTCTTTACAACATGTCCAAAGTATGTTAGATGGAGCCTCAGAATCCTTGCCTCCAAAGAGCCGCCTGGTTTAACCCTCTCCAGGATGAATCTGTTTGTTTTCCTAGCAGTCCATGGTACCCTCAGTACTCTCCAGCACCAAAGCTCAAAGGCATCAATTCTGCTTCTATCCCCCCTAGTCGTTGTCCAACTCTCTGATGCATAACAAGTGATAGCAAAGACCATGACCTGTATCAGATGCACCTCAGACTCCAGAGAGACACCATTGCTCTTCAGTACTTTGGAGAGGTCCCTAACAGCAGACTTTCCCCCAGCAATACGTCTTTTAATTTCCATTTATAGTATTGTTTATTGTTCCAGTTGTGAGGATTTTTTCCCTTTATTTTGAGATAATTCGTACTGAAGATATATTTTGCTTCTTTAGTCTTCCTTCTTTATTGTCCATTCATTTGTTGTTCTTGTGATGTTGGGTACCATAGAGTTGGAACTGACCCATAGCTGACCCTTCAGCGGGTTTTCAGAGGCAGTTAATCACACGGAGGAGACTGCCCATCCTTCTCCCACATCAGGCACACCTCGTTAAGTCTTTTTAGTGACATCTTTGCTTTTGAACATTTTTGCAGCAGATTGATGCCGCAGTACATCATTTGATTTCTTGATTGCTGTTTTCTTGGGGTTTAGTTGTGGGTCCAAGTAAAATCTTACAGATTTTTTCAGCAGTAAGGATTACCCTTTGAAATACTGATTGGGAGCTCTGGTGGTACTGTCTGTCAGAAGCTGCACTGCTAACTAAAACAGCCACACCTCTCTAGTGGTTCAGAGCTACCATGAATTCCTCAGGAAGATAGGCAGTCTCCTACTGTGTGATTTACAGCCTTGGAAACCCAGTGGGGTGTCAGCTAGAACTCAGTTCTGAACTTAGCTAGCATAATGCATTACATAGTTGACCACTAATTGAATGGTGGGCAGTGTGAGTCCACTAGCTGCTTCACAGGAGAAAGAAGGGACACTTTCTTTCCATAAGATACAGAGTCTCAGAAACTCGATTGAGGGCGGCCACTGTTAGTTGGAACAGACTCCAGAGTGATGAGTGGGAAAATGTTTGGAGTGTTTACCGTGTGTGGGGCACTGTACTAAGCATTTGTAGGTTTTATCACAATTCATTTTTATGTATGAATGAGTCTGATTTTAATCTTCAGTTGAGTAGAATTAATACTTACCCAAGGTAATATTGTCTGATGAAGCTAAAATTCACCTGCTGTTACTGTGTACCATCAAGTTAGAACCGACTCATAGCTGACCCTCTGGCAGGGTTTCAGAGGCAGTTTTAGGTGCATGAGAAGAGATTGCTCCTTTCGGCAGTGCATGATAATTTCAGAGTTCTTCACCAGCATCACAGTTCAAAGACATCAGTTCTTCTTCAGTCTTCCTTATTTATTGTCTTAACTATCCTATGCTTATAAAAAATGTTGTGAGAATAACTCATAGAAACCCAATGAATTGCAGATGGGAATCTTGTCCTGTCCTGGTGCATGTTGATGGTCTGTGTCATGCTCAAGTTCATTGTTACAGTCCCTGTGTCAGTCTGTCTCACTGAGGGTTGTCTTAGTTCCTGGTATTTATTTACTTATTATCAGTGTTAATTAAGCCTTAACAATATTCAGCTTTTTTTTCCCTCCTTCCCTTGTGATTTTAATTGGCCTCTTACTAATTCTATCTTGGCATAGATAGAATTCATAAGTGCAGTAGAAATTCCATGTAAGCTAACTTGCCATTTAACTCTTCACCATTTTTTTCATTTTTTTTTTACCTGTGCTTTGAGTAAAGGTTTACAGAGCAAATGGATTTTCTGTTCGATAGTCCACACACATTTTGTTTCATAACATTGATTACAATCCTTGCAGTACAACAAGTTTCTTCCCAGTTCCCTCATCTTCCCATTTCTGTTTGTGGCTCTGTCCTTGTCATTCTTCTTGTCAGTCTGAATTTACAGATATTTTTCATCCTATAGAATGAGCTTTCTTAACCTCTTTGTTATTCAGATTTTAAAGTTTTTATTTTATATCAAGGTTAGTAGGCTTTTCATTGTTAAGGAACGCGTGGCCATCGATAGTAATCCTTTTCCCTCTCTCTTCTCCATAATTTCCTCAGTAAATATTTATGGAGCAGACAGTGTGGTAAGGGACACAGATGAATTAGATTGTCTAAATGAAGCACACTTCTGCAGGAAAAACAGGAGGGACTCCAACATAGAACACAATAAATACAAAAACAGAAGCCAGTACGACTTTAAAGTTGAGTCATAAAAAGAGGAGAATGATGAGATCGTGTTATTTAGATTCATGAAGTGTCATAGGATGGTTGTGAGCAATAGAGAGAGAAAAGAGAAGTAGAGGCAAAATCATGATGTAGAAGGCATACTAAACAGAACATAGTATCATTTATACTTGCTTTTATTATATTATTGTGAATTACACTTAATTTTGTTTTCACCAAAACTTTATCAGGTGGTGGTGGTGTTGTTAAGTGCCGTCGAGTCACAGGCGACTCATAGCGACCCTATGAAGGAGAGTCCTCACGCTTGGGTGCCTTTCTTCCTCTCTCCAGGTTCATAGGGTTTCTGGAGGCAAGCTATTATGGAAGTGGATGCCACTCCTCCTTCCAAGCTTGTTTTAATCGGGGAGCTCCACCCCACTCTCTGTCCACATTGGGTAGCCAATCATTAGCGCATTTGACACACCATTGTCACGGTGTTCAGCCTCAAAGCAACCAAAAGTGACCATGGGACGGCAACTTGTACACCAGGGCTATACGACCTAGAGGAATGTCTGAACAAAAACAATGAAAGACAGGCCCAAGGACAGCGGATTAAAAGTCACCAACCTTTGGCTTGGTAGCATCGCTTTCTGTCCACTGGGCCAGCTTCTCTCTCTATGTTGATATTATTGTTGTTAATTGCCATCGAGTCGCAGGTGACTCATAGCGACCCTATGAAAGAGAGTCCTCGACGCTTGGGTGCCTTTCTTCCTCTCTCCACTTTATCAGGTATGGACTATTATTATCATCCCTAATTAACTGATAAATGTGTAGCTCATAGGTAGTGGAAAATCACTGGAAGATTTTAAGTAGTGACATAGTTTAATTGGAGGTTTTATGAGATTACTGGGCCAGTGTTGATTATGGCAGGCAAACAAGAAAGTATAGAGGTGTGTGACATAAGAGTGCGGTGGGAGATGTGAAAAAGGGCAGAATACCAATGAGTTTGGGAGTCCGAGAGCTGGGCAGTGTATAAAGATGACAGCAGAATGGAATGCCTTTGAGTTGTAATGTTGAGGAAGAGTGCTGCATATCCCATGAACAGCCAGAGAACAAACATGTATGTCTTGGAAAAAAGGTGCAGTCATGGTGCTTTGGAGGCAAAGGTAGTGAAACTTCATCTCATATACTTTGGACATGTTGTTAGGATGGGCCAGTCCTTGGAAAGGGGCATGATGCCTTGAACGATGGAGAGTTGGTGAAAGCGAAGACCATCAGCTAGATGGCTTGGCACAGTGACTACAGCATGGGCTCGTGAGTCAGAGATGATAAGGATGGCATAGGATAGGACTAGATTCAGAGATGTGGTTCATAGAGTCGTACTTTGACTCAGTGGCACATAACAACAATGGTTGGTACATTTTACTCATTGATTAGCTGTGTGGCGTACTACACTCCTAAAGGGATAATTTCCTTAAAACCTTAGTTATTGGTCTTAGGAAGGATAGGACATGGAGCTGCATATTCCCCCATTTCAAGTAGCTGAGTCATGAAGTTTAAGATCAACAGGTTCAGGATTATTAGTTTACCTTCAGGCCAGTCATCGTGTGGGTGTTGCTGTTGGGTTCTCTTGAGTCAGTTCCAGCTCTGAGAACAGCGTAAAATGCCGCCTTGTCCTTCACCATGCTTGCAGTTGTTGCTCTACTTAAGCTCATTCTTGGAGGCACTGTGTCACTCATTCTTGGGGACTTTTTCTTTCACTGACCCTCTACTTTGTAAAGCGTATTGTCCTTCTCCAGGGATAGTGTGGTTGGGAAAGCATATTGATAGAACACTGTCTGTCTATCTTATCTATCCAATCTATCATCTATCTACTTATCTGTCCATCTATCTTCCTACCTATCTGTCTATCCATCTATCATCTGTTTATCTATCTACCCATCTGTCTGTCTGTCTGTCTGTCTATCCTATCTATCTTTCTGTCAAGGTGTACATAGTTAGAACATGTCCATAGTGTAAGAACAGAGATATGTTCTTGGTAGAACATATCCAAAGTACATGAGATGACGTCTCACCATTGTCGCTGTCAGCGCTTGTTCATAGACTGATTGACTATTTTCCCCACAGTCCATGGTACATGCAAGGATACTCTTTTATCTCAGAACCTCCAAAGGAGCCACTTGGAGGATGAACTTTTTCTCTAGTCGTGATAGACCTTCTGAGCTTTCCTAGTTCAGAGGCCCCTCAGAGGTCCCTGCTTATAATGTAGGAATGCATGTGGCACTTTTGTGCCCTTAACAGTTGATGATTACAGAGTGGCTTTTTGTGTGATGATCCATCTATTCCCCTCCCTCCTCCCCCAAAACTGACCGCTTACTTTCTGGCAGGAAAATTTTGTTTGCATAAATGTGCTATAATTTTAGTAATAAAATAGTCTACAAAGGCTACCGCCTGTCTCTTTCCACTAAGTTGAGGTTGGTAAAACCATCTCACCAAATTATTCATTTAAGTTTCCAAAACATACTGCCAGTCCATACATTTTTCTTTCATTTCTTCTGCTTTCCATCTGCAGTCTAAGTTGGCCTTTTTGTTTCTGTAATAATGTTTATATAGGTTATTCTTTTGCGCTCTCATCCTTCACTTCTTCTTGTTAGGAGCCATCAAGTCAGAGATGACTCATGGTGACAGCAGATCTGAACCCTGTTCTATTCTGCACCAGCCTCATCATCTCTGACATACTTGAGCCCACTGCTGTCAGGCCATCTTGTTGAGTCCTCCTCTCCGTCACTGACCCTCATGATGTCCTTTCCAAGGAGTAAAACATCGTTCAAATCCACCAGCTTCGCTGTAGGAGAGAGCTGGGCAGTCTTGTCCTGTACAGTTTACTGCCTCTGAAAACCTGCTGGAGCGTAAGCATTGGGCGGCTTCCTGCTTGACGGTACACAGCAACAACAAGTTCAGTACTAAAATTTGCAAACTGAGCAAATCATTTCCTGTTGGTTGTCTTATATGTGTCAGAAGGTGGAACGTCCTGTGCCTCCCTTCGAATGTGAATCAGCCCAGGTTGCACATTATATTGCTGTGGTCAAGAAATTATGCCCGAGTCGTGCCAAGTCTTACCATGTCATCTTACCGACTGATTTTAGGCTTCATATGAATTGGTTATGGCTGCATGTGATGTGATACAAGCCCTAGATGTTTGTTTTTTAATGAGAGCAGCTTCTTATGCTCTGCATTTTGAGTAGCTCCCAAACCATGAAGACCATTGTATCTTGGGTCTGTCTGACATTTTATATTCATCAAGCAAACTGAAGAAAGTCTTGCTTAATAATAGACTCATTGCCTATATTGAACAACAATCCATTGTTTTTCAGTCTTGTAGAGCCATAGAATTCACATTAGTCTAATAATGTGTAGAAATTTCTGAGAGCTTCATTTCATTTCGATTTTGTTACTGTAATGGTATTGTTGTTGTTGTTTGGTGCCGTCGTAGGCGACTCATAGTGACCCTGTGAACAACGCTTGCGTGTGTGACTTTCATCCTTTCTCTATGTTCATAGGGTTTCTGGAGACAGGCTATTTTCGGAAGTGGATGCCACTCCTGCTTCCAAACTTTTTTCAACCAGAGAGTGCCACCAAACACTGTCCACCATGGGTAACTGTTACTGCATTTGATGCATCAGTGTCACAGTGTTCAGCTTCACAGGGACCACAAGTTACCTCTGTATGGCAGGTGGACACACCAGGGCTATACAACCTAGAAGAATGTTTGACCAACAATAACTTAAAACAGGCCTTAGGGACGTGGGTTAGAGTCACCCACCTTTGGCTTGGTAGCATTGCTTTCAGTCTACTAGGCCAACTGGTCTCTTTGTAACAATATTACAAATAGTAATAGTAAAAGTGCTTTAGCATTGTTACTGTTAAATGCCATCATGTCTACTTCAGCTCATAGTGACTTTATGTAAAAGAGGAGCCCCTCCCGGATCCTGCCCTATCCTCACGAACTTTGCTATGACTACACCTACTAGTATAGTCACTGGGCCGGTTTGTCTCTTTGAGGGGCTTCCTCTCCTTTGCTGACTCTCTACCTTTGTAAAACATAATGTCCTTTTCCTTCAGCCGGCCCCTCCTGATAACATGCCTGAAGTATAAGAGACAACTTTGACCGTTCTTGTTTCTAAGGAGCATTCTGGCTGCATGTCCTCCAGGACCGTTTGGTCCCTTGGCAGTCCATGGTTTGTTCAGTGTTCACCACAACCACAGTTCAAAGGCGTCAGTTCTTTGGTTTTAATTATTTGTTTTCTAAATTTCACATGTGATGTGATTAAAAGTGCCATAGCTTGGGTCAGGCGTCCCTCGTCATCCTTGTTCAGTGGCACTTTAAGAGGCCCTCAGTGCAGATTGGCCCATTGCTATATGTTGTTTAGTTTTTGACTGTGGTGTCCACGAGTTTTGTTTGTGAATCCAAGTAAAATAAAATCTTTGACACTTGACTCTTTCCTCCAGTTACAATGTTGCTTAATGACTTGGTTGTAAGAATGTTTGTTTTATTGATATTGAAATATGATCTACACTGAAGGCATAGTTACTAAGCTTTATCGTTAAGTAGTTCAGGTCTCTGTTTTCTGTAGCTTTGTCAGTGTCCTCTGTTAAGCACTCTCCTCCAGTCTTTTTGCCACCCTCCTCTTCATGTAATCCAGCTTCTCAGATGATTTACGTTAAGTGTAGGGTTAATCAATAGGATGAAAGGATACCACCCTAATAAACACCTTTTCTGATTTTAATCCATACAATATCACTTCCTCTGTCCAAACAGCAACTGCTTCTTGGTCTGTGTGTACATGATACACAAGTAAAATTAGGTGTTTTGAAATTCCCACTCTTGATAGTATTAACCATAATTTGTTAATGTTGGACACAGGTGAATGCCTTTGCGTAGTCAGTGAAACACAAGTAGATATCTTTTTCTGTATTCTCAGCTTTCAGCCAAGATCCATCATGCAGTTATTGTTGTTATTACTTTTATGTGCTATTGAGTCGACTCTAACCCTATGCACAATAGTTCTGAATCCCGCCCTGTCCCGAGCCATTCTCACTATCTCTGATGCACTTACTCCTATTACCCCATCTCATCCAGGGTCTTCCTTTCCAGCACTGTCCCTCCACCATTCCAAGCAGGATATCCTTCTCCAAGGACTATTCCCTTTTGACTCCTTGCCTCCAGAGAGCAGCATGGTTTCACCCTCTCTAGGAGAGATCTGTTGGGTTTTTTGGTAGTCATGGTATGTTCAGTAGTCCTCTTCAACATCACAACTCAAAGACATCAATTCTTCTGTTATTCTTGGTTGTTGTCCAGCTTTCTGGTGCATAGCTAGTAATTGTGAGTGAAGACCCTGGCCTGGATCAGGCACACCTTAGTTTCTAAACTGACATCATTGCTCTTCAGCACTCTAAAGAGGTCCCTGACAGCAGATTTCCCTAATGCAAGTCATCTTTTCATTTCCTTACTGCTGTTACCAAGAGTATTGATTGTGGAACCAAGCAAGCTGAAATTGTTAACAATCTCAGTCTCTTCTATGTGTGCTGCCAGTGGGCCCAGTAGCAAAAATCTTTATCTTCTTGATGTTGAGTTTCAATCCATACTGCAAACTACAGTCCTTGATTCTCTGCAGCAAATATTTCAGGACCTTCTAAGTTTCAGCAAGTAAAGTTCTGTCATCGGTATGATGCAGGTTGTTGATGAGTCTTCCTCCAAACCTGATGCCACATTCCTCCTCATAAAGTCCAGACTTTCAAATGATTTGTTCTGCATACGTATTGAAAAGGTATCGAGAAAGGACACATCCCTGATGCACTCCTTTTCTGATTTTGAATCCTGTATTTTCTTGCTTTGTTCTGACGACTGCCTCCTGGTCCAAGTATAGGTTTCTCATGAGCACAATCAGGTGTTCTAGGATTCCCATTCTTCTCAAGGTTAGCCACGTTTTGTTGTGATCCACAAAGTCGAATGTCTTTGCATAGTCAGTGAAACACAAAACATTCCTTTGGAACTCCATCATATGTCAGAAATTACATCTTTTCATACTCACTTCTGAATTCACCTACAGCTTCTGACACCTCCCTCTTGCTGTACTACTCCAGCCATTTTTTTTTACTTATTTTAAGCAAGATTTCACTTGTATGTAACATTATTTGTATTCTGTAATGTTTTGCTTTCTTTTGGATTACCTTCCTTTGAAATGGGCACAAATATGAATCTTTTACAATTAGTCTCCTGAGTAGCTGCCTTCCATATTTGTTGCCTAGATAGATGAACATGTCTCGTGCTGTGTCAGTTTGTTGAAATATCTCAGTTGGTATAGTATGGTGGTTTCTGAAGCCTTGCTTTTTGGCCTTCTTTGGATTTGTCCATTGGTCCCACTTGTTCTTGATCAAATGCTCCTTCCTGAAGTAGCCAAGCACTAGTCAGTTCTTTCTGGTGTAGTGACTCTGGCTATGCTACTTGTCGGCCAGTTTACATTCTCTGTGTTTTGGTATAATGCCAGAAGCCAGACCTTCAGCAGAGCTTCTCAGCTCAAGCAGGCTGAGAAGCTGGCCTAGCCATCTAAAATATGATCCATTGGCATTCTTCTGAAGCGCAGTGGAATTGTTTTTGCATTAGTTCACAAATGTGTAGAGAACAGAGTTTATTAATCATTATTAGGAGAAGGAGGAGGGTGTGTAAAGGATGAGTGCTTAACTAGAGTGGCAATAACACATTGATTGAGGGTAGGATTTCATCATCCAGTTAACTGTAATTGCTGTCAGTAAGTTAAACCCTTGTAAATAGTTGACCTGGCAAAAGGTGTGTGATGTACATGCACAGAGAAGACACAGAGGCTGTTTGTGCCAACCAAAAACCTCATCAGACCTGTAGTCTTGTCGAAACTTAGGGTTGTGGTTTCTTGGTACATCTCATTTAATTGATCTAAAACCATAGTGGGGGCATTACTCCTTCCTAGTTGGAAACCTAAAGTCCTGGGTCATAACAGCTTGCAAGTTGCCAACCAAGGCATAATTGATCTCTGTTTGCCTGGAATAGTAGAGGGTTGAGAGTGAGGAATAGGTGGTTTTGTTTTCAGTCTCGTCCGCTCTCTAATGGTGATCTTACATGTATGTAACAGAAGGAAATAGTGCCTGGTCCCTCATCATCTCTCTAGTCTCTGATACACTTGAGCCCGTTGTTGTGACTCTTGTGCCAGTCCATCGAATTAATGATTTTTTTCCCTCTCATTTTCACAGGCCTCTCCTTTGCTAAACATGATTTTTTTTCTCTGGTGATTGTTTTCTCTTGACTTGTCCAAAATAAGCAGAATGAACCACATCGTCTTGTTTCTTTAGGTCTTACTTTATCTAAGACTGATTTGTTCTTTCTGGAAACCTGTGGTATGTTCCATATTCTTGTGCCATTTTCACAATTAAAATCATTGGTTCTTCTGTCCTCATTTTTAGTTCTTTTTCTTTCATGTGCACATGAGATGATTGTGAAGACCATATGGGTCAGGTGCATCTTGTCATCAAAGTGACATCTTTATTTTTAGATTTTAAAAGGATCTTTTGTGGCAAACTGTTTTGCCCAGTGAAATATGCCATTTGATTTCTTCACTGAAGCCTCCATAGTAATTATTATATTTATCCTCATTTCTTTGTAAACTTTTGCGTCCTGAATGTGCTTCTCTGTGGTGTTAGTTTTTAAATTATTGTCTGTTTTAGCTATTGTGCCTGTAAGAAACCTGTAAACCTCTATTAAATATTGGTAGTTATATCTTCTGCCTTTTGAGAGGCCTACTGTTTCAAAAGTGGATGATTAAACCTGCTTCCTAATCTATGTTAATCTGGGAACTCTGCCAAAACCCGTCCACTGTGAGTCCCCCTTCTGGCATTGACACATCTGTGACGGACTGTCTAGCATCACAGCAACCCACAAGTTACTCCTGTACAGCAGACTAACAAACAAGTACTGCACTAATCAGAACAAATGATAAATAAGCAAGCATATACACATCTAAATTATAAAATAATTGTTGTTGTTGTTAGGTGCTGTCAAGTTGAATGCAACCCTGTGAACAACAGATCTGATCCCTGGCCTGTCCTGTGCCGTCCTCACAATCTCTGGCACCCTTGAACCCATTGCTGCAGTCCGTGTCAGCCCATCTGGTTAAGGGTCTTCCTCTTTTTTACAGTACCCCCACCTTTCCAAGCATGTTGTCCCTCTCTAAAGAAAAGCCTCTCCAAGTTTCATACCCAGAGTATGTGAGATGGAAGCTTTGTAATCTTGCCTCCAAGGAGCACAAGTCAAAGGCGTCTTCTGTCATCATGCTTATTCACTGTCCAGCTCTCAGCAGCATAGCAAGTGGTTGAAAAAACCATGGTCTGAATCAGGCGTACACTAGTCCTCAGGCTAACATTATTGCTCCTCAATAATTTGGAGAAGTCTCTGACTACAGCGTTCCCAGTGTCCTGTGTCTCCTGAACTCCTGACTCCTGGTACCAAGTGTATTGTTTAGGGATCCAAGTAAGATGAAGTCATTGACAGTTTCACTCTTTTCTCCATCTGTCATAATGTTGCTATAGGTCCGGTGGTGAGATTTCCCTCCACCACCACCACCCCACCCCCCCCCGATCTTTAATGCTCTAGTCGTTGATCTTTTGCAGCTAGCACTTTAAGTCCTCCTCACTTTCAGCAAGCAGGATTGTGTCATCTGTATAGTGAAGGCTACTGATGAGGCTTCCTCCAATCCTAAAGCCACATTCTTCTTCATAAAGTCCAGCTCCTTGAATAACTTGCTCACTATACAGATTGAATAGGTATAAAGAAAGGATACAACCCTGACACACATCTTTTCTAATTTTGAAATATGTTGTGTTTCCTTGGTCTCTTCATGCAATAGCCTGTTGGTCTAGGTCTAGGATTTGCAGGAGCACAGTTGTTTTGGGATTCCCACTCTTCGTGGTGTTAGCTGTAATTTGTTATGATCCACATGGCCAAATACTATTGCATAGTCAAGAAAATAGACATTCTTCTGGTATTCTTTGCTTTCAGCCAGGATCTGTCTGACATCAGCGGTGATGTTCTCTCTCTCACCATCCTTCCACCTTCCCAAGCATGGTCCTTCTCTAGTGAATAGCCTCTCCTAGCAACATGCCTTAAGTATTTGAGATGAAGCATTATTAGCTTTGCCTCCAAGGAGCACTCTCGCTACACCTTCTCCAAGACATAACATATGATTAGCAATAAGCAGATCATCTCCCAGTACCGCATACTGACAAATAAGTGTTGTACCTCTAACAGCAAATCAGGCAGATGGACGATCACCATGCAGGGTCTGTCTGAGGCCTGTGGCGGCGTGACAGGCTGGGGCCCCAGTGGGTGCTTCAGCCTTGCAGCTGAGCCCACAGCTGGCGCAGCAGGGTAACGACCCAGGTGAGGGGGGATGGTTCCACTGGATCTTCACTGCTAGTGCTGCCCTGGGGTCCGAGGGGGAGGTGGCATCAAAACTGCTGTATTTCAATGCTGATTTTTGCTCTAGGCCCAGAAGCCACTTGCAAGGCCTGGATGGTGTAGAAGCTGCTGTCTTCTGGTGAAGAAGCAACAATAGTTAAGAGTTCAGGAGATGTATTGCACTGGGAAAGTCTGCAGTCTCCAAATTACTGAGGAGCAGTGATGTCCATTTGAGGACTAAGGTGTGTCTCTTTCAGGCCATAGTATTTTCAATCACTTGCTTTGCTCCTGAGAGCTGGGCCTTGAATAATTATTGAGGCCTTTGCACTGTGGAGTAGGCGAGGAGTATTGAATAGCCCGTGGACGGCCAAAAGGACCAACAAGTATCTCTTGGAGAAAGTATAGCCGGAGTGCTCCTTGATGACAGATATGACATCGCATATACTTTCTGTGAGACATATTTTTAGAAGAGGCTATTCCTTGGAAAAGGACATTGTGCTTGAAAAGGTAGAAAGGCTCAGGGAAGAGAGGAAGACCTTCAACCAGATGGATTGACACAGTGACTGGTGCAGGGTTTTGTCTGTTGTTTATAGGGTCATTATGAATTGTGCTTGATTCAGTGGTACTTAAAAGCAACAACAACAGTCTTCTGCCTTCTCCTCCTAAGTTCTCATAGGCTCTTTATCTCCTAGGTCTCCTTTTTTGTCTCAGACATGACATTTATCATTTGTTGATACTGTCTGTTCCTTGGTCATTCTTTCCCATCTTACTGTAGCTTAGCGAGCTCTGGTGCACAGCCCAAGGACAGTTGTGCTGCTAGCCTAAAAGTGGTGCTTCTGTGGCAGTTTAAATCCATCAGTGAGAAGCTCTTGGGGGAAAGATGGACTTGGTCTTCCCTGTGCAATATATGGGCTCCCAAAAACTCACCAGAGGGTCAGCTATGAGTTGATTCCAACTCAGTGGCATTCAGAAAGAGAGAGATACTGTAAGTTTCAGGCAGGTGCTTATTAGCAGCTCAGTGAGAATGGTGGTACAAGTAAATTTTTTAAACTTAGCTTCTCTTGGGTTTGGGTTTTTGTTGGTAAGTTGTTTTTTTATTGTGGTTTGAGTGAAAGCTTGCAGAGCACATTGTTTTCCATTCACCCATCTGTCCTTATTTTGTCTGTGACATTAATTACAGTGCTCACACTGTAACCGCACTCTTTCCTGCTGGTGCACCTCTTGGTGACTTTCTTTTCTTAGTGATACTGTGTTGCTCGTCCCCTTACTGCCTTTCCCTTCACCTATCTTAATATAATGCCTCCGGGAGCTCTGTGAACTTTGATAAACGGCGATGGTTGTAGAGGGGCTTCGGGCCTTTTGTTCATAGGGGTCGGTGTGAGTGGTGCTGAACTCGAAGGCAATCAGCAACAACAACAACATCGTAATATAGATTAAATATTTATTTGTTGGTATTTCCTGGCTTCTCCTTTCTTCTCATTGCTGGTAATCCTAAAAACTATTTCTTTTGATACATAAACTTTTCCTTAACCTTTTATAATAGTGAACTCATACAGTATCTGCCCTGTACTGGCTGACGTCTTTCACCCAGGTGACTTTTTTCACTCCTATATCTTTAGGATTCGTCCCTGTTATGGAATGTGTTATGAAGTCCTCCTTGAGTTTGACATAGTTTTCTATTGTATGTGTGGTGTTGCTGTTATGTGCCGTTGAGTTGCTTGCCACTCATAGCGTCCCTGTGTACAACAGCCCAAAACTCTTCTCTGTCCTGTGTCAATCTCACTGTCTCCGACACTCCCATCCCGATTATCCCAGTCATTGAATCAATCCACCTCATAGAGGGCCTTCCCCTCCTGCGCTGTCCCTCCACCCTCCCAAGCATGATGTCCCTCTCCAAGGACCGGTCTCTCCTCACAACATGTCCAAAGTATGTTAGACGGAGCCTCAGAATCCTTGCCTCCAAGGAGCCACCCGATTTAACCCTTCCCAGGACAAATCTGTTTGTTTTCCTAGCAGTCCATGGTATTCTCAATACTCTTCTCCAGCACCACAGCTCAAAGGCATCAATTCTCCTTCTATCCTCCCTAGTCATTGTCCAACTCTCTGATGCATAACAAGTGATTGCAAAGACCATGGCCTGTATCAGGCACACCTTAGTTGTATGTGTGTATATTACGGTCTGTTCCTCCATTGACGGACATTTGAATTAGGTCCAGCTCTCTGCTGCCGCTGAGTGAACGCCAGCTCACAACTGCTGCCATCACTGGTGTGCAAATATCTGTTTGTGTTGCAGCTTGTATTTTTTTAAGATCCATACCTAGTCGTGGGATTGCCAGATCACACATTTCTAGTCCTGACTTTTTAAGGAGGTGCCAAACTGTTTTTCACAGTGGTTGTACCATTTTCCAGTCCCACCAGTTGTGTGGAAGAGTTTGAGTCTCTGCACACTCTAGCCAGCATTGGTTTTCTAACTAAATACTGCTGTTGTTGCTGGCGTGAGGCCCTGTGATAAGTCATCACTGCTTCGAAGGTGCTCCGTTGACTTCGACCACAGCGAGTTCAGCGGCTGACCCAGAGACAGCTCGTCAGCGAGTGTTCAAGCGAGGACAGCCATTGAGCTGGTTCCGACTCTGTGGCAAAAAGAAAACAAAACCAGTCTGATAGGTTTTTTCATGTGTTTGTTGGCTGTCTGAATGTCCATTTGGTAAAAGGTCTTTCTGTGGTCTCTTTGAATTTTTAAATTCACTTGTTTTTCTCTCTTTGTTGTTAATATATTGGCATTTAATTCTTTGTAGGAGATTTCATTTTCAAATATTTTTTCCCCACTCTGTAGATTAATTTTTTGCTCTTCTGGGGAAATCTTTTTGATGTACGTAGGGTTTCACTTTTAGAAGGTCCTAGTCTTCTGGTTTGTCTTCTGATCTTTGTGCATCTTTTATTGTCACATAACTGATAATGACACAGATTAGAGACCTTGAGTTTGCTCCTGCGTTTTCTTTGTTGATGTTTTAGTTTTAGATTTTATATTTAAATCTTTGATCTTTCTTGAGTTGGTTTTTGTACATAGTATGAGGTATGGATCTTATTTATGCCAGCACTTTGATGATAAATACTGCATTTACTCACTTGACACGTTGCCACAAATGACGGTAATACATGGGAAGGGGGGGATGTATTTCTAAGCACAATTGTTGTTATATGCCGTCGAGTCGCTTGTGACTCATAGCGAC
>NW_006399785.1:8550946-8555896 GCF_000299155.1 Elephantulus edwardii
CCTTAGTCTCCAGAGAGACACCATTGCTCTTCAGTACTTTGGAGAGGTCCCTAACAGCAGACTTTCCCATGGCAATGCGCCTTTTAATTTCCTGGCTACTTGTGCCAAGAGTGTTGACTGTGGAGCCAAGCAAACTAAAGCTGTGAACAATCTCAATCTGTTCACCATCCAACCTGATGCTGCCAGTTAGTCCAATGGTGAGAATCATTGTCTTCTTGACATTGAGCCTCAATCCATATCTATGTGCTCCCGTAACAGGACCAGGCTATTTTAACTGCCATGCTTATGTAGTAACTTTTGAGATCAGGAAGTGTGAGGCTTCCTACTTTGTTGTTCTTTAAATAATGCTTTGCTTACCTTTGTTTTTTCACCTTTCCATAAGAAGCTGATAATTCGTTATTCCATCTCTTTGAGGAATGATGTTGGGACTGAATTGGGGTCACATTATATCAGTAGATAGCTTTGGTAGTATTTTTATTTTAGAGAGAATTGCATTGCTAACCCAAAAGCAACTAGTTGGAATCCACCAGAAGCTTCAGGGGAGAAATACAGGTAATCGTCAGTGTGCTTCACAACCTCTCAAAACTCACTACAGGGTGGATAATCTCCAGTGTGATTTACCGCCTCTGACAACTCACTGTAGAGTTGGCTGTAAGTTGGTGGCAATGCATTTTTTTAGATTGAAGTGTTCTTATCAATGAAGGTGGTAGTTTAGTCTTCCAGTTGAGGATTTATTGTTATTGTTACGTGCCTTTGAGTCAGCTGTAATTCATAATGACTTTGAACCACGGATCTGAACCCCACCCTATCTTGTGACCAGCCTATCTTGGACATAGGTGAGCCAATTGTTACAATCACCGTATCAGTCCATGTTGTTGAGGGTCTTCCTCTCCTGTGCTGATCCTACACCTTTGCAAGCATGATGTCCTTCTCCAAGGATTGGTTCCTCCTAACACCATGTCCAGGGTGTATGAGAAGAAGCTTCACCATCCTTGCTTCCAAGGAACACCCTGGTTTCACTTTCTCCAAGACAGACTTGTTTATTCTTTTGGGAGTCCATGGACTATTTCATACTATTCTCCTGCACCACAACTCAAAAGGCATCAATTTATCCTCTGTCATCTTTAGTAATTGTCCAACTTTTAGATGCAAAGCAAGTAATCGAAAAGACCAATGGTTTGAATGAGGCTAACCTTAATCTTTAGCTGAATCATTCACTTGGGAGAGGTTCCTCACAGCAGACTTTCCCAATCCAATATGGCTTTTGATTTCTTGACTGCTGGTACCAGGGATGTTGATTGTAGATCCAGGGAAGAAGAACTCATGACAGTCTCTCTGTTGTGCTGTCTGTTGCCCCAGTTGTGAGAATTTTCATTCTCTTGAGTTATGAATAGCCCTGAAAAGAGTGGCAGTTTCAGTATGCCTACTTGTCTTAGTGGGAACCAAGAAGTAGTTGTTTAGACAGAACAAAGGGATATTGCATATTTTAAAATTTGAAAAGATGTGTGTCATAGTTGTATTTTTTTCACCATTCAATAAATACACTGAGTAAATAATCCGAAAAGCTCAACTATGTAGTTTCAGAAATGGAGAAAGGTTTATCAGCAACCGAAAGGAAGCAGATGGCAGTTTTGCATACTGAAAAGTGAACACTTGAGATACTAAGCTGAAGAAGATCAAAGATTAAAGCTTTTAATTATGGATTATAAAGAAAAAATTCTTAAAACTTGGGTCAGTAAGCAGTGTCATGATAAATGGAGAAAAGAGAGTTGTCAAGGAATTAATTTCATTTGAATCCACAGTCAACACCCATATCCATGCAACAGTCAAGAAATCAAAGACATACTGCAGTTGGCAAACCTACCGCCCAGGACTTGTTGAAGTGCCGAAGAGGAAGATAACACTTTAAAGTGTGATGACCCAGGCCATGGTATTTTCAGTCACTTGCTATGCATATGAAAGTTGGAAAACGAATAAGTAAAACCAAAGAAGAATTAATGCTTTCGAATTGTACTGGCAAAGCATATTGAATAGATCATGGACTGTCAAAAAGAACCACAGAAATATTGGATGAAATACAGCTGGAAGAAAGATAAGGCTTTGCCTCACATAATTTGGTATGTTAAAAGGAAAGCCCAGTCCCTAAAAAAGGACATGCTGCTTGGCGAAAAAAAAGTAAAAGATCAACAAAAGAAAGACCTTCAGTAAGATGCATAGCCAGACTGACAGCAACAGAGGCCTTATGCACAGCAGAGATTGTAAGAATCGTGAAGGGTGCGGTAGGGTTTTAGGCTGTTGTGCTTAGGGTTGCTATGAGTTGGAATCAATTGCATGAATGTACCTATCAACAACTTCTGGGAGTTCGAAGATGACTTGATTGATAAGTTGTTGAACTACCATCCTCCAGGCAGGTGGTTCTAATCCACCAGCTGCCTCTTGGGAGAAAGATGGGCATTCTCTTCCCATGTGATTTACAACATCTTAAAACCCACAGGGGGTGTCAGCTATGCGTCTCTTCTGGCTCAACAACATGTAACATCTACAACTTTTGGCTTCTGGTAGTAGAGTTGTATAGTTATCATTGTCTTTCAAATGAAGAATTTGCCACTTGCATTTGTCTTCTCTGAGCAACTTCATTTGGCACAAATGTTAATTTTTTCACAATTCTTAAACTATTACACATCTTAATGGTGTGGGGGCATTGTCTTAAATACCAAGTCATCTGTTGTTTAGTTGCTGTAGGGTCATCATACAAACTGTGGCTGACTCTGAGAAGAATGGAAATCCCAGAACACTTGATCATGCTAATGCAAAACCTATACTTGGACCAAGAGGCAGTCATCAGAACAGAGCACAGAAACACTGCATGGTTCAAAATTGGGAAAGGTGTATGCCAGGGATGTGTCATATCTCCATACCTTTTCAACCTGTATGCAGAACTGATTATCCGGAAGGCTGGGCTCTATGAAGAGAAATGCGGCATCAGGATTGGTGGAAGATCTATCAACAAACTGCGTTATGCAGATGGCACAACCCTGTTTGCTGAACCTGAAGAGAACCGGAAACACTTGATTGAGGCTCAATGTCAAGAAAACAAAGATACTCACCACTGGACCAATTAGCAGCATCAGGATGGATGGTGAAGAGATTGAGATTGTTAACAACTTTGGTTTGCTTGGCTCCATGGTCAACACTGTTGGCACCAATAGCCAGGAAAGTAAAAAAACGTATTGCGATGGGAAAGTCTGCTGTTAGGGACCTCTCCAAAGTACTGAAGAGCAGTGGTGTCACTCTGGAGACTAAGGTGCGTCTGATACAGCCCATGGCCTTTGCAGTCACTTGTTATGCATCAGAGAGTTAGACAATGACTAGGGAGGATAGAAGGAGAATTGACGCCTTTGAGCTGTGGTGCTGGAGAAGAGTATTGAATGTACCATGGACTGATAAGAAAACAAACAGATTCATCCTGGAGAGGGTTAAACTAAGCTGCTCCTTGGAGGCAAGGATTCTGGGGCTTCATCTGACATACTTTGGGCATGTTGCAAGGAGGGACAGGTCCTTGGAGAGGGACATCATGCTTGGGAGGGTGGAGGGACGGCACAAGAGGGGAAGGCCCTCTCTGAGGTGGATTGATTCAATGACTGGGGTAATCGGGATGGGTGTGTCAGAGGCAGTGGGATTGGTGCAGGATAGAGCAGGGTTTAGGGCTGTTGTACAGAGGGTCGCTATGCAACAACAACAGGGCCAGCTAGGACTCATCATGACCCTTTGAACAACAGATCTGAACCTTGCCTCATCTCCATGTTTACCAGTTCCAGCCCGTTGTTATCGTCCCTGTACCAGTTCGTCTTGTTGAGGATCTGCCTCACTTTTTCTGACCCTCCACCATTCTCCGGATGATGTCTTTATATCCAAGGACTGCCCCCTCCTAACCACTTGCTCAAAGTATGTGGGGCAAAGTTTCACTGTCCTTGCCTCTAAGGAGCACGTGGTTACCCAGAGATATTTACTATTGCACCAGCTCCCACAGTTAAAGCTATTGAGTCTTGTGTCGTCTTTATTCATTGTATAATTTTTCAGATGTATACATAAAGCAGTTGAAAAAAAATACTTCTTGAATCAGGCACACCTTAAACTGTAACTGTAAACTGACGTCCTTGCGCTCTGGGAACTTTGGACAGGCTTTGATAGCATATTTTCTTTTTTTTTTTTCTTGATGGCATATTAATGCAGCTGGTCTTTTGATTTTTTTTGGCTACTTTTACCACGCATGTTGGTTGTGGATTCAAGTAAAAGGAGATTAAGTGATACCATCAGTCTTTTCTCTGCTTCCCATGTTGTTGCCTACTGGTCCAGTGGTGAGGATTTCTGTTTTCTTTGTGTTGAGATGTATTCCAATTTGAAAACTATAGTCTTGGATCTTCTGCAACAAGTATTTTAGGTCCTCTTAATTTTCTGTCAGCAAGGTTTTGTCATCCTTATAAGTTGTTAATAGTCTTTTACCTCTTTTGATGCCACTTTGTTCTTTATACAGTGTAACTTCTCAAATGATTTCCTCAGCATACAGATTGAATAGGTATGGGGATGGGATACAAACCTGACACACACGTTTCCTGTTTTTTTTAAAACCAGGCAATACTCTCCTACTGTATTTAGACTACAGCTTCTTGGTCTATGTACAGGTTTTGTATGACCATGGTTAAGTGTTCAATCATTGTTATTAGTCATTATCTACAAACTCAAACACCTTTGTGTAGTCAGTAAAATGCACGTAAACGTCTGGCATTCTCTGCTTTCAGCCAAGATCTGCCTGACATCAGGAATGATATCCCTTGTGCTAGAACCTCTTCCGGATCCAGACAGTTACATTTCAGACAGTTCCCTGTAGATGTAGTGTTTCAGATGTTTTTAAAATAATCTTCCACAAGATTTTCCTTGCATATGATGTTA
>NW_006399785.1:8557156-8568024 GCF_000299155.1 Elephantulus edwardii
TGTTGATAGATCTTCCACCAATCCTGATGCCACAATTCTCCTCATAGAGCCCAGCCTCTCGGATAATCTGCTCTGCATACATGTTGAAAAGGTATGGAGTGGGAACAAATACGGACCTCTTGCAGTCCTTTGGCCAAACAGCTGTCCTCCATATTTCCTGGCCTAGATTGGTGAATGCATCCAGGGCTACGTCTGTTAATTCTTTTTCTTGGGTTTGGAAAATGGTTTGCACTTTGATACTACCTGAAAGATTGATGGTTGAGATTCAGCCAGTGATGCTGTGGGAGAAATACTTGGCAGTTGGCTTCTATAAGCTTCCCTCCCTCCTCCCGCCTCCCTCCCTTCTCGCTCTTCGCTCCCCCCCTTTCCCTCCATCCCTCCCTCACTGTTTTTGCGTCATTTTTTCCAAGACTATAAATCTGTCAGCCTATATTTCCCCCGTTGTGAAGCAAGTAGATTCGAACCACTGACCTTTCCATTGGTACTTCAACATGTTATAGACTATGCTACCAGACCTTTCAGCCACTGAAATCCTTTGGAGACAGTTCTACTCTGAAACATAAGACGTTGCATAAGTCAGGATTTATCGCAAGAGTTTTGATATTTTATTTTGTTGTTAATTGAGTTGATCAAGTCTATATCTTTTCAGAGAAATAAGCTGTTGTTTAATAGAATAAATTATCACTTAAAAGGGAGCTTGGTGGCTTAGTGGTAAGGAGTTGTACTGCCGAGCCGAAGGCAGGTGTCTCGAATCCACCAGCTACACTGCGGGAGAAAGTTGGTCAGTGTCTTCTCGGGTGACTTTACAGCCTCTGAATACCATCTGGAGAGTCAGTTATGAGTTAGTCTCAACTTGAAAACAACAACTAACTATTTAAATGGAAGAAAATAGTTTATGGTTAAAGACAGAGTAAGCACTTCCCAGGTAAACCCACATGGGGGTAAAGCGTTTCATATAAACAACATGTACAGAGGCCCAGATGTGTAAACGCATAATGGATTAATAGTTTCTGATAATATATACATTATTTAGGGGTGGTGTTTTTGTGTACTGTTGAGTCGGAACCAACCCGTTGCCGCCCTTCCATTGGGTTTTCAGAGGCAGTTAATTGCATAGGAGATTGCCCATCTTTCTCCGTGAACAACTGACGGGTACAGACCATGGTCCTTCGGGTTGCTAGTGCAAACTCCATTCTACTAGGCCACCAGAGCTTTTTGTTTAGGGTTTTGGTGGTGGTGGTGGTGGTGGTTAGGTGATGTCAAATCAAGTAAGACAGCAACCCTTTGAACAGCCAACTGAAACCCTACTCCATCCTGTGCCCTCATCGTCATCTCTGCCACATTAGAACCATTGCTGAAGTTACTACGTCATTCCTCCTCACTGGGGGTCTTCCTCTCCTTCGCTGACCTTTCATCTTTCCAAGCATGATATCCCTTTCCAAGGAATAGCCTTGCCCAGCCTCATGTCCAGAGTATGAAAAATGAAGCTTCACCGTCCTTTGCCTCCAAAGAGCCCTCTGGCTGTACTTTTTCCATGACTTATCTGTTTATGCTTTTGGCAATTCATGGGATAGTCAGTACTCTTCTCCAGCACCATAACTAAAACCATCAGTTCTCCTGTCATCCTTTTTCATTGTCTAGCTTTCAGACGCATAGAGGGTGATTGAGAAGACCGTGGCCTGAATCAGGTGCACCTTAGTCTTCGAACTGACCTCATTGCTCTTGAGTATTTCAGAGAGGTCCTCCATGAGAGCAGATTTGCCCAATGGAGTATGTCTGCTGATGTCCTGACTGGTGGTACCAAGATTGTTGATTGCTGACCCAGACAAGATCAAATCATTGATTGCTTCAGTCCTTTCTCCATCTGTCATAATGTTGACTGTTGGCCTGTGGTGGGGAATTGCTACATACACATTTTCTTTCCCCCTCCTCCTCTTTTTACTCTTCCCATAATGCATCCCTTGCTCCATGTTGTTGTCATACTTATAATAATAATGCCTAATCATATATTTCCTTCTGAAAGTTCTTCCCCTCATCCGATCTAATGTTCATTATCTATCCACTCTTTTCCCATTCTCTCTCCAATTCCCTGTGTCTGTCCTATTTCATAACAGCAATGGTATGTAGTATTTGTCCTTTTGTGACTGAGATAATTCACTCAGCATAAATGTCCTCCAGGCTCTCCCATGTTGTGTAGTGTTTTATGAGTTCATTGTTTTTCAAAACTGGGTAATATTCCATGTGTGAATATACTGTAATGTTTCTCTCCATTCATTTGTTGATGGGCACTTTGATAGCTTCCACCTCTTCGCTGTTGTGAATAATGCAGCAATAAATATGGGTGTGTATACATCTACTAGAGTTGTGGCTCTGGTTTCTATAGAGTGTCGTCCCAGTAGTGGAATTGCTGAGTTAAATGCTAAATCCAACTTTTTGAGGAAGCACCAGACATCTTCCATAGTAACTGTACACTTTTGCCTTCTCACTAGTAGTTAGTGGAAGTTCCAATTTCTTTACAACCTCATCAGCATTTGCTGTTTGCCACTTTGTCGGACTTTGCTATTGTTACTGGTGAATTCTGTTTCCTTGATGTTGAGATGTAATCCATACTGAAGACTATAGTCCTTGATCTTCAGCAAGTGCTCCATATCCTACTCAGTTTCACCAAGCAAAGTTGAGTTTTCTGCATATTGCAGGTTATTGAGTCTTCCTCCAATCCTGATGCCACATTTTTTTTTCATAGAGTCTGTGCGAATCATTTACTCAGCCTACAGATTGAGTAGGTTTGGAGAAAGGATACAACCCCGACACACACCCTTACTGATTTTAAACCAGTGTTCCCTTGTTCTGATTGGACAAGAGCCTCATGGCCTAGGTATAGATTTTCTATTGGTTATGATCCACCCAGTCAAATGTCTTTCCATAGTCAGTAAAACACAGATAGACATTTTTCTGATATTCTCTGCTTTCAGCCAGGATTTATCCAACATCAACAGTGATATTCCTAGTGCCAAGACCTCTTCTCAACCCAGCTTGAACTTCTGGTAGTTTTGTATGAGTATGGGTTTTTTTATGTTGGGTTTTTTTATGATCTTCAGTAGTATTTTGCTTGCATTACATATTAATGATATTGTTCGATAGTTTCCACATTCTGTTGGGATTTAGGTCCTTGAAAGCTGAACGTGCCATATTATAACATTTGTAATTCATCCTGTAACCATTGAATAGTTTTAAGCTGAATTGATTGAGTCTTCAGTTAACAGTTGAATAGCATAATGATTCTGTGTCCATTATTCAAGCTTTGGTAATCACAGAAAAGCTTCAATTTTTCTGCATTGTTGAGAAATGCATTATTTATTTAGCCATTCAGCATTTAAAAATTCTGGCGTGCCCACATGCTGGTGGACTGTTAGCCAGAGACCCCCAGTTCATCTGGCAAGTCCCATCTACTGACACCCACTTGGGACAAAAAGAAAGCCATAAAAACCCCAAGCGTTCCATATGTGTCCCTCCTCAAGATGCAAGAAGCCATCGTAACTTCCAGCATAAAACAACTCACAACACACTAGCCCTCAGCCAAAGATGGGTGATTTTAATCTGCGGCCCTCAGACCTGCTTTTAATTGGTTTTGGTCAAACATTGTTGTAGGTGGTATAAAACTCGTCTGTTGATTTGCTGTACAGAGGTAATTCATGGTTGCTGTGATGCTGAATACGGTGACTCTGATGTGCCAAATGCAATATTGGTCACCCATGGTGGACAGTGTTTGGTGAAGCTCCCCGATTAAAATAAGTTTGGAATCGGGAGTGGCATCCACTTTCAAAATAGCTTGCCTCTGGAAACCCTGTGAACTTGGAGAAACGAAGAAAGTTATACAAGTGTTCAAGTCTTTTGTTCATAGGGTCGCTATGAGTTGTCTACAACTCGATGGCACATAACAACAACAATATTGAGTAATGTTCATTGGAAGTAAATCTTTAAGGTAACAATACTGTTTGGGGTTAATTTTTTCTCCATTTGTGAATTATACAAGGTCTCCATTATTTTTTTTTAACAGAGTGATATAATTTGTGTTCAAGTACGTTCCATCTTAAAGAATAAAACTTGACCAATGAAATGGAAGTTTTTGTCATTTGTCAGTCTTACTGCTTTTCCTTCATTCTTTACTACCATTCTTCTCAGAAACATGGCTCCGTCTAACATACTTTGGACATGTTGTGAGAAGAGACCGGTCCTTAGAGAGGGACATCATGCTTGGGAGGGTGGAGGGACAGCGCAGGAGAGGAAGGCCCTCTATGAGATGGATTGATTCAGTGACTGGGATAATTGGGATGGGAGTGTCAGAGACAGTGCGATTGGCACAGGACAGAGCGGAGTTTAGGGCTGTTGTACATAGGGTCACTATGAGTCGCAGGCGACTCGACGGCACCTAACAACATTGTTGTTAGGTGCTGTCATGTCAAGTAGGACCCATTGTGACCCTATGAACAACAGATCAGAACCCTGTCTTATTCTGTGCCATCCTCACACTTCCTGACACACTAGAACAGCAATGACTGTTGTAGCAGTCACCGTGTCAGTCTACCTGATTGAGGGTCTTCCTCTCCTTCACCAGCCTTTTGACAGTCATGTCACCCTGAACACGGCTAATCTCGTCTTATCCCAGAAGCTAAGCAGAGTTGGGTCTGGTTAGTATTTGGATGGGAGTAGTAGTGTTGTACTTATTGTAAGTTATTTGAAAGATACAGCGTCAGAGAGAGAGGAAAACCTTCCACAAGATGAATTAGACAAAGTGGTAATGACAGTGAACTGGTGCATGGCTATTATGAGAACGTCACGAGACAAAGGCAGAGTTCAGATGTGCTGTGTATAGTGTCACCGTGAACGTGACTCCTAAGCTGCTCTGCAGCTCCTAACAGCACTAGCGGTTTTCCCTGAAAGCTGCATTTAAGCTATTCTATTTCTAATTTTGTCTCTCTCCTTCTTCAATATGTCTTCCATATCTTGCTTTGACTTTCAGGATAAAAATTAGCTTGTATTTTTGCTATATAGCGTCCAGTCACTGACATAGTGACTCTGTAGTGACTCTGTGAACTAGCAGTCGGAACCTTGCCCTTTCTGGCACCATCTGCATGATGTCTGATGTGCTCCGGCCCATTGTTACAGCCACGGTATCAGTCTGTCTTTTTGAGAGTCTTCCTTCTTTTTTCTGACTCTCCACCTTTCTCAGCACAATGTTCTTTTCCAGTGACTGATTCCTCCTGACAACATGCTCAGAGGGTGTGAGGTGAAGTTTCACCATCTTCGTGTGTAAGGAACACCTTGAGTGTACCTCATTCAAGAGAAACGTGTATGTTCTTTTCACAGTCTCCTTGATATTCATATTTTTCACTAACTCTACAATTAAAAGCTATTGATTCATCTGTCATTTTTATTCATTGCCCACCTTTCAGATACACAGGAAACAGGTGAAAGGACCGCGGCTTAGGTCAGACACAATGTTACTCTTTAAACTGACATTGTTCTCTTGAGGACTTCAGGGAGTTTCCTGGTAGCAGATTTTTCCCTAGTGCAACAGTTCTTTTAATTTCTTGGCTTCTGCGACAGTGAGTGTTGACTGTAGATCCAAGTAAAAGGAAATCAGTCATTGACAGTGTCGTGTTTTTCTCTCTCTCAGTCCACTGCATGATGTTGAGATGTAGTCCATGTTAAAGGATGTTCTTTGATGTTCTGCAGTGTTTTAAACCTTCACTTGGTGCCATCGGAGTTGTGTTACCTGCATAATGCAGTGTGGGGCTGAGTATCCGGCCCTGACACCGTCATTTTCTTCCTGCAGTCTAGCTTCTCAGATGCTGTGCTCGACCTTCTGGGGCCTCTTTCTGCACATCTGTTTGTATGTCACTTTCCTTCAGATCACATTTGTGACTTCTCACATATCCTTTTCAAATTTATGTACTTCGTTATTTAAATTCAAAATAATGAAATTAAAAAAATTGTAAAAATCAGTCCTTTATTGAGGTGCGCAGTAACCGCCTGTGGTTGGTGTCTCCTGTATTGAACAGCATGGAAATAGACATAATGTTCTCTTAGGTAGTACTGTTTGTGAGCATCTGGAGCATCTCCTGTCCCTGTGCTGCTGTGTACACGCTGTTCTTTTCCAGATGTGTAATATGCCCTTCCTTGTCTTGTTTATTATTCTGGAAGAGTTGGTGTCAACTTTGGTGTCATAATTTCTGGAAAACTCTCCCCAACACCATCGTACTATACCTTTCTTCACCTCAAAGGCTAGGTGCATATCTTTTTGCCTTAATGTCAATTTGCATTTATATCCTGGATTTAGTATTTAATAGCAAAATCCTGACAAAAGCTACTGAAATTTTCTGGTTTAGCTTTATTTGGATTGAGTGTGGTACATGGATTTATCAGCTTAGACATAAAGATGGAACTTAAGTGAAATAAATTATCATTTGATATTAACTGAAGAATTATTTCACTCAGTAATTATAATCTTTAAGTGTATTATTACTATTTGTTGTGTACCATCGAGTCGGAACCGACCCATCGCTGACCCTCCAGTGAGTTTTCAGAGGCAATTCATTGCATGGGAAGAGATTGCCCATCCTTCTCCCATGAAGCAGCTGATGTATTCAAACTGTGTGACATTGGGATTGCAGTGCAGCTTCTTGCCACTAAGCCACCAGTGCTCCAGGAAATCAAGAGATAAATTGCCCTGGGAAAGTTGGCTGTCACGGACCTCAAGTCTGGAGATTAAAGGTGAGCCTGATCCAGGCCGTAGTCTTCACAGTTGCTTGCTATGCATCAGAGAGCTGGACAATGACTAGGGGTGATAAAAAGAGAATTGATGCCTTTGAGCTGTGGTGCTGGAGAAGAGTATTGACTGTACCATGGACACAGGTTTGTCCTGGAGAAGGTGAAGCCAGAATGCTCCTTGGAGTCAAGGATTCTGAAGCTTCATCTGACATACTTTGGGCATATTGCATGGAGGGACTGGTCCTTGGAGAGGGACACCATGCTTGGAAGGGTGGAGGGACGGCACAGGAGAGGAAGACTGTTGATGAGATGGATCAATACAGTGACTGTACTAATGAGGGTAGGTGTGTCAGAAACAGTAATGTTGGCACAGGATAGAGCAGGGTTCAGGGCTATTGTACATAGAGTTGTTATGAGTTATAAGTGTCTCAGCAGCACATAACAACAGAAAATGTATTACATAGGTTGAAATTAGCAAATTTTATAGCAATTTTGTTGTTGTTGTTGTTGTTATGTGCTGTCAAGTTGCTTGTGACTCATAGTGACCCTATGTAAAACAGCCCTAAACCCTGCTCTATCCTGTGCCAATTGCACTGCCTCTGACACACCCATCCTGATAACCCCAGTCACTGAATCAATCCACCTCATAGAGGGTCTTCCCCTCCTGCGCCGTCCCTCCATCCTCCCTAACATGATGTCCTCCTTCTTCAAGGACCTGTCCCTCCTTACATCATGTCCAAAGTATGTCAGACGAAGCCTCAGAATCCTTGCCTCCAAGGAACAGCTTGATTTAACCCTCTCCAGGATGCATCTGTTTGTTTTCTTGGCAGTCCATGGTATATTCAATACTCTTCTCCAGCACCACAGCTCAAAGGCATCAATTCTCCTTCTATCCTCCCTAGTCGTTGTCCAACTCTCTGATGCATAACAAGTGATTGCAGAGACCATAGCCTGTATCAGATGCACCTTAGTGTATAGCATTTTTAGGATCTCAAATAATAGTGGTAGTGGTGTTAGTTGTTGTCAAGTATGATTCATAGTAACCCCTGTTATGGTGTTTTCCTTTCAATGACTTTGCTGGTGTGATGTTTAATTTCAATATGCCTTTCCTAGCCATAATTTGTAGATGGGTGGGAATATGTGAATGGGACGTGTTAGCCTGTCCACAAGGGGATTGACTATCAGTCAGAAGGGGATTGGCTAGGCTCACCGTTAAATCGAGCCGTCCAGCAGCAGGAGAAGGAAATGTTCTCCTGGTGAAAAAGCAGCAGCAAAAGAATGTGAGACACCCGTCTGAGATCCAGTGTTCTTGCTCCAGCTCCACCTACGGCGGCAGCAGCCACGGTTGAACTAGAGGCCTAATGTAAGATGAGACCTTGGGACGGCTGCACCATGGGAGCCAGAGCTAAGAATCTTTGCCTAAGTTTGTTGGACAGCCAAGGGTTAGGGAGCCATAATTTGCAGGACCCAGAACTTTGTAACACTGACTAAGACTGAGGGGTATGGAGGGCAGTATTGGCAGGCCTGAGAATTATCTAACAGCGGCCTAAAGTCGTGAGGCTCAAGGTTGAGGTGCCTGTGAGCATATTTTGAGAACTGTTTTGACTGTATTCTGCACTAACCTGGATTCTAACTTTTCACCTTCGCCGGTATGGTTCTGTGTATGGTCTGTGAGCTATCACATCAGAGTTTGAACTCTGCAAGGTTGTACTGTTTACATCACAGAGGCTGTTGAAGAGTCCTCTTCTGATCCTAACACTACATCCTTCTTCCTAAAGTCTCTTGAATCATTTTCTCAACATACAGATTAAACAGATAGAGATGGTGTTTCAAGTCTTCACTTTCTGTAAGCGAGGTTCTCTTCATCTGTGTGATACAGATAATTCGTGAGTGAAGACTAATTGTTCATATAGTCAACATATCCCTGTATGAATACTTGGTAGGTGGTGTCATCATGTTGTCTGTGACTCATAATGAGCCTGTGAAGAACAGATGAAAATCCTGCCTATATCCTGTGCTGTTGCCACGACCTCCCCCGTTGTTCTAGCCGGTCCACTTCCTTTACAGTCTTCCTCTCTCCACTGACCCCCTGCACTTCAATGCATGCTGCCTTTTTCCAAGGACAGGTCTCTCTGACAACATGCCCGAAGTATGTGAGGAGACGTTCGATCATTCTTGTTTCTAAGGAACATCCTGTTTGCACGTCCTCCAAGAGAGATTTGTTCATTCTTTCGGCAGGGCATGGTCTGTTAAATGCTCTCTGGCAGCACCACACTTCAGAAGCATCAGTTACAGCATTCTTCGTTCATTGTCGAATTTCACATACCCAGCTTTCACCGCTTTTACTTGTGGTGTTGGAGAAGAAGACTGCCAAAAGAACGAATAAACCTTATCGTGAAGGAAAGACAACGAGGATGCTCTTTCCAGGCAAGGATGGTCCACTTTCATCTCACATACTGTGGGCATGTTGTCATTAGAGGTCAGTCTTTGGCAAAAGACGTCATGGCTAGGAGAGGCAGAGTCGGCAAGATCCTCAACAGGATGGATTTAGACAGTGACAGTAACAGTGGCTCACACACATCCCAGAGTGTGAGAACGATGCAGCCTAGGCACACGTTGAGCTCTGTTCTTTGTAGGTTCGCTGTGAGTTCTAGTCGACTAAATGACACCTGCTAAGAACTTTGCATTAATGTGAACCAACTGAAAATATTGTGGCTTCAGGCAGGCATTCCTTAGTCTTCAAGTGGACAATCTTGTTGTTTTAGACTTTAAAATTGTCCTCGACAGTAGATTTGCCTAATTCGATGTGTCTTTTGATATCTGGACTTCGAGCCATTGGTATTGATTTTGACCTAAGTCAAATGAAATTGTTGACAACTTAAATCTTTTCTCTGTCTCTCCTGATATTGCCTACTGGTTAGGTTTGAGAACTTTTGTTTTCTTAATGTTGATGTATAATCCATATTGAAGGCTGTGTGGTCTTTCATTGTCTTCAGTAAATCCAAGTCATCTTCACCTTCTGCAAAGGTTGTGGTCTCACATGGTACAATATAGGTTGTTGGTGAAGTATGGGATTGGGACTGAGCTTTTTCGTTTCCCCTGGGTAAATACCTCCAAGATGGGCTACTGGTAACTGTATGTTTATATTATCATAATTTGTCAAATCATTTTCTAGAACTGTTACATCACTTTGCATTCTTATCAGAAATTTGTAGCTTTCTGATTTCTCTTCATATTTTTTTTTATTTTTTTATACTAGGTTACATAGAAAATTGAAATACGTTGTTTTCCAGGCCAGATTCTTCTTCTTCTTCCAATTTTCCTCATCCCACCAATCAAACTATACAACCCCATGATTAATTCCTCCCCACCCCTGCACATCCTCATCCCTCTGCTTCCAGCACCCTCCTTGAATCCCCAAACTCATTGTACAATAATGATTTTATACAATATTTGTCCTTGTGGGACTGAGTTACTTCACTCAACATAATACTTTCCAGTCCCTCCCAAATTAGGTAATAATTTACAAAACCATTACTCCTGCGTGCAGTGTAGTAGTCCATGTATGAACGTCCCATAATTTCTCAATCCATTTGATTGTGGTTGGGCATCTGGGCCGTTTCCATGTTCTTGCGATGGTGAATGACGCTTTTATGAACATTGGAGTACAGGTCTCCGTTTGTGCCTCAGTCCTTATTTTCTCAGGTTATATTCCAAGCAGTGGAATAGCTGGGTCATATAGAATCTATGTTCAGCATTTTGAAGAAGCACTCAACTGCCTTCCAGAATGGTAATACCATTTTGCAATCTCACCAACAATGTATAAGAGTTCCTATCTTGCCACATCCTCTCCAGCATTTATTACTTGCTGTCCTGTTGAACTTTGCCACTGTTACTGGAGTGAAATGGTATCTCGTTGCTCATTGTGCTTTTGATTTGCATCTTTCTTATTGCCAGTGATTTGGAGCATTTCTTCATATGTCTGTTGGTCATTTGAATATCTTCCTCTGTGAAAATTCTTTCCATGTCTTTTGTCCATTTTGATATTGGGTTATCAGTCCTTTTCTTGTGGAGGTCCAGGCACATTCTGTAAACTT
>NW_006399785.1:8569299-8575253 GCF_000299155.1 Elephantulus edwardii
GATAATCTGTTCTGCATATAGATTGAATATGGAGAATAGGACACTTCCTTGATGTATATACCCTTTCCAGTTTTGAACCATGCAGTGTTTCCTTGCTCTGTTGGGTCTGCTTGTGGGTTCTCAATTCTGTTTCATTTGTCTTTGTGTCTATCATTGTATTTATTCTTTTTTGGGGGGAAGTATGTATAAATATTTAGCACATATGAAAAAATTATAGCTTTTTATTGTTGAATTTTTAAAAGATTTTTGTATTACCTGAATAGGTATCTTAGGTATAATATGCAGAAATTTTATTTCTGGTAAAAACATTGCTATAGGACGTCCCCATGTTATGAACATCCAGTTTACTTACAGCCTCTAATTATGAACCAATTCTTGGTATCCATTAAAACTTTAAGATACATATAACGTAGGTGTTTTGTTTATCTGGAGATGTTTCTTTAATGGAAAAAAATAATAAAGTATTTCATAATTAAATAGAAAATTATAATACTGTGTTAAAAGAAAAAATATTTTTCTATTAAGATAAACATTAATGTTTTATATCTTAAGGTATGTACACAAGGAGACCTTTGACTGTGTGTGTGTGTGTGTGTGTGTGTGTGTGTACACTATACTCAACTATTCCAATTTAAGTAAATATTTAACTTAAAGGGAGATTAGGAACAGAACCTGCTTGTAATCCTGAGACTGCAAGTGTTGTGATTATTTTAAATAAGCCTTAATTTCTTTGTGTTGATCTACGTTTCTTTTTTAACACCTTCCTTTGTTTGAAGACTTTTTAATGTTTCTTAAAATGGAGGACTGCTAGGTTTTCTATTTTTGTTTGCTGAATTATTGGTTTTTCTCATACTTAGTTTTGAAAGATATTCTGGAATGCAGTTCTTTTTTTCTTTGTTTGCATTTTTCTCTTAGCCCATTAAAAGACATTGCTTTCTTCTGGGTTGCATAGTTTCAGATATGAAATGTACTTAATTCTTGTCGTTTGGCCTTTTTTTCCTGTTGTAAGCTCCATTCCCAAATAGGATTATATTCACAGGTACAGGTGTTAGGATCTATAACAAAGATTTAAAATGTGATTTTTGTTGTTATGTGTCATCGAGTCACTTGCAACTCATAGCGACCCCAGGTACAAGAGCCCTAAACACTGCTCTGTCCTGTGCCAACCTCACCTTCTCTGACACACTCACTCCCACAGCCCACTCACAGAATCGATCGATCCGTCTCATCGAGGGTCTTCCTCTCCTGCACTGCCCCACCACTCTGCCAAACATGATGTCCCTCTCCAAGGACCAGTCCCTCCTTGCAGCATGCCCAAAGTATGTCAGAGGAAGCTTCAGAATCCTTGCCTCCAAGGAGCATTCTTGCTTCACCCTCTCCAGGGCAAACCTGTTTGTTCTCCTAGCAGTCCATGGTATATTCAACACTCTTCTCCAGCACCACAGCTCAAAGGCATCAATTCTCTTTCTGTCAGCCCTATTCACTGTCCAACTCTCTGATGCGTAGCATGTAATTGCGAAGACTATAGCCTGGATCAGGTGCACCTTAGTCTCCAGTCTGTGGTTAGAAATGCTATTTCCTTTACAGATGGCATTTCTATTTGACTTTTAGCATTTCTCTTCATTGAAATACTTTCATAACTTTCCAGTTTCCCCCTGAAATCTTTATGAACTATCACAATCATAATTATTTTAACATTTTCCCCTGCTGTTTCTTGCTGCTTCTGAGTATGGTTCTATTAATTGCTTTGTTTGTTGATGGTGGATTGCTTGGCAGACATATATACACGAGTAGTGGTGATTAGGCACCCTCAAGTTGGCCCTCTGTTAAATGAAATCATGCTCACTTGTACACCAACCTCCCCATCTGCGCTGTGACTGTGTCAGTCCTTCAGAGGTCCTGCCTCCAGTTCCCCAAGCATGACGTCGCTCTCCAGAGACTGGCCTCTCCTGATAACATGGTCACAATGTGGGAGACAGAGTCTCACCAGCTTCACTGCTAAGGAGTTTCCTAACCGCTCTTCATCTAAGAGTTGTTTTTCTTTCATCATTCCGTGGAATACTCAGTACTCTTTGCCAACACCCAAATTCAGAGGCATAAACTCTTTGGTTTTCCCTGTTGTCAACTTCATTTTCTTCTCCAGTTATCATGATACTGTTTACTCAGCTAGTTCTGAGGATTTTTCTTTTATTTATGTTGAGATGTAATTGATACCGAAGACTGTAGTGTTTGAGCATCTAGTGTTTGAAAGTGCTTTAAATCCTTGTTACTTTCTGCAAGCCTATTTGTGTCATGTTACTGCATAACTCTGAATAGTTGATGAGTTTTCCTTCAATCCTAATGCCACATTCTTGTTCATATAGTCCACCAGCTCAAGTTATTTGCTCATGGTACAGACTAAGTTGTTGTTATTGTTGATTGCCTTCGAGTCTAGCACAACTCATAGCAACCCTATTAACAAAAAGCCTGGAGCCCCTCTACAACTATCGATATTTATCAAAGTTCACAGAGTTTCTGGAGGCCTCTTGTTTAGCAAGTGGATGCCACTCTTGCAACCAAACCTGTAATAGTATGTTATTGTTGTTATATGCCATTGAGTCACCTGCGATGGATAGCGACCCTGCGTACAGCATCTCTGAACCCTTCCCTGTCCTGAGCCAGTCTCACTAATTCCAACACACCAATTCCTGTTGCCCAGTCACCATATCAATCCATCTCATCCTGGGTCTCCCTCTCCTGCACTATCCGTCCACCTTTCTGAGCATGAGGTCCTTCTCCAGCAACTGTTGTCTCCTGGCCACGTGCCCAAAGTGAGACAAAGCTTCAAGATCCTAGCCTCTAAGGAGAGACTTGGTTTCACCCTGTCCAAGATTGAATAGGTAGAGATAAAGGACACAATCTTACAGCACGCCTTTACTGACTTTACGCAGTGCCGTATCCATGTGTGTCTTGTTCAGACAACTACTTCTTGGCTTATGTACAGGTTTCTCATGAGTGTAAGTGTTGTGGAATTTCATTCATCAGTGTTCTTACTGTTTGCCATCAGGTTAGTACCAACTCATAATTGACTGATACATAGTTGAGTGGGTTTTCAGAGGCAGTTAAATGCAGGAGAAGATGGCCTTTCCTTATCTGGCAGAGTGTTATGCAGATGAAGCAACCTTGCTTGTTAAAAGTGAGGAGGACTTTGAAGCACTTGTTGCAGAAGATCAAGGACTACAGCCTTAGATATGGATTGCATCTCAGTGTTAAGAAAACAAAGATTCTCACCACTGGACTAATAGGCAACATCATGATGGATAGAGAGGAGATAAAATCTGTCAACATCTTGATCTTGCTTGGATCCACAATTACCACCCTTGGTACCATCCTTCAGGAAATAAGGAGATACATTGCACTGGGAAAGTATGCTGTTAGGGATCTCTCCAAACCATTGAGGAGTAATGATGTCACTTTAAGGACTAAGATGTGTCTGATTCAGGCCATGGTCTTTCTGCTCATTTGCTGTGCACGTAAGAACTGGACAAAAAGGATGCCAAAAAAAAATAAATTGACACCTTTGAGCTGTGGTATTGGAGAAGAGCACTGAACATCCCATGAACTGCCAAGAGAACAGATATGTCTTGGAGAGGGTGGAGCCAGAGTGCTCTTTGGAGGCAAGAATGATGAGGCCTCTACCTCACATGCTTTGGGGATGTTGTTAGGAGGGTCTGTTCCTTGGAAAAGGACATGATGCTGGGAAGGGTGGAGTGTTGACAAATGAGAGGGAGACCTCTTCGAGCAGGTGGATTGACGGAGTTACTGCTGCAGTGGGCTCTTGTGTGTCAGGAAGTGCGAGGACGGCCCAGGCCAGGACTAGATTCAGATCTTTTGTTCATAGAGTCACTATGAATCGTAGTGTACTCGACAGCACCTAACAACAACAACAATAGCAGCAGAGCCACTGGTGGATTCAAATCGTGCGCCTTTGGGATTGTGTCTTGGCTTCTTACCACTAGACCACCAGAGCGTCCCATATTCTTCATAGTGTCATCCTTTATTTATTGTGATCCACACAGTTAAATACCTTTGAATAGTTAATAAAATGCAATTGAGTATCTTACTGATGCTCCCTGTCTTCAGCAAGAATCCATCAGACATCAGAAATGACGCCCCTCAGTCTATGGCTGCTTCTGAATTCAGTTTATATCTTGTCAGTTCCACATACTTACGCTGCTCCAGTAATCTTTAACAATTGTGTATTGCTAAATGATATTGTTCGACGTCTGATTTCTGGTGGGTTAGCTTTTTTTTGGAACGGGCATAACTTTGGATCTTACAGTTTCCTGTAAGCCCGGTTTCTTGACGTAAATGGATGAGCGTGTCGAAGGATGGATTTGCCGAACAGTTGTTGCTGTTAGATGACAATGGAGTGATTGGGTGAGTGAGACTCACAGTGTCCCCATACATAACGGAGTGAAGCCATGACAGACCCCACTCCGTCCTCACAAGCCCTGCTGTGCTCAAGTCCTTGTTGCATGTTTCAGCCCGTCTTTCTCCCATGATGCTCTTCCCCAAGGGCTGGCTCATCGTGGTAACATATCCAAAGTATGTGAAGCAGAGTTTCACCATCCTTGCCTCTAAGGCAGATTCTCACTATACTTCTTCCAAGATAGATTTTTCTGGTGATCTATAGTATATGCAGTACTGTTTGCCGACACCAAATTCAGGATCATCGGTTCTTTGAAAAGTCTTAGGTGCGAGCTGGTATTTGAAGTTCTGGTGGTGTCGCAAACTGACAGACCAGTGTTGCATGTGAAATAGTAGAAACAGATAGTATTTCTACCTGGAAACGGACATGCCTCTTCCACTTAACTCGGGCTCTTGGTATGCGAGGTTAATTCTGTCTAATCAGGAAAAGCTGGATTTGGGTTTGTTGTTGTTATTATTATGTTTACCTTAATAGAAAGGAAATAGTAACTGTTTACTACTAAAAGTTAATGAATATACTTGAAAAAAAATGACAAACAGTTTTGCATTGAAAATATTTATTGGTTCTTCTTGGTGAGAGGAAGCTGTACTACCAAGTAAAGCTACCAACTGTGTGATATTTTGTTGTGGAAACCCTAAGGCTAAGAAACAAGGTGGGGGAGGATTCTTTTGTTTTTAGTAACATAAACCTATATAATGCAGCCATATTACTGTTCATAACTTATACAAATGGTAATGAAAGTATTAATTAAATTATATGTACCAATATGTGAATTGGTATGCTAGAGACATACATGGAAATGGTACTTTAAAAAGGATCTAATGATACGGTCAACAAAAGGAGTAAATCGTGAAATTATTCTGCTGAGTAGAGAAAAAAAAGAAAAAAAAAAGAGTATATAGTGTATGCATCTGTTAATACACAGTAGTAGAAAATGCCAGCTCTCTGTAGCTACTGAAACCTTCTGAGTGCCTGCCTGAGGTTGGCAAGGGGAGAGCTGTATAAAAATGAACATGAGGAAACTTACTTGGGGAGCAGTAATACAATTAGGGAAATACTTAATCAGGAAAGGAGTGTGACAGATCATTTGGGAGGCTGGACTTTAAGAGGATGAATGTGGCATTAGGATTGGAGGAAGACTCAACAGCCTGTTTTATGCAGATGACAAAGCCTTGCTGGCCAAAACTGAGGAGGGCCTGAGGCGTTTACTGCACAAGTTCAAGGACTACAGTCTCCTAGTGTACATCAAAGCTCAACATTAAGAGAAGATTCTTAACCACTGAGCCTATTGGCAGCACCACTGATAAAGAAGAGATTGAGATTGTTAACCATTTCAGCTTGCTCAGGTCCTCAGTCAACTCTTGGTACCAATAGTCAGGAAATCATAAAAACAAATTGTTGTTGTTATGTGCCATCGAGTCGTTTGCGACTCATAGCGACCCTATGCACAACAGCCCTAAACCCTGCTCTATCCTGCGCCAAC
>NW_006399785.1:8575901-8611379 GCF_000299155.1 Elephantulus edwardii
CTCAGTTTCAGCAAGCAGGGTTGTGTCATCTGCATAATTGCATTAGAAAAATCTGCTCTTAGGGACCGACCTCTTCAGAGCACTGAGAGCAGTGATGTCAGTCTTGAGACCAAGGTGCACCTGATCCAGGCCATACTCTTTGCAGTTTCTTTATATGCACTAGAGAGCTGGACAGGGACTAAGGATAACAGAAGGAGAATAGATGCCTTTGAGTTGTAGTGCTGAAAGAGTTTTGAATATATCATGGACTGCCAAGAGAAAGACAAACCTGCCCTTGACAAGGTGAAGTTGAAGTTCAGGGGCAAAGATTTTAAAGATGCATCGTAAGTACTTTGGGCATATTGCCAGGAGGGGCCACTCTTTGGAGAAAGACATCATGCTTGGAAGGGTAGAGGGACAGCTCAGGAGAAGAAGACCCCGGAGGAGATAGACTGGCTCAGTAACTGTGTGAATGGGGGTAGATGTGTCAGAGATGGTGAGACTGGCTCAGGATAGGACAGGGTCCAATACTTCGGAGCAGAGGCTTGCTGTGAGTCGCAGTTGACTCGAGGGCACATAGCAACACCATAATTAAGGGTTATCTTGATTATGGCAGTTAACCTTACAGGTGCCATATTTTAAAACCATTCAGATTATATACTTAAGTTTAATTTGTGGTGTTGCTAATAGCAAATTAAACACTGCAAAAAAGAAAAGGTCAGTGAATTTGAAAAGTAGCAAAAGAAACGAACCCAAATGAAGCACAGATATAAAAAGAAATGAGGGGAGGGGGGATGTGAGTGTGTGGAGAAAAACTAAGCAAAATATCCCTGTGGGATAGTAACAAATAGTCTGAATAACATGTTAGTTGAAATCTTTGAACAAAGGAAGACCACAGCAAACATAAGACCAGAATATTTCCAGATTTCATGGTAATGATAAACCTGGGATCCACATAGTTCAAATTACCCCTGTTAGAATATACACAGTGCAAATCACACCAAGGTACATAATAATCAAATTGTTGAAAAAGAGAATGGTAAAAGCCGCCAGAGTAAGGAATACACCATGTTCAGAGGAATAAACATAGGAATGCATACTTCTGAATAACTTGGAAACCATTAGGTAATGCAAGGGTCTGGTGTCAAGACACTATCCTATCTGTCAATCTATGCATCTCTATCGAGTGTCTTATTGCTAGGTCCGTCATAGCAAGTTACCACAAATTAGGTAGCTGTAAAACCAAATGTTGGCACAGCTGGTTTCTGGTAGAGGTTTTCGAGGAGGATCTGTTTCAGGCTTTTCTCTTACCTTCTGGTGTGACGGCAACCCCTTAACATTCCTTGGCCCCCTCTTCAGTCCCAACCTCTGAAATCACATAGGCTTGTATGAACTCACATAGGCTTTTCCTAAGGACAGCAGTTACATTGGATCACAGCTCACCCTACATTTGTCTTATCTAACTGGAATAGAGCAACTCATTATATCTGCAAAGACTCTACTTTGAGAGTACCTTCCGAGGTTCCTAAAAGGACAGGATCCTCCCAACCTCCCCCCACCCCCAGGGGAAAGGGTGTCACTGCCCAGCTCACTCACTGCTCAACAAAATGACTTTCAGAAATGAACACGAAAGTTAGGTTTTCAGAAAAAACAAATTTGATAGGAAAAAAACATTGCTGGCAAATCTGCTGTGAAAGAAATACTAAAGAAAGATCCTTAGACACAAAGGACATGATACCAGACTGCATCTTATGTCTATATAAGAGAGAAAATTGGCAGAAAGTAGGAATCTTTGAAAAATGCAAGATTGGTTCATAATTTCGTTTGTTTAAAACAATCCGTTTTTAAAGGCTAAAGTAAGAATGTTTTGTGAAATTTAGTTACAGACTTAAAATGATGGGATGGTCACAGAGGATGAGGGAGAGCTGGAAATACACTGTTCGTATATATTAATATCTTCAGACAGGCTGGGAAAAGTTAAATGAATATTGTACATCCTAGAGAAAGGAGTAAAACCTGAAAAAAAAGAATTCTCGCTAACAAAAACAGACAAAAAAGAAGCCGTCAGACTGCGTGCTGTGACCGTGGGGCCAGCGCATTCATAGCTGACCTTCCACTGGGTTTTCTGAAGCTGTAGATTGCCCATCTTCCCCCACCCCGTGACGTGCCAGTAGTGGATTTGAACTGTCAAAGAGTTGGCAGCACAACTCTCTACTGACTAGGCCACGAGGGCTCCTGCTAATAAACCAATTTTAAAATCAAACCAAGAAACACATGACCAAGTTGAATTGATTCCAACTCCTAGCAACTCAGTGTGTGTCAGTGTAAAACTGAGCTCCATCCAGACCACCAGACCTTTCATCTGCTTGAGTTTGAACCTCAGCTTTTCAGTTAATAGTCAAATGTGTAGAGAGCTCTGTGAATTCCGTAACAAGTTATGCTGCTAATTCTTTTGTTGTTGTTGTTATGTGCCATCAAGTCGCTTTCAACTCATAGCGACCATATGTACAACAGCCCTAAACTCTGCTCTATCCTGTGCTAGTCGCACTGCCTGTGACACTCCCATCCCGATGACCCCAGTCACTGACTCAATCCACCTCATAGAGGGTGTTCCCCTTCTGCGCTGTCCCTCAACCCTCGCAAGTGTGATGTCCCTCTGCAAGGACCCGTCCCTCCTGGCAACATGTTCAAAGTATGTCAGACGAAGCCCCAGAATCCTTGCCTCCAAGGATCAGCCTGGTTTAGCCCTCTCCAGGATGAGTCTGTTTGTTTTCTTGGCAGTCCACGGCAATAAAATGGACTATGAAACATTTACATTTCAAGCAAAAGAACACAGTGAAGTAATAAACAGATAAAAGGAAACAGATACAACACAAACAGCAAAGATGTTAGATACAAACCTAACCAAATCAGTAATTACACACAGAATGTTAATGAATTTAACCCTACACTTAAGAGATTGTTGTTGTTGTTGTTCTTATGTGCCATCGAGTTGCTTGCAACTCATAGTGACCCTGTGTACAGCAACTCCGAAACCTGCTCTATCTTGCGCTGACTTTACTGTTTCTGACACACCTACCTTCATTATCCCAGTCACTATATCAGTCCATCTCATCTATGGTCTCCCTTTCTTTCTCCATCCCTCCACCCTTGCAAGCATGATGTCCTGCTCCAAAGACTGGTCCCACCTTGTAACATGCCCAGAGTATGTCAGATGAAGCCTCAGAATCCTTGCCTCCAAGGAGCAGCCTAACTTCACCCTTTTAAGGATGAACTTGTTTGTTCTCCTGGCAGTCCGTGGTATATTCAACACTCTACTCCAGCACCACAACTCAAAGGCATCAATTCTCTTTCTATTATCCCTAGTCATTGTCCAGCTTTCTGACACATAATAAGCAATCGCAAAGACTATGACTTGGATCAGATACACTTTAGTCTCCATACTGACATCGTTGCTCTTCAGTACTCTTGAGAGGTCCCTTACAGCTGACTTTCCCAATGTAATTCATCTCTTGATTTCCTGGCTGCTGGTACCAAGAGTGTTGTTTTGTGGACCCAAGCAAACTAAAGCTGTTAACAATCTCAGTCTCTTCATCATCTATCATAATGCTGCCCGTCAGCCCAGTGGTGAGAATCTTTGTTTTCTTGATGTTGAGCTTCAGTCTATATTAAATGTTGCCATTCTTGATCTTCTGCAGCAAGCGCTTCAGGTCCTCCTCAGTTTCAGCAAGCAGGGTTGTATCATTTGCATAATGCAGATTGTTGATGAATCTTATTCCAATCCTAATATCACATTCCTCCTCATAGAGCCCAGCCTCCTGGATGATCTGCTCTGCATATAGATTGAAAAGGTATGGAGACAGGACACATCCCTGGCCTACACCCTTCCCAATTTTGAACCACGCACTGTCTCCTTGCTCTGTTCTGAGGACTGCCTCCTGGCCCAAGTGTAAGTTTCACATAAGCACAATCAAGTGTTCTGGGATTCCCATTCTTCTCAGAGTCTGCCACAGTTTGTTATGGTCCACACAGTCAAACGCTTTTGCATAATCAGTGAAACACAGATAGACGTTCCTCTGGTACTATCTGCTTTCAGCCAAGATCCATCTAACATTAGATTGTCATACTGAATAAACATTTAAAACTCAGCTATTTGCTGTCTTCAAGAACTTTATGTAAAAACAAAGATACATTGTTAGATGATGGATGATGTGGACGGGCATCCTGGATCGTCCTCATAATCTCCCCGATCCTTAAAGCCGTTGCTGCTGTTGCTGTGTCCGTCATCTAATTTCCAGTCTTCCTCTCTTCACCAACTCTCTACTTTTTCAACCATAATGTCATTCTCCAGGGGACGGGTGCCTTCTGGTAATATATCCTAAATAAGGGAAATGGAATCTTACTACCATCTTTGAGGAACACTGACTGCGCTTCTCCCAACTCTGATCTATTTGTTCTTTGGCACTCCATCGTATATTCCGTAGTCTTCGCCAGCACTGCAGTTCAGGGACATCAGTTCTTCTTTGATGTGTGCTCTTCTTTGTCCAACTTTCACATGCGTGTGAAGCCATTGAAAATACCCCATCTTGGGTTAGTCACAGCTTAGCCTTGAAAGTGACATCTTTAAAAATAAAGGCCCCCTTTTATTTACAAAAGAAAGGATAGTGTTATCATGAAATGGAAACCAAAACTTCCCACAATGACATAATCGCTGAAGACATTTGTCGTTTCTTCCTTTGGAAAACTAATGACAAAATTGTGTTTAGGGCCCTCTGATGGTCTAATGGTAAGGAGCTGTGCTGCCATCCTGAAGGCACACAGTTCTAATCCACCAGCTGCTCCATGGGAGAAAGATGGGAAGTCTCCTCCCTTAAAATTTGATGCCTCTGAAAACCTACTGGGGGGTCAGCTGTCGGCCATTCCAACTCGAGATACATAACGAGAACAACAAATTGTGTGTATCCATTTATTCAGTTAATGAATAAACATTTACGAGTATCTACTATGTGGGGTGTACTGTCAGTTCTGAGGACTCAAACATGAACAAGTATCTCAGTACTTTTGTGATTTGCAATCAGGGTAGGGGTAAAAATAAAATCAGCTATTTGAAACCTAAGATAGTACTTTCTCTTCTGCTCGAAATTGATCCAAAGATTATTTAATAATAAGATTTCATTAGTTTGTATTTATGACTTACTAAGAGAATTGTATCATAATGCTGTGCTCTAGTATGACAGAAAAAACACCAAGTTTAGAATCATACGGCCTGTGTTTGAATCCCAGCTTCAGGTGAATTAACTTCACACAAATTTACATAAGTTGTCTGAGCCTTAAGGTCTTCATGTGTAAAATGGCAATAAAGTATAAACTTTAAGAGGTAAAAAAAAAGTGACATCTTTGCTCTCGAACACTCAGAGAAGAGGTCTTTGGCAGAGTGGGTAACATGCCCACTGTAAGACATCCTTTGATCTCTTCACTGTCGCATTGGTAGGTGTAGATTGTGAATTAAACTAAAATGAAGTCATTGGCAACTTAAGTCTTTTGTTTATTTATCATGATATTATGAGGACTTTTTGTTTTCTTGATACTGAGATGCGGTCCATACTGAAGGCTGTATAGTCTTTGATTTTCTTCAGTGAATGCTTCAAGTCATCTTCATTTTCAGCAAACAAGATTATATCGTTTGCATTTCACAGGCTGTTGCTGAGTTTTCTGACTGTCTTAAATCCATATTCTATTGAAAGCGCAAGTTATTTCCTGAGCACAAAGATTGAATGAGTATAGTCGTAGGCATTCCTCTGTGTGCATCCATTGTGCATCTGCTGTGCAGAGGCATTTGACTGTATTCATAATAAATTGTAAGTAAGACTTAAAAAAAGGGAAATTCCAAGATGCTTCATTGTGTTCATGCAAAGCATATACATGAACCAAAGAGCAGCTTGAACAGAACAAGAAGATGATGATGATGTTCTGTGCCATTGAGTTGACTACAACCCAGCAACCATGAACCCTTTCAACAGCAGCTCTGAACCTTGTCCTGTCCTGAGACAAACTCACCATCTCCAGCACACCTGAGCCTGTTGCCAAAGTAAAAATGTCCGTACAACTCTTGCACTGACCATCTGTTATAAACATGGTGTCTTCCTCCAGGGACTGTTCCCTCCTTGCAACATGCCCAAAGTTTGTGAGACGGAGTTTGAAAATCCTTGCCTCCAAGGACCAACTTGGTGTCATCTTCTCTAGGACAGACCTGTTTGTTATTTTGGCGTTCAGTACTATTCTCCAGCACCACACCTCAGAGGCATTGATTCTTCTACTGTCATCTGTAGTCATTGTCCAGCGCTCAGATGCATAGCAAGCGATTGAGAAGACCAGGCACCTTAGTCTTTAGACCAGTATTGTTACTCTTTAACAGTCTGGAGAGGTCCTTGACAGCAGATATTCCCAGTAAAAGTTTTGGCTTCTTGACTGTGGATGCCAAGGGCATTGGTTTTAAGGTATGGAGTGAGGATGCATACCTGAAGCTCTCCTTTCTTGATTTTAGACCTTGCAGTGTTCCCTTGCTTTGTTTGTGCAATAGCTTCCTTGTCTAGATAGAGGTTTTACATGAACACAATCGGGTGTTCTAGGATTCCCATTGTTCTCTATGTTAGCCACATTCTGCTGTGATCTGCACCGTCAAATGTCTCTTCATAGTTGCTAAGACACAAATAAACATCCTTCTGGTACTCTCTACTTTCAGCCAAGATCCATCTGACATCAGCAATGATATGCCTAATTGTTGTTGTTATGTACCATCAAGTTGACCACAACTCATAGTGACCCTATGCACAATAGCTCTGAACCCTGCCCTATCCTGGGCCAACCTCACTGTCTCTGGCACACCTACTCTCATTACCCCAGTTACTGTGTCAGTCTCATCTCATCTGAGGTCTTCTTTTCTTGTGCTGTTGCTCCAACCTTCTAAACAAGCTGTCCTTCTCCAAGGACTAGTTCCCCTGGCAACATGCCCTGAGTATGTGAGACAGAGCCTCAAATTCTTGCCTCTAGGGAATAACTTGGCTTCATCTTCTCCAGGACAGACTTGTTTGTTCTCTTGGCAGTCCATGGTATGTTCAGTACTCTTCTCCAGAAAAACAACTCAGAGGCATCTATTTTTCTTGTGACCTCTCTGGTCATTGTCCAGCTCTCTGATGCATAACAGGTAATTGTGAAGATCATGGCCTGGATCAGGCACACCATAGCCTCTAGACTGACATCATTGCTTTTTAGCACTCTGGAGAGGACCCTGACAGCAGATTTTCATAATGCAGTTCATCTTTGTATTTCCTGACTGCTGGTGCTAAGAGTGTTGATTGTGGAACCAAGCAAGCTGGAATTGTTAACAATCTCAGTCTCTTCTCCACCTGTCATGAAGCTGCCAGTTGTCCCAGTGGTGAGAGTCTTCATTTTCTTTATTTTGAGCTTCAGTCAATATTTCAGACTACAATCTTCTACCCTCTGCATCAGGTACATCAGTTCCTTTTCAGTCTCACAAAGCAAGGTTGTGTCATCTGCATAATGAGGTTGTTGATGCGGCTTCCTTCAGTACTGTTGCCACATTTCTCCTCATACATTCCAGCCAGCGGATCTGTTCCACATAGGGATTGAAAAGGTATGACAACAGGACACGACACATCCCTGGCGTGCAGCTTGCCTGATTTTCACCCGTGCAGTTTGTCCCTGCTCTGTTCTAACAACTATGTCCTGGTCTAAGTATAGGTTTTGCATGAGCACAGTCAAGTCTCCTGGGATTCTAATTTTATCAATGTTAGCCACAATTTTTAGTGATTCACACAGTCAAATGCCTTTGCATAGTCAATGAAACACAGAAATTCCTCTGGTGATTTCTGCTTTCAGCCAACAACATCGTCCCTAGCGATACTGCATGTTTAAAATCAGGAAAGGTGTGAATCAGAGTTGTTGAAACCTTTGATCACACCTATTCAGTCTGGATGTTGAACAAATGTAAAGATGTAGGTGGTACTAAATGATGGGGCAAGATACATAATGAAAATACTCACTAATCATACAAAACCTGGTTTTGTTGATTTAACATTAGTTACACAGTCTACTTCCAGAAGAAAGAAGCGCCTGAGAGATAAAGATGGGCCTGTGTATGATATTAAAAGACTGATTCACCGAGGAGATAGAGCAATCTAAAAATACATGTGTACCAGATAGTAGAGTTTAAATATACATGAAGTAAAATTGACAGAACTAAGAAGATAAAGATAGAAATGAATTATGGCTGTATAATTTAACACTTCACTCTTAGTAATTGATAGGACACATATAAAGAATCAATATAAATATGGAAGACCTAAACAGCACTATCAATCAGCTGCACCTAATGGAGATTTATAGAATACTCCATTGATGAATGGTTGGAGATTGTTCTGACCTGCACGTGCAAGGTGTACCAAGGTAGATCATATTCTCCCCTTACTTCAAATCTCAATAAGTTGAAAATGATTGAAACTTTACAAAATGTTTTATGACCACAAGGAATTAAATCAGAATTCAGTATCAGAAGAGTGTATGGAAGATACTCAACCTGTGAAAATTAAGCAACATATGTATATGTTGCTTGTAGATAAAACAGCGTCCTAAAAAATGACAACTCTTTTGAATTGAATCAAAATGAAAATCTATCCCAATAATGTAAGATGCAGTTAAAGTGGGGACTAATGTTAATTTTTTTAAACGTGAATTTTATAGTTTCAAATACTTCTGTAAGGAAAGATCATTAAATCAACCATCTAGAATTTTTAAAAATTTAGAGAATAGACAGACATACAAATTAAACAGAAAATTACAAAGAAGATAATAAAGCTTAAGAGTGGAATTCAAAGAAATACAAGCTGAATGGACAATGAAATAAATCCTAGATACCAGTGACCCATGATGAAAAGGTCTCTTTGGCCTGTTGAAAAGATCTATAGAATTGCTAAACTCCTAACCGTAGTGTTCAATGCAAAAGCAAAGAGAATATCTTATTATTGCTATAAAAGATGAAAGAGAGCATTACAGATGACTCTGTAGATGTTAAGAGGATAATAAACTGAAATAAAAGAAAATGTAAAAGATAAGGAAATTTATATTATTAATTATCTTATAATCCATGACATAAAAATTGCTAAAACCTATTCACTAATGGATAACTTGAATACTTTTTGTCAATCTTGAGAAACTGGGTTCATAAAAAATATAGTAAAACATGAGATGGAGATAGTTTTAAGATGCTCTAACAGTGCAGCAGGTCAATGCTTGACTGCAAAGCCTGCAGTTCGAACCCACCAGCTGCTCCACAAGAGGGAAATGGGGCTGATGCTTTTGTAACCATCTTCAGCCTTGGAAGCTCTGAGGGGCAGTTCTCTGGTCCACTGCATTCTTACGAGTTGACATCAAGTCAGTAGCAGGAAGATATTTGAGGAGTGCTTTTTATTAACCTTCAAAAGAATAGAAATAGAAGAATTTTTTATTTATTTATTAGAGGTGTAATAAATAGTCGTAATTGAGAAGTTTGCAAGCAAGTTCATACAGATCCTTAACACAAATGGAGCAAAAGTAAGGAATTTGGATGCAAGCCTTGATCATTTTCCCCGCCCCACAAAAACGTGATTGCCCTCGAGTCAGTCAATCTGATGGCCCTCCATCAGATCTCCGAGGCCGTGACTCACCTCTCACGTGGGAAGGGACTGCCCACCTTTACCTTTCTGAAGCCCCGTCGTAGGTCCGAACTGTCAGAAAAGTCGGGCCTTTTGGTTAGCAGCACAACTGACTGTGGGCTCTACCAGCAGAAATGGAGCCACTAAATCCTGACAAAGATGTCACGGAGAATTGTAAAAGAAATTCTACCATGTACTGTAGCCAAACGCAGAAACATCAGAAAGAAGTAATTGAAAAATGCCTGCTTTTAAAAAAGTTTTTAGAAAACAAAACTGTACTGTAACATACTGTAAAAAAAATTTCAGTTCATAGTTCTAAAAGGTTCTATTCATCATGAAAATAACAATTTATAAACATTTAATAATATAGCTAGGAAATAAAAAGCAAAACTTAAAGAACTACAAAATTACAATTATAGCAGGAGATTCTGTATATTATTTGAAGAAGATACTATCATAAACCTAACGAAGACCAAGATGGATGTCAGATGAGACTCTTGAGTGTTGCATTAGAGCGTCGGGAATCCAAAGCTAAAGGAAAAAATCAAGAAATCAAAGAGCTGAATAGAAAATTTCAAAAGGGAGCTTGGGATGACAAAGCAAGATACTATAATGAAATGTGCAGAGAGCTGGAGTCAGAAAATCAAAAGGGCCAGACTCGCTCAGCATTTCTTAAGCTGAAGGAGTTGAAAAGCAAATTCAAGCCACTGGTGGCAATACTTAAAGATAGTTTGGGTAGAATGTTGAATGATCCAGGAAGTATCAAAAGAAGAAGTACACAGAGTCACTGTATCAGAAGGAATTGGCTGGTACAGAGGAATTTCATGAAATAACATGTGAGCAAGAACCTATGGTGATGAATGAAGGAGGAAGTTCAAGTTGCTATGAAGGAATTGGCAAAAAACAAGGCTCCAGGAGTTGACAGCATACCAATTGATTTATTTCAACAAACAAACGCTGCCCTGGATGTGCTCACTACGTTGTGCCAGGAAATCTGGAGGACAGCCAGCTGGCCAACTGACTGGAAGAGATTAATATTTGTTCCCATTCCAAAGAAAGGTGACCTAGCAGAGTGTGGAAATTATCGAACCATATCATTGATATCAAATGAAAGCAAGATTCTGCTGAAAATTATCCAAACACATTTGGAACAGTATGTCAACAGAGAACTGCCAGATGTGCTGGCTGAATTTAGAAGAGGTCGTGGTACTAGGGATATTATAGCTAATGTAAGATGGATCTTGGCAGAAAGCAGAGAATACCAGAAGAATGTCTATCTGTGCTTCATTGACTGTGCAAAGGCTTTTGACTATGTGAATCACAACAAGCTGTGGCTGACTCTGAGAAGAATGGGAATCCCAGAACATTTGATTGTGCTAATGTGAAACCTAACAGAGCAGGGAGACATTGGATGGTTCAAAATCAAGAAAGGGGTCCGTCAGGGATGTATTTTGTCTCCATACCTTTTCAATCTGTATGCAGAAGAGATCATCCAAGACACTGGGCTGTACGAGGAGAATGTGGCATCAGGATTGGTGGAAGAATCATCAACAACCTGAGATATGCAGGTGTCACAATCTTGCTTGTTAAAACTGAGGAGGACCTGAAGCACTGCAGAAGGTCAGGGACTGCAATCTACAGTATGAATTGAAGCTCAATATCAAGAAAACAAAGATTCTCGCCACTGGGCCAATTGGCAGCATCAGTTTGGATGGTGAAGAGATTGAGATAGTTAACACTTTTAGTTTGCTTGGTTCCACAGTCAACACTCTTTGTAGCAGCAGCCAGGAAATCAAGAGACAAATTGCATTGGAAAGTCAGCTGTGAGAAACCTCTCAAGAGTACTGAAGTTCAGTGACGTCAGGCTAGAGACTAAGGTGCGCCTGATCCAGGCTATGGTCTTCGCAGTTACATGCTATGCATCAGAGAGTTGGACAGTGACTAGGGATGATAAAAAGAGAATTGATGCCTTTGAATTGTGGTGGGGAGAAGAGCATTGAATATACCATGGACTGCTTGGAGAACAAACAGGTTTGTCCTGGAGAGGGTGAAGCCAGAATGTTCCCTGGAGTCAAGGATTCTGAAGTTTCATCTGACATACTTTAGGCATGTTGCAAGGAGGGGACTGGTCCTTGGAGAGGGACATCATATTTGGGAGATTGGAGGGACGGCGCAGGAAAGGAAGACCCTCTATTAGATGGATCAATTCTGTGAGTGGATTGGTGGGAATGAATGTGTTTGAGACAGCAAGTTGGCACAGGATAGAAGGGCATTTAGGGCTCTTGAACATAGGGTCACTATGAGTCGCAAACGACTCGATGGCACGTAACAACAACAACAACATCAAAATATTTTTAAATACACCTATTCTCAAGCAAATAGAATGTATTTACACTACTTCCTTATTTGGACCACAAAAATAGTCTCAAGGGGGACCCTCAGTGCACTGAATAGACACGGTCACTGTAACAGTGGGCTTTGGCACAGGGAAGAGTGTGAGAATGGAACAGGAGTGTCAGGGCTTCTGTCTGTTGTACTTGGGGTGGGGTCTCTCTGGGTTGGCACCAACTTGATGACAGCGAACAACAACTCTCTCCAGGAGCAGATTTCCAGGTCTTTCTAACAAGCTAGAAATTGGAGGAATATTGTTAACAGGTTAAGTAGTGTATTTTATAATAATACCAAAAAAAAAGAGATAAATCCATTGTGAAACTGAATACTTTTCCATTGTGTCCGAGTGATGATCTCCCACAGTCACCCCTATACAGCATCATCCTCTATCCATCATCCCACTGGGAGCCCGCACTACTGCACTAAAGCAAGAACGGGGAGAAAACTTTGGCAGTAACAACTGCAAAGGGAGGGGCGAGAGAGAGAGATAAGCGAAATAGAAGCTATTACATTTACAGATGGTATAAACGACAGAGTTCTTAGTAGCATTACTGTTTGCAAAGTCAATATACAAACCTCAGTTGTATTTATATAAACCTGGAAGAAAAAGAATTTTGGTTAAAGAAATGACAGTGTTTATAATGGCACCAACACTAAGTAGTAGGAATAGATAAGAGCACAATATATGTTAAGACCTGTCTTGGAAAAAATGATACCATTTTCTTTAACATAGTTAAAGACAACAGTGAAAAGGAAAAGACACCATCTTCTAGATTAGAAGACTTGATTCATTTTACCCAAAGTGAGTTATAAATCCAAATCAGTTCTGATAAAAATCCTGCTAAGTTTTTTTTTAATTGAACAATAGAAATGAAGTAGGGTGACTTTTCCTAACAGGTTGGTTAGGTTATGTCTTAGAAATAGTAGATAGGCCATTAGAATGTACAGCGATTAACAAGAGCAGTAATGTGCAATGTTTAAAGTATGAACTTAGGAAAACTGGAAGCTGTCAAAAATGACACCCCTGAAGATCAACGTCCTAGGTGTTAGTGAGCCGTGATGGACTGGCACTGGTCATTTGGAATCAGTCACATGACCAGCGATGTGAGAAGTGTTAAGTTGAAGAGGAGTAGTGTGGCTTTCATCTGCAAAGAACATTTCAGGATTTATCCTGAAGAGCAGTGCTGTCAGTGATAGGAGACTATATGTATCCATACAAGGAAGGCCTATTAATACACTCATTTTCCAAATATATGCACCAGTGATGAAAGCCAAAGATCAAAAAAGGATTTCTACCAACTTGCACAGTCTGAAAATGAGCAAAGTTATACTCAAGATGCATTCATTATATTTGGTAATCGAATGGAAAAGTTGGAAACAAAGGGAAGAGTGGTAGTTGGAAAATACGACCTTGGTGGCATAACTGAAACCGGAGATCTCATGATAGAAATGAGTGAGTTAAAAAGTACAAATGGCAACTATATGCATAGAGTTCATCTGAAGGGATGACACAGGATTCATATTGACAACATCTGTGGAAAGGAACGTTGAAGAGGCTCAGTATCGGCAGTCAGAGCTGACTCTGACTTCTTCAAATTGAACATGAAGAAAATGAAAACAAGTCCACAGTAACTAATATATTGACCTCGAGTGTATCCCAATTGAATTTTTTATAAAAAAACACCTTAATGGATTTGATATATCTAACACTAATGATGGAAGACCAGGTGAGTATGAGTTGTGGGATGACATAAAGGACAACATCCATGAAGAATACAGATCATTACAAAGACAGGGAAGAAAGAAAGAAATGACTAAAAATCGTTACCAGAAAAGACTTTAAAACATGCATTTGAACAAAGAGAAACTGAAGCAAGGGGAAGGAATGATGGTGAGACCAGACAGTCGAACAGGACATTTCAAAGGGCACCTTGAGAAGAAAACGCTAAGTGTTACAGTGAAGTGTACAAAGAGCGGGAATTAGAAAAGCAAAGCGGACGAACATGCTGAGCACGTCTAAAGCTGAAAGACTTGAACAATCCATTCACGCCTTGACAGGCAATACTGAAGGATTCTATGGGTAAAACCTTGAATGATCCAAGCATCATTAAAAGAAGATGAAGGAATACACCAAGTCACCGTATCTAAAAGAACTGATCCACATGGAAGCATTTAGTAAGTAGCATGTGATCAAAACCTAATAGTACTGAAGAAAGAAGTCCAGGCTGGGCCCCAGGAGTTGATGAAGTACCATATGAGGTGTTTGAGGAAACAGGTGCAACCCTGGACATGCTCACCTGTCTCTCAGGAAATACAGAAGACGGCAGCTACCTCCCAAGCTGACTAGATGAGATCCTTATTTATTCCTCCCCCCCCAAAAAAAAAGTGATTTAACAGAATGTGGAAAATAATTGAATAGTATCAAATGCAAGCAAATTCTGGCTGAAGATTATTCAGTATGGCTGAAACAGTACATTTACAGGGAACTACCAAAAATTCAAGCTAGGTTCAGAAGAGGCCAACACACGAGGGATACAATTGCTGATGTCAGATGGATCTTGGCTGAAAGCAGAGTATACCTGAAAGATCTTTAATTGTGTTTTATTGATTATACAGAGTCATTTGATGTGTGCATCATAAAGAAAGTATGGCTAACATTTGAAATCCCAGAACATTTAATTGTGCTCATGTGAAACTTTACAAAGATCAAGAAGCAGTTGTCCTTTGCCCATTTTGTAACTGGGTTATCAGACTTTTTCTTGTGGAGGCCCAGGAGTATTCTATAAACTTTCGTTATGAGACTCTTGTCTGAGGTGGTATTACCCAATGTTTGTTCTCAGTCAGTAGGTTTTCTTTTCACCCTGTTGGAAAAGTTTTTGATGAACACAGGGCTTTAATCTTTAGGTCACGTGCATCAATTTCAACCTCTTCATATTGTACATTTCTGGCTGTATTTGCAAGTCCCTTTATACCATAGACTAGAGCTTCTAAGTTTGATCCCAGCTTATCTCATATGAACTTTATGGTTTTGGGCTTTACTCCCAAGTCTCTTATCCTCCTTGAGGTTATTTTTGTTTATGGTGTGAGATATGGATCCTGTTTCAGTTTTCTGCAGGTCGAAGTCCAGTTTTGCCAGCACCATTTGTTGAAGAGCTTGTCATTTCCCCATTTGATAGCTTTGATTTCCTTGTTGAATATCAGATGACCATAGATAGTTGGATCTATTTCTGGGTTCTCAATTCTGTTCCATTGGTCTATGTTCCTGTCATTGTACCAGTAACATGCTGTTTTGGTTAATACCGCTGTGTAGTAGGCTTTGAGGTCAGGGACTGCTGTACCTCCCGCTGAATTTTTATTTCTCAGAAGTCTTTTGCTTATGCATAGTCTCTTGTCTCTCAAAATAAACTTAACAATTTCCTTTTCAATAACCTTGGAAAATGAATTTAGTATCTGTATTGGGATTGCATTGAATATGTAGATTACTTTTGGTAGGATTGTCATTTTCACTATATTGAGTCTTCCTATCCATGAACAGGGCACATTTTTCCATTTCTTTAGATTTTTTGTGTGTGTCTTGCAGGATTTTTCTGTAGTTTTCTTTGTATAGGTCTTTTGTATCTCTAGTTAAATTCACTCCCAAATATCTCAGTTTGCGGTTGGCTGTTGTAAATGGTATTGCTTTCTTGGTTTCCTTCTCTGAGTTCTCTTTGTTACTGTAGAGGAATCCCTCCGATTTTTTTGTATTGGTCTTATATCCTCCCACTCTACTAAATTGGCCTACTAGCTTTAACAGGTTTTTTTACTGAGTCTTTGAGGTTTTCTATGTACATTATCATATCATCTGCATATAGTGATATTTTAACCACCTCTTTGCTGATCTGGATGCCTTCTATGTCCTTCTCTTGTCATATTGCCCTAGCAAGCACTTCGAGTACAATATTGAATAGAAGTGACAGTGGACATCCTTGTCTGGTCCCTGTTTGCAAGAAAAATGTTTTTAGTCTTTCTCCATTGAGAATGATATTGTCTCTTGGTTTTGCATAAATACTTTTCACTATGTTGAGGAAATTCCCTTTTATTCCAGTTTTGCTGAATACTTAATCAGGAATGGTCATTGGATTTTGTCAAATGCCTTTTACAGAGAAAGACATTCAATTGGCCAATACACATATGAAGAAATGCCCCAAATCACTGGCAGTAAGAGAGATACACATCAAAACCACAATGAGATACCATCTCACTCCAGTAGTAGTAGCAAAGTTTAATAGGACAGCAAGTAATAAATGTTGGAGAGGATGTGGTGAGATAGGAACTCTTTTACATTGTTGGTGGGATTGTACAATTGTACAGCCAGTCTGGAAGACAGTTTGGCACTTCGTCAAAAAGCTGAACATAGAAATTCCACATGACCCAGCTATTCCACTGCTTGGAATATACACTGAGAAAATAAGAACTGAGGCTTACACGGAGACTTGTACACCAATGTTCATAGCAGCCTTATTGCAAAACATGGAAACAGCCCAAATAAATGTACAACCACAAATGAATGGATTGAAAAGTTGTGGTACACTCATTCAGTGGAATACTACGCAGCACGCAAGAGCAACCATTTTATAAATTACTACTTAACTTGGAAGGGATTAGAGAACATTATGCAGAGTTAACACATGCTCAGTCCCACAAGGACAAATATTGTACAAAACCATTACTGTAGAATGAGTATGAGAATCCAAGGCGGAGGGGAGGGTAGAAATAGTAGGGTGAGGATGGGGGAGTAGGGTGTTAAAATCAGAGCGTTGCACAATTCGTTGGGTAGGTGGGGTGAAGGATATGGGAAGGATCTTTTGTGAAAAAACAATTATTCAAACTTTGTAAATTAATCAGAATAAAATAAAAACAATATGCACTTAAAAAAAGTAGCTGTTGTCAAAACAGAACAAGGGAACACTGTATGGTTTAAAGTCAGAAGAAAAAAAAATGTGTCTGGGAGTTAAAGCCTTTTCCCATTCCTATCCAGTCTGTGTGCTGAACAAATAATTCAACAACATGTGTTATTTGGATGACACAATCTTGTGTGCCAGAAGTGAAGAGGATTTGAAGCACTTGCTGCGGAACATCATAGACTGTGGGCTTCAGTATGGATTACATCTCAACAGCAAGAAAACAGAATTCCTCACCACTGGACTATCAATAGGTAATGTCATGATGAATGGAGAAAAAGATTGAAGTTGTCAAAAACTTCTCCAACAGGGTAAAAAGGAAACCCACAGACTGGGAAAAAATATTTGGCAACAACATATCTGGTAAGGTACTCATTTCTAAAATTTAAAGAGTACTCCAGAACCTCAACGAGAAGAAGCTAAGCAACCCAATCACAAAATGGACACAGGACATGAACAGACACTTCACCAAAGAAGACATTCAGATGGCAGACAAGCCCCTGTTGAAGAAATGTTCAAAATCCGTAGCTAGTAGAGAAATGCAAATCAAAACAACTGTGAGATATCATCTCACCATAGCAATGATAGCAAAGTTCAGCGGAGACATTGGAACTCTTATTCACTGCTGCTGGGAATGTAAAATGGTACAGCCACTGTGGAAGGTGTTCTGGCACTTTCTCAAAACGTTGGAAATAGACATACCATTTGACCCAGAATTTCTGCTATTGGGAAATATACCCTAAAGAAACCAGAGCCATGGCTCAAAAAAATGTATGCACCACCATGTTTATTGCTGCATTACTCACAACAGCAGAGAGATAAAAGCAACCCAGATGCCCAGCAACAAACTATGGATAGAAATGGATAGAAAAACTATGGTACATTCACACAATTGAATATTATGCAACTTTTGAAAAACAGTGACTGCATAAGACAGTACACAATATGGAAGACGTTGTTGTTGTTATGTGCCGTCGAGTCGTTTGCGACTCATAGCGACCCTATATGTACAACAGCCCTAAACCGTGCTCATTATGGTGAGTGAAGTATCTCAGTTACAAAAGGACAAATAATGCATCACACTGCTACTATTAAACAAAACTGACATAGGAAGTTGGAGAATAGGAAAAGAGTGGGTAAGATAATGAACACTACATTGAAATAGAAGAGAGATCTATTTTAAAGGAATATATGATGAGGCCTTATGACAACAATCTGGAACAAGAGGGACATTGCAGAGTGGACTCGGGGAGGGGGAAGGAGGAAAATGTGCAACAATGGATGAGTTAAATCCCAAATTCTCTGTAAACTTTAATTAAAAAGCACAGTAAAAAATATTTAAAGGTGGTTGTCATTGTCAGTGATTTTATCTTACTTAGATAGATGCACAGTCAATACTCAATGATAGTAAAAATCAAGAAATTTAAAAAATATTTTGCATCAGGGAAGTCTCCTTCAACTACTTCTCCAAACTTCTAAAGAGCAAAATAGCAATTTAAAGATGAAGCGGTACCTGATCCAGAATGTGATCTTTTTAGTTGCTGCTGCTTCACCTGAAAGTTTAACAAAAGAGAATGGAAGACAGAAGAATTGATGCCTCTGGATTGTGGTGTTGGTAAGTAGTATGGAATATGCCAGGCGCTGCTGAAAATGCAATCAGGCCTATTTTGAAGAAAGTGAGATCAGAGTGCTCCTTTGAGTTAAGGATGGTGAAAGTTCATCTCACTTCTCTGCAGGAACCAGTCTTTGAAGAGATGACATGCTGGACATGGCAACAGGCCATGATGAGAAGAAGAATGTCAGTGAGATGGATTGACACAGTGACTCCTGCAGCGGACTTGAGTATGACAGAGATCATTTGGTGGGAACAGGCAAGGGAAGGTTCCAGTCTGGGTTCAGAGGGTTTCTGTGAGTGGTAGTTGACTTGATGGCACCTAACAACAGCAACTTGACAACAGCAGTCATCTTTAGACTCAGAAAAGGTAAAATTATAAATTCAGTATCGTCATTTCTGTTTTCTAACATAGAAAGTCTCTCAAATGAGAACTTCTTGAGTCTGTTATTAAGCTTGAGTTTTATGCTGATAGTAGACAGTAGCGAGCATCAACATTACTTTTTCTTTCTCTGTCTCTTCATTAAGCATGTTGTTGTTGTTGTTGTTATGTGCCGTCGAGGCGTTTGCGACTCATAGCCACCCTATGTACAACAGCCCTAAACCGTGCTCTATCCTGTGCCAATCTCATTGCCTCTGACAAACCCATCCCGAGTACCCCAGTCACTGAATCAATCCACCTCATAGAGGGTCTTCCCCTCCTGCACTGTCCCTCTACTCTACCCAGCATGATGTCCCTCTCCAAGGACTGTCTCTCCTTACAACATGTCCAAAGTATGTCAGGTGAAGCCCCAGAATCCTTGCCTCCAAGGAGCAGCCCAGTCCAATCCTCTCTACGATGAATCTGTTTGTTTTCTTGGCAGTCCATGGTACATTCAATACTCTTCTCCAGCACCACAGCTCAAAGGCGTCAATTCTCCTTCTATCCTCCCTAGTCATTGTCCAACTCTCTGATGCATGGTGGCTGGAATGTTGTGCTGCGGACTCAAATGTGGGACGTTCCCGTCCACCAGCTTTCCCGAGGGGAGGAGGGTGAATGGGCAATCTTGTGCAATTTACAGCCTCTGAAAATGGGCTGGAGAGTTGCCTGAGCTGCTTCTGAGTAGATGCCAGTGGCCCTTCTGGTGGTTCTGGGCCACCAGTGGTTCTGCAAGAGGAAAAAGCTGTGATTTACAGCTTCCGAAAACCCTCTTAGGGCCAGCTGTGATTAAGTTTCGACGTGTTAGCAGTGAGAGTGAGCTTTATTATGATAAGAGTTTCAGTGTGGTGATCTTGGAACTGCACTTGGAATAATATCTCAAATATGTTCCCTCCACCTTTTAAGATCTCTTAGCCTTAATGATAGTCAGATTTAGAGTTGAATAGATTTCTTGATAATCTTAAGTAAAAATTGTTGCCAAAAATTAGGATTAATTTTATTTCTGCTAGTTACATAATTTTATCAGACTTCCTTAAGTCTTAGAACAATTTCAGTATACCCAATCAAAACTTAGTATGCCTTGTGTTTGATTATTTACTGTTTTATATTGCATCAGGGAGCACTGGTGCCCTACTAGGTAAGGAGTTTTGCACTGCTAGTCTAAAAGGCAGGAAGTTCAAATCTACCAGCTTCCCTGAAGGAGAAAGATAGTCTTCGGCAATGCAGTTTACAGCCTCCTCTGAAAACACGCTGGAAACTCTGCTGTGAGTCATTTCCAAGTCCGTGGCCCCTAACAACATAGTGCATATTCTTGTCCATCTAGCAGTGCACTGAGTTGAAGATCTGTTGCTTGCAAACCATTGTATTTTTTTAAGTTGAGGGAACGATTATACCTTTACTGTTTTGCTCCTTTTGCCAGTATACCACAGAGGAGCACCCTAAAATAGCAATCTGTGGAAATATTTCTGAAGAACGCTGCTGCTCTTAGTTGCCCCCAGGTCATTCCAACTCATGGCTGCCCCAGGTGTTACAGGTATCTGTTTGATAGTGTTTTCTTGGCTGTGATGTGACTGGAAGCAGATTGTCAGGCCCATCTTTCGTGGTACTGCTTACCTTTAGCAGGAGCTCTGGTTGCCTCATGGGTAAGGAGTTGTTCTGCCAACCCAAAGGCAGGTGGTTCGAATCCACCAGCTGCTCTGCAGGAGAAAGATGGGCAATCTCCTCCCATGTGATTTACAGCCTCTGAAAACGCCCTGAAGGTCAGCTCTGAGTAGGCTCTGACTTGATGGCAATGAGCCAGCCAGGAATCTTGGCATAAAACTGTTGGCTTTGTTAGGTGCGGTCGAGTTGAGTCTTAGTGACCTTATGAACAACAGATCGGAACCTTGGCTTGTGTCATCCTCACAATCTCTGGCATCCTCAAGCCCAGCGTTCAATCTGCCTGGTCCCTCAACGGTTCCAGTAAAGCTAGGAGTTTACCCATGAGACCTTGATTATAGATGACGACGTCAGGCTTGTTTAGTCAGAATCTGTCGTTTAGTATGAATATTTTTTCCTGTGGCCCTCTTGGGAGTTCTCTCTAGCAGCGCTTCATTCACTTTCTACCTGAAGTGTCCACTTAACAAAGCATGCGCCAGGTCATTTCTTGTTTATTGAGAGTGTATTCACACTTCCACTCCCCACAACTGCTGAGCCCATCTTGCCCACCGCACACCTGTAGGACAAGAGTAAGCAGGACACCTGTGCAGGAGCAGACTGTCTCAATTCTTTTCTGTAGGGTTGCTGCTGGATTCAAACTGCCAACCTTTACCACATCACCAGTGCTCCTCTAATTAGTTTACTTTGTTAAATCTAACACATTATCAGTTGTAAGATACATCATTAATTCTTCAAATATAAATTATGGTCAATCAGTCTAGAATGCACATTAAATTCATAAATGCACATTATAAAACAGGACTATTTAAAAAAAGGATCCTTTATTAACTATTTCAGAAGGACTGTTTCTAATGTTTTTTCTTTCATTTGTTGGATCTGTCACACCACATTCTGATTTTTGCTCCCTGGTTCCATTTAGGTGGAAACTAGTGGCTCAGGGTAAGAAGCTACTCTGCCATCCCAAAGGCACCAGCTGCCCCATGAAGAAAGCTGAGATGATCGAGTTATTTGTGTATTCATGGTCCAACTTCTTTAAAATACGTAAAAGTGTTTTCTCCCTGGCTTTGGATTATCTTTTTATTTTCTTAATGATGTCTTTGAAATTAAAAAAGTTTTAAATAAAAAAAAAAAAAGATGGGATATTCCCCTTCTCTAGTTCAGGAGTGATTGCGAAGACCATGGCCTGTATCAGACGCACCTTAGTCTCCAGAGAGACACCATTGTTCTTCAGTATTTTGGAGAGGTCTCTAACAGCAGACTTTCCCATGGCAATACGTTTTTTTTATTTCCTGACTGCTGGTGCCAAGAGTGTTGACTGTGGAGCCAAGCAAACTAAAGCTCTGAACAATCTCAATCTCTTCACCATCCATCCTGATGCTGCCAGTTGGTCCAGTGGTGAGAATCTTTGTCTTCTTGACATTCAGCCTCAATCCATATTGGAGGCTGCAGTCCTTGACCCTCTGCAACAGGTGCTTCAGGTCCTCCTCAGTTTCAGCAAGCAGGGTTGTGTCATCTGCATAACGCAGATTGTTGATAAATCGTCCACAATGACCAACGAGGATAGAAGGAGAATAGATGCCTTTGAGCTGTGGTGCTGTTAGGGACCTCTCCAAAGTACTGAAGAGCAATGGTGTCTCTCTGGAGACTAAGGTGAGTCTGATACAGGCCATGGTCTTTGCAATCACTTGTTATGCATCAGACAGTTGGACAATGACCAAGGAGGATAGAAGGAGAATTGATGCCTTTGAGCTGTGGTGCTGGAGAAGAGTATTGAGAATACCATGGACTGCTAGGAAAACAAACAGTTTCGTCCTGGAAAGGGTTAAACCGGGTGGCTCCTTGGAGGCAAGGATTCTGAGGCTCCATCTAACATACTTTAGACATGTTGTGAGGAGAGACCGGTCTTTGGAGAAGGACATCATGCTTGGGAGGGTGGAGGGACAGTGCAGGAGGGGAAGGCCGTCTATGAGGTGGATTGATTCAGTGACTGGGATAATCGGGATGGGAGTGTCAGAGACTATGTGATTGGCACAGGACAGAGCAGAGTTTAGGGCTGTTGTACACAGGGTCACTATGAGTCGCAAGCAACTCGACGGCACATAACAGCAACAACAACAACAGTTTAGGAGTGGCATCCACCTCCTGAACAACATGCCTCCAGAATCTCTATGAACTTTGATTAATGTTGATAGTTACAAAAAGGCTTCAGGCTTTTTGTTCATAGGGTTGCTATGAGTTGTGCTCAACTTGAAGGCGATTAAGAACAGTTTCATATAGAAACATTGCATGTTAGAAATGCTAAAATGCTCTCCCAACAACAGTGAATAATGGTTTCAACCTCTCCACAATCTCACCGACAGTTGTTGTTTGTTGCTCTGTTAAAACTTTGCTGCTGTTACTGAGATGAGATGTTTCCTCATAGTTGTTTTGATTTGCATCTGTCTAATAGCTAGCGTTTTCAAACATTTCTGCATGTATTTTTTGCCATCTGAATGTCATATTTGGTGAAGCGTCTATTCATATCCTGGAGTGTAAAGTGGTGCTACTATGGAAGGCAGTATGGTGCTTTCCCAAAAAGTTGGAAATAATGCCCATTTGTGATTCTGTTATACGATAAAATTAATGGACTCCCTGAGTTTAAAGAAAAAGATAGAAATAGAAATTACATTTGACACAAGTCCACTATTAGGAATATACCCTAAGGAAACCAGAGTTGCCACCCAAACACATATTGTACACCCATGTTTATTGCTGTGTTATTCACAGTAGCAAAGAGTTGGGAACTACCCAAGTGATGGATAGAAAAACAATGGGAAATTCACACCATGGATTACTACGCAGCATGGGGGGGGAACCCCCAAAGAACCCATAAAATATTATGCAACATGGGTGATCCTGGAGGACATTAAGCTGAATGAAATATCTCAGTCACAAAACGACAAATACTGTATAACACCACTGTTTTAAAACAGGACTTGCATAGGGGTTGGGAAGAAACTGAGAGGGAATATAATAATGAACACTGCATTAAAACAGATAAAGGCAAGAACTGTTTAAAAGAAATATATGATTCGGCGTTATTTGGATGACAGCAGCCCAGAATAAGTGGTGCATAACAGAGTGGACTGGAGAAAGGGGGAAGGAAATTATGCAACAGTGAATGATTTTTTTTTTAAAGCATACTGAGGGGTGGTAGGGAGGAAAATGTGCAACAGTGAATGAATGAAAACGAATCTTTTCTGTAAACGTTCATAAAAATCACACACACACACACAAATGCTAAATTGTCTTCTTTCTTCATGTTTAAATTGTTGTTTGTTGTTATGTGCCGTCGAGTCATTTGCGACTTATAGCGACCCTATGTACAACATCCCTAAACCCTGCTTTATCCTGTGCGGATTGCACTGCCTCTGACACACCCATCCCGATTACCCCAGTCACAGAATAATTCCATCTCATAGAAGGTCCACCCTCCCAAGCATGATGTCCCTCTCCAAGGACCTGTCCCTCTGTGCAACATGCCCAAAGTATGTCAGACGAAGCTCCAGAATCCTTGCCTCCAAGGAGTTGCTTGGTTTAATCCTTTCAAGGATGAATCTTTTGTTTTCTTGGCAGTCCATGGTACATTCAATACTATTCTCCAGCACCACAGCTCAAAGGCATTAATTCTCCTTCTGTCCTCCCTAGTCATTGTTCAACTCTCTGATGCATAACAAGTGATTGCAAAGACCATGGCCTGTATCATGTGTACCTTAGTCTCCAGAGAGACACCACTGCTCTTGAGTACTTTAGAGAGGTCCCTAACAGCAGACTTCCCCATCGCAATACGTTTTTTTATTTCCTGACTGCTGGTGCCAAGAGTGTTGACTGTGGAGCCAAGCAAACTAAAGCTCTGAACAATCTCAATCTCTTCACCATCCATCCTGATGCTGCCAATTGGTCCAGTGGTGAGAATCTTTGTCTTCTTGACATTGAGCCTCAGTCTGTACTGAAGGCTGTAGTCCTTGACCCTCTGCAGCAAGTGCATGAGGTCCTCCTCAGTTTCAGCAAGCAGGGTTATGTCATCTGCATCACGCAATTGTTAATAGATCTTCCACCAGTCCTGATGCCACAATTCTCCTCATAGAGCCCAGCCTCCTGGATAATCTGCTCTGCATACAGGTTGAAAAGGTATAGAGACAGGACACATCCCTGGTGTACACCCTTCCAAATTTTGAACCATGCAGTGTTACCCTGCTCTGTTCTGATGACTGCCTCTTGGTCCAAGTATAGGTTTCACATTAGCACAATTAAATGTTCTGGGATTCCCATTCTTCTCAGAGTCAGCCACAGTTTGTTATGATCCACACAGTCACATGCCTTTGCATAATCAATGAAACACAGACATTCTTCTGGTAATGCCTGCTTTCAGCCAAGATCCATCTAACATTAGCTACAATATCCCTAGTACCACGACCCCTTCTAAACCCAGCCTGGACTTCTGGCAATTCTCTGCTGATGTGCTGTTCCACTCGTTTTTGGATAATCTTCAGTAGAATCTTGCTTGCATGTGAAATCAATGATATTGTTGTGTAGTTTCCACACTCAGTTGGGTCACCCTTCTTTGGAATGGGAATAAATATAAATCTCTTCCAGTCAGTTGGTCAAGTGGTTGTTCTCCAGATTTCTTGGCACAACTTGGTGAGCACATCCAGGGCAGCATCTATTAGTTGAAATATGTCAATTGGTATACCATTCCTGGGGCCTTACTTTTTGCTATTTCCTTCAAAGCAGCTTGAACTTCTTCCTTCATCACCATAGGCTCTTGCTCATATGTTAGTTCATTAAATTCTTCTGTATCTGCCAATTCCTTTTGATACAATGACTCAGTATATTCCTTCCATCTTCTTTTAATACTTCCTGGATCATTTAACATTCTGCCTAAAGCATCCTTGATTATTGCAACTCAAGGTTTGAATTTGTTCTTCAGTTCCTTGAGCTTAAGAAATGCTGAGCGAGTTCGGCCCTTTTGATTGTCTGACTCTAGCTCCTCGCTCATTTCATTGTAATATTTTGCTTTGTCATTCCGAGTAGCCTTTTGGAATTTTCTGTTCAGCTCTTTAGTATCTTGAATTCTTCCTTGTGCTTTGGCTTCTCTACGCTCCAGTGCAATCTTCAGAGTTTCTTCTGACATCCATTTTGGTCTTTTCTTCCTCTTCTGTCTTTGTAATCACTGTTTGCACTCTTCCTGGATGATACCTTTGACATCCTCCCACAACTCATCTGGTCTTCGCTCATTAGTGTTCAAGGCCTCAAACCTTTTCCTGAGATGATTCTGAAATTCAGGTGGGATGAAATCAAAGTCATATTTTGGCTCCTGAGGATTTGGTTTAATTTTCCTCAGTTTTAGCTTGAACTTGCGTATGAGTAGTTGGTGGTCTGTTCCACAATCAGCTCCTGGCCTAGTTTTCACAGCTGATATTGAGCTTCTCCAGTGGTTTTTTCCACAGATGTAATCGATCTGATTCCTATGCATACCATCAGGTGAAATCCATGTGTATAACCTGCGTTTATGTTTCTTATGTATTTGCAATGAATAAGTCATTGATTGTACAAAATTCAATCATTCTATCTCCAGCTTCATTGTTCCATGATGATTGATGAACAAATAGTTCTACTTAAATTTAACAAGTAGATTTAAGTTTCGTAACATATTTTTCACAGCAAGAATTTCTTCCCGTTGATTTTTATTTTTGTAATTGAATTTCAAGGTACTATTTTTATAAATTAGCATTTTTTTAGTCAATATGCAGGATTATGATATATGACATTTCTAATCATTATTATACTGTCTAAAAAATAATAAACCTATCCCTGAATTCTTTTTTCTACTAGTTTTATTTACAAAATTCAAATACAAATTTGAACAAATTCTTTCACTTTCCCTCACATACCCACTTACCCATCAAATTGTACAACCCAAACATTAATGCCCCAAGCCCCCTGCACATCCATATCCCTGTTCTTCCAGCCTCCCACCCCTCCTGGATTCTTATCCATCAGATCTTAAACACAAAATATTTCTAAAGTCTAGTGTTTATATGCTTTAGTAATAAATACTTGCATTTGAATTTAAGTGATGCAGTTTCTAATAGTTATATGTAACTGTATTGTATATTGAATCAGTTAATTTAATGCGCTTAGTGATAAGAGAGCAATGCATGGTATGTGAAATCTGTGTGTTTGGGTTTAATTATTAAAAATGAAACTTTTCCAGCAGCTTGGCTTTTGAATATTACAGAATTCTTTTCAGCAATTAACAGATTTTTTTTTCTTTGAAAATACAGGTTTTGAGAGTATTTTAGAAGGGCTTTATGGACCACGGCTACGAAGAGACCTCAGTTTATTTGAAGGTAATGCTTTTTAAAATTTGAACCCCCTGCCCGTTTAACAAGTTTTTAATTATAGTTCTCCACTAATTTCATACTAAATAAAAATTTGTGCTTTTATTTATTAAGTGAATAAATGATTTAAAGATTGTCTCTTTTCCTACATAACTTTTTTTTACCTTTAATATTCTAAATCAGAACAGAAAGTAAAATTTGTTTGGGCTCAGTATTGGAATTTAACTGATTTGGCCTTATATATTACATTTTCCAACTTAACTCTTACTATCCTGCCCCCCCCCAACTTATTTTTAAAAAGGACTTAAGTGGTTCAGTGAAATGCATAGTTTCTATAAAGCTGGCCTGAAAAGTTTTTCTTTTTTTTTTTTTTTCTTCTTTTTTTCAATCTGTGTAGTCTTTTGTATTTTTATTAATGAAACTTTAAAAAATGTTAGAAAAAGTATGTGGTCGAGCACATTTCACTCCTTTTTATCTGTTTTTGTGAATGCATTTGCTTCTGATATCTAAAGAGCTAAAGTTGTTTGAAAACATTATTTAATTAAAACTTTATGAAAAAGGTAATGATTCAAAGTTGGGAAACGAGTTTCAGAAAGTCATGTAGCCTGTAAGGACATTGTATTACCGACCTGTAAACTTAGTTCATGCTTAAAATAAAGTAGTTTGTGAAAGTAAGTAAACTGTTTTGTTCTTAGTACTCAAAAAGGAAGAGTAATGTTAGTCTATTGCCAGTAATTGTATTAATATTGAACCATTGCCGTTTTTATGTAAGAGTGTATTTCTCCTTGTTTGTGGCTTGATCTTTGTTAACTGTTGCATGCAGAAACTCCAAGCCCTTGGCCCTTAAGTCAGTTCCAACACGTAGAGGGCCCTGGAGGCCTGCATGGTTTCCAGGCTGTAAATGTTGATGCGAGCTGACTACAGCTGGTGGGTTCAAACCTTTTGCTGACAGCTGAATGTCTTAACCATAGCACCTCCAGAGCACCTGGGGTAAAGAAAGGATATTCTGCAGCAGTAACTTTTCCTTGATGTTACCAGTTTTTAGTTTCCAAACAGGTATGTTTTAAAGCTGTATTAACACTTTTGCCGCAAATGATGGCAAAAAAAAAAAAATTTAAAAAAATGTATTTCCAAGCACAGGTGTCAATTTAAAAGTGTGAGGCAACGTGTTAAAATATTTTGCTGACCTTGGCCTAACGGTAAGGAGCTGAACTACTTGCTGTACCAAAGATACGTGTTTCAAATCCACCAGCTGGTCTTCAGGAGACAGATGAGCAGTCTCCTCCCGGGAAATTTACTGCCTCTGAAAAACTGTGGAAGGCCAGCTATGAGTCAGCTCTAGCTCGATGGTATACAAAATTTGCCAGAGTTCTTTTGCTTCATCTATATAGATTTGAGGGAGCTCTGGTGGCCTAGTGGTAAGAAACCGCACAGCAATCCTAAAGACCTGTGGTTTGAATCCACCAGCTGCTGCAGAGAAGAAAGATGTGCCGTCTCCCCGGCAATTAACTGCCTCTGAAAACCAGCTCAGGGGGTCAGAGCTGGGTCAGTTCCGACTCAAAGGTACTTATCAGCAACGTGAAGATTTTACAAGATTTCCTTAATAAGTTTGTTGTAAGATTGACTGTACTCTCAGAATTAGATATTGTAAGCAAATATGTGTTTTCTTATATGCTTATCATCGTATTGTATACAACTTATTTCAAATAATATAGATTCAGTATCAAATTGAAAGTCATTTGTTTTCAATGGTAAAACCTCATATTTTCAAGATTTGCCTGGGGAAAAGAATTTCTTGTTCATAATTAATACAGCCTATATCCCTACATAGTACTAGTACAGTCTTCCTAAAAGAGTGTACCAATAAATATAAAAAAAACTTTCAGAAAGTAAACACATAGAGAAATAGTATACAGGCAGTCTCTGGCCTGAATGAGCTCTGTTCCTTACTCTGTCTTTCTAAGTCTGATTGGTAAGTAAGTTAGATGAGGTACATATAGTTCTCTTGGCTTAGGAGAAGGCTTATCGTACAGTTAAAAGCAGCACACATACTAGGGGATAGATTTTGTGATGGAGATTTGTTGCAAGTAGTAATTGCTTCAGTCCTTTCAAAGTGAGGGCAAGTTTGCATAACATTGAAGGGAAAGTGGGAGTTATCCTTAAGTCAGACACTGAAAGCTGGGATACTGCCTGTGTCTGCTTGTAGACATCTCAAGGAAACAGTGTGACAGGTGCGCAGAAGATCCATCTGTAAAGCAGCTCGTTACATTGTTTTTAAGGTTGTTTCCTTTTCTTCTTGTTGTTATTTTATGAGGGGGGAAAGCTAAGAGGTGATTTGATAAATTCCTTTGTAATTGGAGTATGCGCAGCCCTTTATAGTTTTGGTAGAAGTATACGTAATGACCTGCAAAGATTTCCTTTCTTAAGAGAATACATTTTTTTTCTTTTACAGTGCGTTTACCAGGTATTGGTTGATCCCTTTTTTTTGGCGGGGAATGAAAGCATAGGAAATGGCCTGTAATGGAAGATGCAAAAATCTTTATGGTGATTATCTTTTTTTTTTAATTGAATGAAAGTTTACAGAGACTTTGGATTTCCATTCATTCATTTATTTCCTCCTCTCCCACCCCTTCCCCAGTTCCCTTTTCTCTTTGAAAAGTAAAAAAATAAATAAATAAAAATTTCCTTGTTATGCAGTTGCCTCCCCTTCAGTCCACTAAGCAGCTTTCATTCTGGATTCTTGTCATAACAATAATACCTAATCATATATTCCTCCTAAACCGTTCTCTCCCTCATTAGTTTCAATGCAGTATACATTATTTATCCCCTGTTAGTTTCCTCCCAACTCCGATGTCAGTATCTTTTTAAAGTATGGATTATGGATGTTATTTATGTTTATGTACTTCCCCTTATTTCAAGAATATGAAACTTAAAAGAAACTTTAAAAGCCCACTTTCTAAATGTTCCTTGTTAAAACACTTGGGGAGATAACATCTGTTGAAATCTAATGTATGTATGAAATTATAGTATCATTCATTTTATTGGAAGTCTCTGATGTCATTTGTAGTTTGTGTTTTCTTAAATGATACCAGAAGCAAAGAAGGTTGAGCATTTCGGGTTTCACTTGCTCACGCAGCCGTTGCCATCCATGGTCAGAAGCATCAGTCTGGGAGGAAATTGCCCATATTTCTCCTTCAGAGCAACTGTTGGTTTCGAACAGCCAGCGCAGCACAGCCTTTGGATGGGCAGCTCAGCTTCCGAAGAACTCCAGCACCCGAGCTCCCTCGAGGTGGTGTTGTGGATTGTCAGTTTGGAAGCTACTCATTGACCCTTGGTGGGTTTTCAGAGACAGTAAATTGTATGGGAGAAGACTGTCCCTCTGTCTCCTGCAGAACAGACAGCACGCCTTGGGGTTGGAAATGCAACTCCTTACCACTACAGCTACCAGAACTCTCACCTTTAAGGTGTGAAGTGATAGAAAGGTAAAAAGATATAAAACAAAATTTAATCCTTTCCCTCTAGTTTAAAGCCTCCTGTGGTTTATCTTGAATGGAGAACTTAATGGCCCTTGAAGTCAGAGATAACATGCTAGCTAGTATCCGTTTTTGTTTGACTTATCTAAGCCCTTAGGCTCCTCGCCACTGTCAGGCAATGTGGATACACATTTGCAAAACTGCTGTAGCTCAAGATAGGGAACAGCCTGGGGAGATGGCCACTCAGAGAACGACTGCCTTGTGTGCTTGGAGTTTTATGTTCCATTAATATCTTTTGTTTATTCTAACAGCCTACTTGTTCAAGTGTTCTAGCATAAATTGTAGTGGGAGACATACTCGAGAAAAACTGAATTAGCAAGTACTTGTATATTCTTAATTACGTCTGTCTTTAGAAGAGACAGAAGGGCTTTCCATGAAGAGTTTGTTACTTGAACTGCCCAGCTTTTTGAGGGTTAATTTTATACAGTAACGTTCCCTGATTTCACCTACATTTAAACTGTTACCGGCCTCTCTGGAAATGTCTGGATGTGTCTGAATTTGTGCTGGTTAGGCTTGCTTTCTGAAACCCCCATGTTTCACAGATACGCCTAATTTTAAGCTTATTTTTCTTCAACCTGCTATTCTGTTCAGTGGTGGCAGTCTACTAATTTTTTTTTTCCTTTACATTTCTGCTTTGAAGACAGTAACTTCCCCGAGTTCTGTCTCTGCAGCTCAGCGTGCTTTCCTGCCTTTTCCTTTAACGGAATCCCAGCCAAGATCCCGATGACCACCTCGGCCCCACGAGCAAGGCACCAAATGACTTTTCGCTGTAGTTGTTAACACTGATGAGGGACAGATTGCCTCCTGAAGAGAGGATCCCAAATTTGATCTTAGAATGTTGTTTCTTTGTAAAAACGTGAATCGAGTGTTGATTTTGAAATGTGATGCAGTTGCCCTGATGGCATGCTTTAACTATTGAGTTACTTATTAGAAACATCACTGCGTTTGAAAAGAATAGGGAAGGGTGTTAGGTTTTATCGGACAGTTGATTCACACCACGGGGAGATTTTCTATTTTGGTTTTGGTTGTATCCTTTCTGACTCTTATTATGCTCAGTTTTGTGGACCAACTGTGGTGCCTTCCATTCTACTGGGATAGCACTTTCCTTGTTAATGAGAACTAAGGTAACTCCAGTGCTCCTTCTTGCTTCCGCATAAATAAATCTTAAATTGAGGAGCAGTACTGGTAGGGAATTAGCCAAAAGTGACCAAAAGCTCTGTAGTTATCACAAATCATAGAGCTGAAAGTGTAACAGATAATTTGTACTATTTACCTATCTTCAGTCAGAAGAATGCAAAACATTTTTTGAGATGGAGACCCAAAATGTGCCGATTCCAGTTTTTAATTATTCTTATAGCCAGGATTATTGTTGTTGTTGTTGTTATGTGCCATCGAATCATTTGCAACTCATAGCGACCCTATGTACAAGAGCCCTAAACGTCATTCTATCCTATGCCAACCTCGCTGTCTCAAACACACTCATTCCCACCACTCCTCTCACAAAATCGATCCATCTCATCGAGGGTCTTCCTCTCCTTCGCCGCCCCTCCACTCTCCTAAACATGATGTCGCTCTCCTAGGACCAGTCCCTCCTTGCACCATGCCCAAAGTGTGTCAGACGAAGCTTCAGAATCCTTGACTCCAGGGAACACTCTGGCTTCATCGTCTCCAGGACAAACCTGTTTGTTCTAGCAGTCCATGGTATATTCAACACTCTTCTCCAGCACCACAGCTCAAAGGCATCAATTCTCTTTTTATCATCCCTATTCACTGTCCAACTCTCTGACCCATAGCATGAAGTTGCAAAGACTATAGTTTGGATCAGGCCAGGATTACATTTTTTAAAATCTCTTGAGTCACCATGTTTTTATTTTAGCATGGTTTTTTACTTAAATATTTAGTATACTTACAGATAATATTAACTGATGGAAAATTTCAAGTTATTCTTATGCTGAATAATTTTTCATTAACAGTAATGAAAAAAGAAAAAGCCCATTTAAGCCTCAAGAATTGAGCCTATGGTTGATGTTCCTCCAGCCTTCCTTTCTTCCCTGCTGTTCCTCCTGCAGGTAGAACCGAACCCAGCATAGTAACTTATCACCTTGCTACAGGAAGTCTGATGACCAGGTTTCGACTTAAGTCACGTAGCCTCTTGCTCACCCAGCTTTGATTCCTTTCTTTCTTTTTATATTTCTATATGTATTTATGTTCCACCAGAGATTGTTTATTATATGAAGGACAGAATGTTTTAAGGAAACAAATCCCTGAGTTTTGTTATTTAAGCTTATTTATTATTCAAATAATACGTGTTAATTTTCTAAAATCTTCCAAAAATTCCAAACACGGTAAACCAGAAGGAAAAACATAACAAATTGTACTACCTGCTGTTAGTATTTTTTTCTATGAATACTAAATGTGCTTGTATATAATATTCTTTTATTAAACTAGGATACAGTATGTTCATACTAAGCAACAATGATGATTCTGGCACCTAACCACAACAATAGTATGTGTCCATTATATTATATATATACTCTTTCGTGCCAACTATTACCAGTATATGAGGAACATGTTTTCAAGAGTAGATAGAACTCTGACTCAACATTCTTAATGGCTGCAGAACATTGCTACTCTGTTCTGTTTGCCTGTACCCCCCTTTCTGGATATCACATTCCACTTTTTTATTCCACAGTGATAATCTTCTTTATGCACTTCTTTCCTTCCTTCCTTCTGGTGCATCCCATAGATTTGTTCTTTTTCTTATATGAAAAAAAATTCTAACAAATTTTTGGCATAAGAGCAATGATATTAATTATTGTAATAATTCCGTTTGTCAAGGATAAAGAGAACCATATTGTTTTGTTTTTATTATGATTTGAGTGAGAGTTTGCAATGCGTTTTGATTTTTCATCTAATTGCTTATACACATTTAATTTTATAACATTGTTTATCCATACTTGTGCTCTTATCACTTCCTGCGTGTGATTCTCATTGCTAATACTTCTACCTCTTTCTATGTTCTGAGTTTTAAGCTTGGGGAAATGTGCCTCTTTTGACCTTCTGAGTAATTGGGTATTCTAAGAAGTGAATACTTCCTTGGCACTATTGATCAATTCATAGGCCTGTATTGTTTGGCTAGAAGCCATCAGGGTGAATATTGTTCCATATATGAAGAGTGATTATGGGCCATAGTCTTGAGGGTTCTACCAGTCTCTGTTAGAGAAGTAAGCCTGGCTCTTTTTATGAGTGTTTGGGTTTTGTTGGTTTGTGGTGTTTTTTTTTAAATTTTGTTCTGTATTTCCCACTACACTATTAAGGCACTTCTGCTTTGTTCCTTCCGGAGCAGTCCGCAGCAGCAGCTGGGCACCATCTAGTTCTTCTGGTCTCAGAGGTGTGAAAGTTGCTGAATGAGTGCTTGGTGGTTCAAACCCACCTTCCTCACTGTAAGAAAAAATACAAGGCAGTCTGCTGCTGTTAAGAATTACAACCTGAAAAATGCTGTGGAAGATTCTGCTCTGTCCTATAGTGTTGCTATGAGTTGGAACCATCACAGTGGAGTATCTTAGTGTAGAGTCACTTTAAAAAAAGCATGTAACATCTACTCCATGTAGGACTCAATAACATCTTCCTCATTTTCTTCTATATAAATGTGCTTTCTTGGTTGATACCATCATGACAGATGGTTTACTATTTCAATATTAGCACTCAAAGTATATATATATTCCTAATAATATAAATCTATATGCAGGAATCAGTTGTCTAGTATATATTTTAGGGAGCTCTGATGTCCATGTGGCAAGAAGCTGTGCTGCAATCCCAAAGGTATATGGTTCTTACCTACCAGCTGCTCTGCAGGAAATGAATAGGCCGTCTTTTCCCAAGCACTTAACGGCCTCTGAAAACCTGCTGGAGGGTCAGCTATGGATTGGTTCTGACTTGACAGTACCCAGCAACAACAATGGCAGTATATATTCTTAGACAAATCTTGTGAAATCTGAATCCCTATGACTCACTATTCAAAGCTCAGAATAACAAAGGATTCTTTGACATTATGCTAGAATACTTCCTTTATTATGAATAGTAAAATTTTGGCTCCCTGTATTTTGAGAACGCTGGACCCTTAACTATTAGACCACCGCAGGTAGCTACATGTATTTTGACTGCATGGAAAGTGACTTTCCATTTACAAAAGTAGCCACTTTGTGGGAAAACATATTCTAAATATTTTACCACTGTTTTAAAAATAAAATGTGGCACACCGTGTGTTTTTATGTCAAAAAGTTTTTGCATTTATTTGTGCCTAGAAAGGTTTGTATTCTGGTTTTTTAAGCAGACTTCAGATCTACCTTCAGAGTGACTGATTTTTGAAAGGAGCTTTTAAATGCTAACCGCTAGTTTGAATTTTTTTATAAAACAAAACTATAGTCCTATCTGCTTTAGTTTATCTTCCTGTCAGGTGAAGAAAGCACAATTCTTTTCTCTTTTCCCAAATGTGAGATTTCTGAAGAACCTTTGATTGCCAGAAACTGGGAACATTTACGGGTTTCTAGAAAAATAGTTCTTTTTTCTATATCTCTTGTCCTCCAGAGCAAGTTCCTCACTATATTACTGTACATTTTAAACAAAATTAATTCTTCTTTGTTACTTTAATCTTTTCAAAAGTATGTCTCTTGTTGAGGCAGTTTCTTTCATCTGGGAGTTACATGCTTTACTTTACCCAACGATGTATATTATTTATAAAAATTTCAGAATACGGGTAAGACTGAGAAAAACTGGATGAAATATGTTTACGGCATTGAAGTCTATGGGGGAGAGAATAGTCTAAAAGTATTATATTTTAGGGCATTATTTTT
>NW_006399785.1:8611589-8631849 GCF_000299155.1 Elephantulus edwardii
AAAAAAATTTCAGAATACGTGAGACCCGAACGTCAAATATTGTAGGTCTGTGTTATCTGGTTGGTTGATGCTTAGTGATTCTTTTTATGTGGAACCATATCTCAAAGGGAGATTATTTTTACTAGAAGCCAGCAAACTACAGCCCAGCTCACTGCCTGCTTTTGAATGGACTAAGAGGTATAAATCGTGTCAGTTTTAAGTGATTGAGGGGGAAGAAAAGTCAGAAGAGGCTTAATGATTAGTGACACTTAAAAATGACTTCAAATTCAAATTTTATTTAAAAACAGCCATTTTTATTGGCTGATGCACTTTCTTTCTTTTAATTTTTTTTATTATTTTATTATTTTTGTGTGGGTGTACCATCAAATCAGATCTGACTGGTACAGGAGGAGAGTGCCCCTCCTTCCCCAGCAGAGCATCTGGTGGATTCGAACCATGCACCTCTGGGATTGTAGTTGCAGCTTCTTGCCACTAGGCCACCAGAGCTCCCCGGCTGATGGATTTTCTGTGGCTGCATGTTCTTCAGCTGTAGACCAAGCTATGTCGTTGTGGTAGGGACAGTTATGCCTTGCTAAGCCTAAAGTGTCTACTTCTGGCCCTTTACAGAAAAAGTTCGCAGACTCCTGATTTATACCATTGACTTAAATGTAATAGTTTTGATTTGATATCCTTTTTCTACGGTTGATAGTAATGTTTTCCTGGGCTGTCAAGTTGGAACCGCCTCATAGTTGTTACTCCAGCAGGTTTTCAGAGGCAGTTAATCACTCAGGCGGAGAGTGCCCATCCTTCTCCTGCAGAGTTGGATTCGAACCCTGTACCTTTGGCATTGCAGCGCAGCTTCTTACCGCTAGGCCATGAAAGTCCCCTCTTCATAGTAATAGATACAACATAACTACATTTTAATAACATTTTCTGGGGGAAATAATGTGAATGGTTCTTAACATTTATGGGCTTTGCTCTTCATAAGAAAATGTTTTAAGTCTTCCTTTTCAACACATAAAATAGAATTCTTGACAGGTTTCAATCTTTTCTCTGTTCATCATAATGTTGCTTGATAGTCGAGTTGTGAGGATTTTTTCATTTTTGTTTAGGTATAATCCTGTGTTTCATTGATTATGCAAAGGCATTTGACTGTGTGGATCATAACAAACTGTGGCTGACTCTGAGAAGAATGGGAATCCCAGAACATTTAATTGTGCTAACACGAAACCTATACTTGGACCAAGAGGCAGTAGTCAGAACAGAGCAGGGTAACACTGCATGGTTCAAAATAGGGAAGGGTGTACGCCAGGGATGCATCCTGTCTCCATACCTTTTCAACATGTATGCAGAGCAGATTATTCGAGAGGCTGGGCTCTATGAGGAGAATTGTGGCATCAGGATTGGTGGAAGATCTATTAACAATCTCCGTTATGCAGATGACACAACCTTGCTTGCTGAAACTGAGGAGGACCTCATGCACTTGCTGCGAAGGGTCAAGGACTGCATCCTTCAGTATGGACTAAGGCTCAACGTCAAGAAGGCAAAGATTCTCGCCACTGGACCAATTGGCAGCGTCAGGATGGATGACGAAGAGATTGAGAGTGTTCACAGCTTCACTTTGCTCGGCTCCACAGTCAACACTCTTGGTACCAGCAGTCAGGAAATCAAAAAGCGTATCGCGATGGGAAAGTCTGCCGTTGGGGACCTCTCAAAGGTACTCAGGAGCAACAGTGTCTCTCTGGAGACTAAGGTGCGCCTGATACAGGTCATGGTATTTGCAATCGCTTGTTATGCATCAGAGAGTTGGACAATGACTAGGGAGGACAGAAGGAGAGTGGATGCTTTTGAGCTGTGGTGCTGGAGAAGGGTACTGAATGTACCCTGGACTGCCAGGAAAACAAACAGATTCATCTTGGAGAGGATTAAACCAAGCTGCTCCTTGGAGGCAAGGATTCTGGGGCTTCGTCTGACATATTTTGGACATGTTGCCAGGAGGGACGGGTCCTTGGAGAGGGACATCATGCTTGGGAGGGTGGAGGGACAGCGCAGGAGGGGAAGACCCTCTATGAGATGGATTGATTCGGTGACTGGGGTAATCTGGATGGGTGTGTCAGAGGCGGTGCGGTTGGCGCAGGATAGAGCAGGATTTAGAGCTGTTGTGCATAGGGTCGCTATGAGTCGGAAACGACTCGATGGCACATAACAACAGCAACAACATAATCCATGCTGAGGGCATACTTGGACCTGCAGTCAGTACCCATAGAAAGTAAAGGCAAGAAATGTATTGCATTGGGCAGATCTGCAAAGATCTCTCTAAAGTACTAAAGAGAAAGGCTTTCATTTTGAGGACTAAGGTTTCTCTGATCCAAGCCATGATATTTTTAGTCACCTCATGTGCCTCCAAAAACGGAACATTGAGTCAGGAAGACCAAAGAATTGCTGTCTTTGAATTGTGGTGGCGAGGTATATTGTGCCCACAGTGAACTGCCAGAAGGAAAGAAATATGTCCTGAAAGACGTGAAGCCAGACGTCCTCAGAAGTGAGGATGATGTGACTTCCATATCTTTTGGACAAAGTTTCAGGAGAATCCCTGGAGAAGGTGTGTTTTTAGAAAAGGCAGGCGACTCAATGGCACATAACAACTAACAACCGTAATACCTGGAGAAATACAGGAAAACCTTTAACAAGGTGGATTGACTGCATGAGTGTAACGGTGGACTCAGACATGCATTGACTGGGCAAATGGCGCAGGACCAGGTAGTGTCTTATTCTTTTGTTTTTACATTTGCAGTGAGTTGGAACCTACTCGAAGGCACCTAACTATGAGTTACAGAGCTAACTTTTCCCTGAAGAGTCCCTGCTAAACTAAACTAAATGACAGTTACCTCATCATCCCCAATTTTTGTATTAAAACTAGAAGGTATCGAATAAGAAAAACTCCGTAGTGTATGGATCTGGGAATGACTCAGCACATTTGACATTAAAACTTTGTGGCTCAGAAAAACCTCCGTTGCTATTGAGTTGGAACAGACTCGTCCCTGACCCTCTAAGGAGTTTTTCTGCTGTAAATTGTATGGGAAGAGATTGCCCATCTCTCTTGCACAGCTGCTCAACACCAGAGGGAGGCCACGTTGGAGTTAACAGCTCTGTTCCCTGACAACTGTGTCATCATAGAACTTGGAGAAAGCAAGTACACTGACCTGAGAGTGGTGGTGTTTTGCCTCACTAACTCCAGAAGGGAAACAGCCCTCACTGTCAACATCCACAGCAAAAACCTAATTCCTGGGAGCTAAGATAGGCTTCAGTGCTCCTGCATCTACTATCAGTTCTAACAGTGGCTGTCCTCCCAGATTCTCACTGCTCTACTACCGGGCCCACTAACCCCTTGCAGTGGCCAAACAGAAATCCAGATGGAACTCACGTTTGGGGTATATTAGGCACGTAATTCGCTCTGGACCCACCCAGGCTTCAGGACACAGTCAGCAATGGCCACATTCAAGCCTTAAGTTGTAATACTGAGAGGTGGAAGGACAAAATCTTGAGTGACTCCAGAAGCATCAAAAGAAGATGATAGGAATACACAGAATCGTTGTACCAACAAGAATTGCTTGACACTGAAATATTTCAGAAAGTGTGATATGAATAAGAGCGAATGGTAGACAGAGGAAGTTCAAACTGCACTGATGACACTGGCAAAAAGTAAAGGCCCCGGGAGTAGATGGCATTTCAACTGACATATTTCATCTAACAGATGCAACTCGGGACGAGCTCACCAGTCCATGCCAGGACATTTGAAGGACAACTGCCCAGCACTCACTAACTGAAAAATGTCCATATTTGTTCCCGTTCCCAAGAAAGGTTATCTAGGAAAATGTGAAAATTATCAAACAATGTAATTAATATCACATGCAAGCAGAATATTGCCAAAGATCATCCAAAAATGGCTGCAACAGTACATTGAGAAGGAACTGCCAGAAGTTCAAGCTGAGTTTAGAAGAGGCCCGAGATGTCTCTGCGGATGTCCAGTGGATCCTGGCTGAAAGCAAAGAATACCAGAAGAATGTCTGTCTGCGCTTGACTAAGTAAAGGCGTTTGACTGTATGGATCACAACAAGCTGTAACTAACCTTGAGAAACATGGGGCTCCCAGAACACTTACTTGTGCTCTGATGAAATCTGTACCTAGACCAAGAAGCTGTCATCTGAACAGAACAAGGAAACACTATATAGTTTAAAATCAGGAAGGCCGTGCATCAGGGTTGAATCTTTCTTTGTTGCTGTTCAGTCTGTATACTGAGCAAATAATTCGTGAAGCCAGATTCTATGAAGAAGAATGTGACCTCAGGACCAGAAGACTCATCAACAACTTGCGTTATACAGATGACACAACCTTGCTTGCTGAAAATTAAGAGGACCTGGAATGCTTGCTACAGCAGATCAAAGAATGTTGTTGTTATTTGCCATCGAGTCACTTGCGACTCATAGCGACCCTGTGTACAACAGCCCTAAACTCTGCTCTGTCCTATGCCAATCGCACTGTCTCTGACACTCCCATCCCAATTCCCAAGTCACTGAATCAATCCACCTCATAGAGGGCCTTCGCCTCCTGCGCTGTCCCTCCACCCTCCCAAGCATGATGTCCCTCTCCCAGGACGGATCCCTCCTTACAACATGTCCAAAGTATGTTAGACGAAGCCCCAGAGTCCTTGCCTCCAAGGAGCTGCTTGGTTTAACCCTCTCTAGGATGAATCTGTTTGTTTTCCTAGCAGTCCATGATACCCTCAATACTCTTCTCCAGCATCACCGCTCAAAGGCGTCAGTTCTCCTATCCTCCCTAGTCATTGTCCAACTCTCTGATGCACAACAAGTGATTGAAAAGACCATGGCCTGTATCAGACACACCTTAGTCTCCAGAGAGACACCAATGCTCTTCAGAACTTTGGAAACAGCAGGTTTTCCCATTGCAATACGTCTTTTAATTTCCTGGCTGCTGGTGCCAAGAGTGTTGACTACATCCTTTAATATAGGTTATATCCCAGCATTGAGAAAACAAAGGTCTTTACCACTGGACCAGTAGGCAACATCATCATAGATAAAGGATTGAAATGGCCAATGATTTCATCTTACCTGGATCCACAGTCAACAGCATCAGTACCAGTAGTCCAGAGGCCAGAAGATGCATTGCTTTGGACAAGTGGGCCGGCAAGGACCTGTCTAAAGATTGAAGAGCAGTGTTGTCAGTTTGAATCCTAAGGTAGGCTCGATTCAGGCCATGGTCTTCCCAGGCACTTGTTATGAAATCTGAGAAACACGTGACAAAAAAATAAGGATAAGAAGAAGAATTGATTGCTTTGGTGTTGGAGAAGAGCACTAAATATCCTATGAACTGCCAAGAAACCAAATATGTCTGGGGGAAAGTGCAGACAGAGTGCTCCTTGGAAGCACTGATGGCTTGCAAATTTTGGTCACATTGTTAGGAGAGGCCATACTTTGGAAAGAGAGAGCTTGCTTGGAAAGGTAGAAGGTCAGCGAAGAGAGTAAGACCCCAGTGAAATGGGTTGACACAGTGACTGCAACATAGGGTTCAAGTTCATCAAAGATGATAAGGATAGCACAAGATACGCAGGGTTCAAGTCTGTTGTTCATAGGGTCACTGTAAATCTTACTTGACTCAGTAATACCTCATAACAACAACAAGGGAAGTTTGCAGGTTACAGGTTTGGAAACAGGATGCAATTCTTCAATCAGGGTAGTTGTTGAGCCATGCTAACTTGCTCCTTGGCCCTCGGCCTCTCAGGTCCCATAGCTCTGGAAGCCGTGCTAGTTGTGGTGTGCCCGCCCCTTCAGTCTTCCAGGAAGCTTGAGTGTATGCCCTCGACTCTGTCTACACGAAGCACCAGGTGCAGTTTGTCTCGTGTGGGCCTCCGGTGCTCCAGCACCACAGCAATTGCTCTGGTCCAGTTGCTAGTCAGGCCCGCGCGAGAACCTCCCTGGTGCAGAGGAAAACGTGCTGCCCTCTCTGCATCCGCTTTCTTATCTTCTGCCTCTAAACCTATTCTGTTTAAGCCTGTGGAGTGGCAAGAATGACCAGTCAGTCATCTATACACTTTATTTTCATGTTTCCAACCAAAAAATGCTGTTCATTTCTTTCACATCGATAGTATATTCCCACTCAGCCATGGGGTGAAATTCCAAACCAGAGTCTGGGAAAACCATTTTAAACTACACCACGAAACCATCACCATTTTTAAAAAAGTAACCCTTTTTAATGCCTCCCAGCTTCAAGTAAGATCTCAGTGCTAGTTTCTTTCATGGCTCTTTTTTACATTAAAAGGGTAAGGTTTCCTTGACTTGTCAAAATTATGTTATGCTTGACATATGAGTCAAAATTTTCTGTGCATAACAACTCCCAGATCTGTGTTTCACTCAGGGGTGATTGGATTCAGCTGGACTCCAGGCTGAGCCTGGAATCCTTCTGTTTTCTCTACATGACTCTTAAGAGCCAGCGCTTCTCATATGGGAGGGTCAGGAGGACTACAGAAACCTTATCTGAAGCCTCTGCTCACAGTGGTACACTGCCGCTTTCCCCACGATCATTTCATTGGTCAGAGCTGGTCTGTCTCTCCAGTGAAAGGCACTACCTAATCCTACCTCAGAGTAGGGTTCTTTTAGGGAAAGGTTGAAAACGTAAAGCAGTCCAACTCCACTTCTGTGACGATGGGTTTTCAACTGTGTAGATTCCTAAGCTTTTTGATTTTTCAGGTTGTTTCATAAAAGTAACCCGTTTTTAAACCAGATTCTTGATCAAAATTGTCTTATCCTTTGAAAACTAAAATAATGTGTGATGGCATGTTGTTGTTGTTGTTGTTGAGTGCCGCCGAGTCAGAGGCAACTCATAGCAAACCTATGAATGAAACACCTGGACACCTGTATAACTTTCATCCTTTCTCCAGCTTCATAGGGTTTCCAGAGTCAAGCTATTAATGGAAGTGGATGCGACTCCTGCTTCCAAGCTTGTTTTAATTGGGAAGCTCCACCAAACACTGTCCGCCATGGGTAACCATTTTCACGTTTGGCACATCAGTGTCACAGTGTTCAGCTTCACAGCAACCACGAGTTACCTCTGTATAGCTAGTGGACAGACGAGGGTCATACGATCCGGGGGTGGGGGAGAGGTGGAACAAAACAGAAAAAAAACACCGAACAAGTAAAGGCAGGCCTGAGGGCTGCGGGTCAGTCACCCACTTTTGGCTTGGGAGCATGACTTTCTTCTGTCCACAAAACCAACTGATCTCTCTCCAAGCATCCTTATGTGATGGCAAACCACTTTCAAAAAAAAAAAAAAACAAAACCAACACAACATCCAGGACTTTATTTTAATTATTGTTAGCCTTTGGATGTTTCGTAGTTTATAAATAATTTCCATGTTTGTTTCATTTTATCCACAAGTGAGTTTGGTAATGAGTCTTACTTTTACAGATGAGCCAGTGTGGCTTGACAGGGTGACAGCTGAAGAGTAGGATGTCATCCTAGATTTCTGGAGACTTCAATTCCCTTGGTATTTACATGACCTTCTACTAAGTATTAATATTCATTTAAGTTCATCTGGATATTAGGTCTATTTATGGACCACTGCTGCCAAAATTAAAAAAGAAAATACCATTGTGCTCTTTATTCTCCAAGAAATTATCTTCTGTTCCAAGCTCTATAGCTGAATTGATACAAAGATCCTGGGAGCTGATCAGAGTTAATATTTTTTTGTCATTATTATTATTATTACAAAAAAGATACGCTTATTTCCCATGCAGTTTGGCAGAAATAGGTTTTCAGGTTTACTATGAGTTTCAAAGTGTTAAGAGTAAATGACTGGTACCGTAGTTCTTTTCATATTAATCCTGTTGTAGCTGCCTCTGTGTGTTTGAGCTTTGTCATATGAACTTGGTTTGGGGGAAAGAAATCAGGGAGTTTCTCCTGTAAAGAGTAAACATTAAAGTCGTTGGCTAGCCTGGGGAGCTCTGGTGGGCCGGTACTGTGCTGTCCCGGCTTCGGGGGCCTGTCTGATAGACGGAACCTTCTAGATGCTGTGGAAGAAGGGCAGTCAGTCTTGTTCTGGGTGATTTACAGCCTCATAAACACACTGGGAGGGTCAGCTATGAGTCGCTTCCAGTCCAGTGGCACTGGGTTTTGACGATACCCAGTGTAGTTAGGGTACTGTGGTTAAACTTTTCATAAATTTGCGTCAGTAGAATATGCTTTTATTCTCCAGAACATAATCATTTTTACAGTTGCATATAAAAAACTGATTTTTTTAAAGAGTTCATGTGTGTGTTGAATAACATAGCTTTGTTCATCTGCTTTTTAATCTAACCCTTGCAACAAAGCCTCTGAGCAATTGTTAATAAAAGTTGTTAATAAAAATCTGATCAGACTTACTGTGGAGGGTTTTTGGGGTCGTATCTCATTGTCTCAAATCTGTGAACTTTGACCTTTTCCTCCATTTCTGTGATTTTTATCTTGCTTTTTATGATGTACAAAATTTATTCCTTTTTTCTCTCCAGAATTCATTTGTTCTGATTGCTTTCAGAGCTAAAATCAAAAATAAGATCAATAGATAGTGAGAAATTGAAAAATTTGAAAAAGCTTTAAAAACCCAAAACTCCATTGCTGTCAAGTTGGTTCCAAAGCTTGGTGACCCTGTGCTTGTCTCAGAGCTGTGTTCCCTCTGGCTTTCCGTGTTTGTATTCAGTCAGAAAGAGACCACTCAGCCTTTTCCCCAAGGCACCTCCTGGTGGATTCAGACCATCAGCCATTCAGTTAATAGCCAAATACGTAACTGTGTGTATCATGAAGGATTGCTTCAGAAGGCTAGATGTTACTTCAAATCTTATTGAAAAATTACTAATTTATAGCCAGGTCATTTATTATTCCCATGATACTGCAACTTCCACTCCTTGTAGCCTTCCTGATTTCTGTGGTAGATGTCATCAGTTTGATTCTAAAACTAGACCTTCTCCCCTTACTGTTGGTATTTCATTTTATTTTTACATAAGGCGTTACAGCTGGGGAGAGTGGTGTTTTTGTTTGTCTTAATAAAAGGTAGTAAATTTAATGAGTATTTTTCCTTCTCTTAAAGACTGTGAACCAGAAGAGCTGACTGACTGGTCTATGGATGAAAAATGTTCATTTTGTAACCTACAGAGAGAAGCAGTCAGTGTAAGTGTTAGTGCTATGAAATTACTTCTACACTAATTGCACAACTGTATCACTTTTTTTTTCTTAAAAAAAAAGCTTGTTTGGAAAATTTGTGATTTAGAATAGACGCTTTAAATTCTTGATGTTGGTGATGAGACGGTTTTAGAGTGTAATGATTATAGTGTAGTATTTAGCTTAACTCACAAATAAAAAGTGTTGAAGCTTTTCTTCTGTTTCTTTCACATTTCTTTCTTGTCATTCCCTAGTTTATGCAGTTCCGCTTAGGTTCTCCTGCATTTAGCTATACTCAAAGGTGGAAGTGGTGGCCTAGTTTGGTCTAAGACCACCTTTGAGTCTGATTTCCTAGGAATAAATTGAGGGTGGGGGAACGAGTGTGCTATTTTTTTAGCCTCACTTACTCGTGGAGTCTTTTAGACATCATCATTCCCTCCCGTGTACGTTATTAAAAGTCTGTTCTGTCAAACCAGAAAAGCAAACCCATTGCTAGTTTGGGGGACTCACAGTGACCCTGTTAGGGTAGAAGTGCCCTGAAGCTTTTCTCTGGACTGTGCGTCTTTACAGAAGCTGACTGACAGGTCTTTCTCCCAGGGAGGGGTTGGTGGAGTCCCACGGCTGTACTTCCGGTTAGCTAGTAAATGCTTAACGACTGTGCAACTAGAGTTCCTGTGGCTGCTTGTGTTACGGCGGAGACCCTCCTTCCTTGCATATCTTTATGTATGAGAAGGGCTGAGAAGACAGGAAAGCTTGGGAACTTGATCCAGTCAGGTCAGCTTAGTGGTTAAGTCAGCTGCTTTGTTGAAAGGTCTCTGCAGGGTTTTCTTGATGGACGTGCCAGGTAGTGAGTTGACCCATCAGGATATTGCATGTGCTTCTCCCCTTTGCTGACCATTATAATAATAAAGTGAATTTTAAGTCCTCTTAACAGAAGGAGTTCCCCCCCCCCAGTGTCTTGTGCCAGATTTTGTGTTCTTTCCATGTAACGTGTACTTTTAAAAAAGTTGAAAAAGTGAGAACACTGAGAGCATTTTCTGTTTGCAGTTTTTTAATGGAAATACATTTGAAATGAAGTGATTTATGTTTACTATGTTTTAATAATTTTAGGATTGTATACCATCTCTTGATTCTTCACAGTCAACACCAACGGAGAAACTATCATCTCAGGGCCAGTCCAACACTGATAAGATTGAATGCCAAGCAGAAAATTACCTAAATGCACTCTTTCGAAAGAAAGGTAATACTGGCATGCTTTGTCATTTAAAATTTGCAATAACGAACGAAAATGTTAGCACTCTGTCACTAAGTAGTACCGTATTTGTAAATTGTGCTTTGTTCCAGGTTATTTCTATCTTTATCTGTAACTTTCTTATTTTGAAGGACAGTAGCAATCTTCCATCATTGTTGTTCTACCCTTCTGGTGATCGTGCCTTTTCTTAATGCTCTTCTCCAATCTCACCTTGACTTTATGTCCTGCATTTCCCTCACCTATTTTAACCACCTTTAAGCAGTTACTTCCTCTCTAGTCATTATTCTCTTGCTCTCACAGCTTTGAAAATTCTTTCCTGTTCACTGAGTGATGGATCTGTTGCTTACTTAGTTATCCTTGGGTGTGTACGAGGGAAGTAATTTATCGTTCGCAGTGTATTTACTGGCTCGCCGTTGCATTGATTATGGGGTGCTTGGACTGTGCTCCCTAAACATAACTCAGAGTTCTGATTTCTGTCTGTCTAAGCTATTCAGACCACATGGGGTCTGTATCATTTCTTCCCTTGCTTGGCATAGTAGACAAGTATCAGGCAGTAGCAGACACATGTAGACATTTATATCCCAGCTGCTTGTTCTTGGCCATTCGTGCAATAGCAGAATATCTTAACTTTTTAGAACAAGGACCTTTGGTGTCAGCCGTAGGAGTTAAAAAATCATCCTCCTTCCTAGCATCTAAGAGATGAAGAAATGCATTCTCATGCAAGTGTTGATCCTACTTTACTCTTTTTAGTTACGGTATTGGGTTTTTAATCATTCTTAGTGTTGAAAATAGGCCTTGCCTTTCTGAAATGAGTCTTGTTTACGTTTCAAGTGTTAGGAGTTCTTTTATGTGTTGAAATGTGAATCCTCTGGCTCAGAGAGCGAGCACTGTAATTAAAGGACTTACACTTAAGAACTGTGTTTCTTATTCAGTTCGAGGAGAGGAGCATAAGACCAGTTCCTATGTATGTATCACTGAAGGAATTAGAATACTTAGTATTAAAAAGCTGGTGTATAATATTTATATGGCTTTAGGAACTTTTGCTCTCAGTATAGTTAGAGGAAGAATTATACTATTTACATAGATTTAGAAACTTTTATTGTCAGTATAGTTATAGGAAGAATTATACTATAAGACGTTGTTGTTGTTGTTATGTGCCGTCGAGTCATTTGCGACTCATAGTGACCCTATGTACAGCAGCCCTAAACCCTGCTCTATCCTGTGCCAATCGCACTGCCTCTGACACACCCATCCCGATTACCCCAGTCACTGAATTAATCCACCTCATAGAGGGTCTTCCCCTCCTGCGCCGTCCCTCTACTCTACCCAGCATGATATCCCTCTCCAAAGACCTGTCTCTCCTTGCAACATGTCCAAAGTATATCAGACGAAGCCCCAGAATCCTTGCCTCCAAGGAGCAGCCTGGTTTAACCCTCTCTATACCAATCTGAAAATGAGGGAGGTTCACATAATTGAATACACACACAGAGACTACATTTTGTATCCCTTGGAACTTATCAATCAGTCTCCTTTGTCTTATTTGTTTTTTTTTTGAGCTTTTTAAAAATGATAGGATCTAGAATTCCCAATAATAGTTACTTTTATTTTTTGCTAATATGAAATTGAGCTGTGCTCCATTGCCTGTTAAGAGTACTCAGTAAAATCGTGATACCATTTCAGCTTATTCAAGCATCTGGATCTCTTAAGAGGTGGTCTACCAGGGACTGATTATCCAGTAAGCAAGTTCATCTTGTGCTTAAGGTACCACAGAACAGGGGCACTTGCTGTCAAAAGCAAAGACCTGTAGATGCCAGCCAGGAACACAGACACAAGGAAAAGGAGCACTTCCCTGGAAAAGAGCCGGCAGGGAGTACATGAAATCGACACCAGCGCAGTGTGTAAGAAAGAGGCAGCCGGGAAGAAAGTTCACACAGGGTTACAAGGTTGCTCAGGCGAAAGGTTGTTAAACTATGAGGCTCCTGTCACTTCAACACTTGTTGACATCTATCTGCTACAGTCTCCTCCTGTGTAATTGAGACTCCTGGTCTCAGGGTCTCTGCGAGTGTACTGTTTCTTTCTAATAAATAAAAGGTGGGAGTGGGCTGTCGAGGCTAACTCTTGCTGCGTTAACCCGGTAAGCAGCTAGATCCAGCATGAACAGTTACTGGGTAAGGATGGATGATAATCATAGATACTTCTGACTTCCTTGTAAATATTTTGTATGTTGACTGGGTCAAACTTGAACAGAATTGCATGTTCTAGATAATTTTTTTTTTACTTACTAATTTTCAAATAGGCATTTTTGTACTCACGATCAAATTTGAATTTTATATTTCATTATAGATTATTATTATTATTATTATTATTATTATTATTATTATTATTTTGTGTGTGTGTACCATCAAATCAGATCTGACTGGTACAGGAGGAGATTGTCCCTCCTTTCCCGGCAGAGCATCTGGTGGATTCGAACCATGCACCTCTGGGATTGCAGTGCAGCTTCTTGCCACTAGGCCACCAGAACTCCCATAGTTTACTTATTTTATTATAAATGTTTCTTTTCCATTTTTTGCATTTATATGCTATGGTGGTTGTTGTTGTTGTTAGGTGCCGTCGAGTCGTAGATGACTCATAGCGACCCTGTGAATGAAAGGCCTGAGCACTGTTCATAATAGAGTTTCCAGAGACAAGCCATTTCGGAAGTGGATGCTGCTTCCAGGCTTGTTTTAGTCAGGAAGCTCCAGCAAACACTGTCCACCATGGGTAACCATTACCACGTTTGGCACATTCACTGTCACAGTGTTCAGCATCACAGCAACCACGAGTTACCTCTGTACAGCAGTGCACAGATCAGTGCTATAGCACCTAGAAGAGTGTTTGACAAGAAAACAATTTGAACCTGGCCTGAGGGCTACAGATTAAAATCCTTGCCTCCAAGGAGTAGCCTGGTTTAACCCTCTCAAGGATGAATCTGTTTGTTTTCATGGCAGTCCATGGTACCCTCAATACTCTTCTCCAGCACCACAGCTCAAAGGCATCAATTTTCCTTCTGTCCTCCTTGGTCATTGTCCAACCCTCTGATGCATTAACAAGTGATTGCAAAGACCATGGCCTGTATCAGGCGCACCTTAATCTCTGGAGAGACACCATTGCTCTTGACCCTATATGCTAGTAGTACCAAATTTACAAAGCGGCATAATTTTATATTCAGGTAAAATAAAGTGACCGCAACTAAGTGGAATGCAAAAAAAACAAAAAATTGTTGAAATCATAAAGAAAAGGATTTGTGAATCCGGAAAGACAATTCCAAAATTTGCTTTTTGTTAAAGCTTAATGACTCTGAGGACAGTTCTTCAATTGAACACTGGAGTTCAACAACTAGAAATCATTTTGCTAGGATTGCAGTTAGTAGTAGAAAGATAGTTTGTTCTGAATCCTGCCTCTATTCCTTAATCTGGTTAAAAAAAAACATACTGGGAAGTGGGGAGTGAAGCTATCTTAGAATCTGAAATTGTCACATCTGCTGACTCCATTAAAAAAATGGAAATGCACCTTTTGCTAATTTTTTTTTTACACAGATAGAATTATTGGATCAAAAGAAGGCCACGTTGATTGTCAGCACCACAGTGGACTGTTTGAAAATCCATTGTCGAAAATGTCTGTATGTGAACAAACAAGGTTCTGCAGCCAGAATAGATTTCTCGGACGCAAAGCTAATTTTGACAATGGTGAGGGAGAGTGGCTACTGTGTTCTCAGGCAGCTCTGTCTATAATTTCGTCTGCAGTCTATTCAGTTCTAGATCATTTCATTCTCGCTTTATTATGGATAGACGTAGCGATTGGAGCCATTTGAGTGTGATTGACAAAGATGGGAACATCACAATGCACAGAGACTGGATGTTGTCATATTTAAGCCAGTCCTCATGGTGGCTTCACTATGAACTGGAAATACAAATTAACAAACAGCGTCATTATTGGAAATCTGTCTTGTAATGTGTTGTTGCTGTAGTTTTACTAATTGCTGATGTGGACTGTTTTTTCGAGGAAGACATTTCAGTGTTTGCGTCCCCACGAAATGGAAATTTCTGGAGTTTAATTGAAGTTGTTGCTCAATTGGACACATTTTTAGAGTTGCGCCTTAAAATATAATACAGAAAGGGGCAACTCATTGTGCATGTGTAACACAACATTTGAAAGCCTAATGACAAGTGATAAAGTTCACTTAGTTCTTTTCAGTATAACAAGGATAGCCTGCTGTTTTAGTGTATCAGTGGATTCGGCTCCTGGTCTTTCACATACAGAGAATTGGCTGAGTACTGCTTTAAGCTGTATATAGATATAGATACAGATAGAGATATCCTACAGATGGAAACCTAGTGAGCAATTGATTACACATGTGAGTTTAAAACTCATATGGGTGAAGAAACTGCAAATCACATACTTTACTTTTTTATGTGAGGTTTGTAAAATGGATTTTTCTGAGTGCAGAGACAAATCCTAAGACAATCCTGCCAGTGTTACATGGGGTTACAAAGGCATACAATAGGAGACGTTAGGATATGTGCCATGAATATGCCATATTCATACCACATGCTGCCCCTTCACTTCATTTTCTAGGACGTAGCACAGTCTGTCGTTGTAGCGAAGCAGGTGATTTTTCCCTCCTGCTGTTCACTTACTGTATGTGTTATTGCTTTCTGTACTCACTAATGGGCAGTTCGTAAAAATAATTCCGGCAGTGTTCAGAGTGTGTTTCTAATACACATTGAGAAGCACATGCTGTAGCAACAAGTACAGTCTTAGAATTGTATACTCAGATTCTAAAAGCCCTACAGAATACTCCTAGAGATGAGACACAGGAAGGCTATACCACAGAAGAAGCAGAAAACAGAGCTAGCAAAATGCAGGTGCCAGAATTTGTTTACTTTATGGGGAATAATAGATTACAACATTTTCTTCGGACACATCAGGCTTTCCAAGATTCAGAGGGAAGTTTAAAATCACGCACAGGACCCCACCAGTCATTAACAGACATTTACATAATTTAAGAAAAGCTTTTAAGAATCCTGAAAACACAATAAAGAAAATACTGCCAAATACTTATGATCGAGCAGGTTGCCACCACAGGAGCATGTGAACAAAACAAGCAAGTAACAGAAATGCCCTAAGAGTCCTGAGTCCCAGAAACAGGTTTCCAGGGAGCTCATACAATGGCATCATCAGCACCCTTGGATCTTGCTGGATAAATAGGGCTCACATGTATGCGGTTCTTTCAGATCGATTTTCCTTCGGAAACAGTCGACCTGATGAAGACTGCATGAAGGCGTCCAGGAAATTAGTGCTGGCTTAGTCTCACGACTTAAATGTAAATCTCTACGGAGAACCGGAACAATTTCAGTCTCGTACGAGGACCAAATTTACAGATAACTTTTACTCAACTAGGCATGTATGCTTCTGTAACAGAAGATAATAGAAAAATGTATACTTCCCAATACTGAAATTGCTTTTGATATATTCCCCCCATTAATGATCACATTAATGGTCTATGCTAGGAAATTTGGAGGATGGCTATCTGGCCAATGGATTGGAAGAGGTCTATATTTGTTCCTATTCCCAATAAAGGTGATCCAACTGAATGTGGAAGTTATCAAACAGTATCATTGATTTCACATGCTAGCCAAATACTGCTGAAGATTATTTAAAAATGGCTGGAACAGTACATAGATAGGGAATTGCCAGAAGTTCAAGTGGGGTTTAGAAGAGGCTGTGGCACCAGGGATGTCATTGCTCATGTCAGATGGATTCTGGCTGAAAGTAAGGAATACCAGAAGAATGTCTGTTTGTGCTTTATTGACTATGCAAAGGAGGTTGACTGTATGGATCATGACAGGTTCTGGCTGACATTGAGAAGAATGGAAATCCCAGAGCACTTGATTGTGCTCATGCAGAACCTATACCTGGACCAGGAGGCTGTTATACAAACAGAGCTGTGGATTACTGCATGGTTTGGAATGGGAAAAGGAGGGCGTCAGGGATGTATTTTGTCTCCATACCTGTTCAATCTATATGCTGAGCAGATTACTCGAGAAGCTGGACCCTGTGAAGAGGAGTGTGGCATCAGGATTGGAGGGAGACTCATCAATAACCTGTGTTATGCAGATGACACAACCTTGACTGCTGAAAGTGAGGAGGACTTGAAGCACTTGTTGCAGAAGAGCAAGGAAAGCAGCCTTCAGTATGGATTGTGTCTCAGTATCAAGAAAACAGGGATTCTCACCACTGGTCCAGTAAACAGGGTCATGACAGTTGGAGAGAAGATTGAAACTGTAAACAGCTTTATCTTGCTTAGATCCACAATTAATACCATTGGTATGAGCAGTCAGGAAATAAGGAGACATATTATAATGGGATTCAAAATAATCTGATCATCTGATTCAAAATGTCCCATGCCAAGCCATCTCATTTCACCAATACCTACTATGTTAGTATTTATGCATTCCATTGATGAGAATTGATGCCTTTGAGCTTTGGTGCTGGAGAAGAGTGTTGACTATACCATGGACTGCTAGGAGAACAAACAGGTTTGGCCTGGAGAGGGTGAAGCCAGAATGCTCCTTGGAGTCAAGGATCCTTAAGCTTCGTCTGACATACTTTGGGCATGTTGCAAGGCTGGACTGGTCCTTGGAGAGGGACATCATGTTTGGGAGAGTGGAGGGTCAGCGCAGGAGAGGAAGACCCTCAATGAGATGGATCGATTCTGTGACTGGAGTGGTGGGAATGAGTGTGTTTGAGACGGTGAGGTTGGCACAGAATAGAACAGCATTTAGGGCCCTTGTACATAGGGTTGCTATGAGTCACAAGCGACTTGATGGCACATAACAACAAACAACAACATTGTAATGGGAAAATCTGCAATTACAGATCTTTCCAAATTAATAAGGAGTAGTGATGTCACTTTGAGGACTAAGGTGTATCTGATTCAGGCCTTAGTATTTCTGATTACTATCTATGCATCTGGACAGTGAATAATCATGGCAGGAAAAGAATTGATTCCTTTGAGCTGTGGTGTTGGGGGAGACCACGGAACATTCCATGGACAGCCAAGAAAATAAATACCTATATCTTGGAGAGCTAGAGTGCTCTTTGGAGGCAAGAATGATGAGGCTTCACCCAACATCCTTAGGACATATTGCAGAGGTGTTATTCCTTGGAGAGGGACATGATGTGGGGAAGGGTTGAGGGTCGGTGAAGGAGAGGAAGGCCCTCAACCAGGTGGACTGCAATGGGCTCTTGTGTGTCAGGAAATAAGAGGATGGCACAGGACTGCTTTCAGATAGTTTGTGCAGAGGGTCACAATGACTCAATGAAGTCATTGAAGAATTTATAAGATCAACGAATAAAAAGAAATATAACATGTTAATGCTGTGGACTGTCACGTCAGAGCCAATGCACAGCTGACCCTCCATTGGGTTTCCAGAGGCAGTTAATCTCACAGGAGGAAATTGCCCTCCTCTGCTGCAGGGCTGCTGGTGGATTCAGACCATGTGCTTTTGGCATTGCAGCACAGCTTCTTGCCACTAGGCCACCAGAGCTCTTAAAACATGTTATAAACACAGAGTTTCTCTAAAAAGAAAATAATTTCTTGTGATGTTTGTTTTCTGGCTGTTTACTGTTTAAATAGTGAGACTCTTTTTATTTGTTTATAATTCCAGCATTTATTATAAAACAAGCATAAAATCACAGTGTTAGCCATTTGAATTTAACATTGATTGTTAAACAAAGGCCAGTGACTCACTTTCTTTTTTGTAGATATATATATAGCATATCCTTTTTTTTAAAAAAAATATTATTTAAGGGGAGCTCTGGTGTCCTAGTGGCAAGAAGCTGCAACTACAATCCCAGAGGCGCATGGTTCGAATCCACCAGATGCTCTGCCGGGGAAGGAGGAGCAATTTCCTCCTGTACCAGTCAGATCTGATTTGACGGTACATGCACACAAAAATAATAAAATAAAATTAAAAAAAATATTTCATTAAAACCTCAGCACCCCGCATGTAAGAATTTTATGATCCAATATATCTCATTCTGCTAAAGCAGCATACTCTGTCCTTTTGTGTTTCATCTCTAATGTAGTCACATTTAAAAAGAAATTACAGCATGGATCACTAAAATATACATAAATGCATACAGATACGTAGAGAAAGAGTATCTCATTGAGATGTATAAATGGAGGAGATGACACTACAAACCATGATTTCATACCTCTACCTGGACCTGTCTTCTTTCTACCAAAAGCTGTATAAGGAGCTTGCCATTTGGAGATTTTTCTAGATCCTTTGAATGTTTATAGAGATTTTAAAGATTATTGTTGTATTTGTGCTTTACTTCTCTCTTTTCTTTGTTCATCCTTTGATCCCATCACTTTCCAGTCTGAATTAAGCATAGGAGTTTTCCGCATTGTTTACTTGGATTTATGTTTATTATTTTTTAATAAAATGATGGAGGTTTTCAGGATGGCTTGATGAGAATGAGGATTAAAGAAAAACTATCTTTAAATATTGTTAAGCCCTTTATTTTCTTTTTATACATGTATGTGAAAAGCCCTCCCTGAATCTGATACATAGGAGTTGAACTTAACTTCTTCTAAACTTGAGAGCGAAATCAGTGTGGGAGACCAGTAACCTTGTGAGGTGCAAGACACCACAGAAGTGACTTGTGGCCTAAGCCATCATCTCAAAGGCTAGCTGGGGTGGAGGGGCTGCTGGATGGGGTGGGAGGGAGTGCAGACATGCTAATCTTCAGAGAAATGAACGGGACAAGACACACATGCAGGGGGAGGGCACTGCATATATGGTTGTCTCTGTAAGGGGATGAGTCTTTCATTTGCTCCTTTCACTAAAATGCTTTTCTGTCATACATTGTTGTTCCAAAGCTAGGCATCCAGATAAGCACAGACTAGGAAGCAGGATTGATCATCCGCTTCCAAAATACAACAGGCCTTTGAAAACCCTGTGCACAGTAGAACATACGAAGAGTAGACTAACAGATACGGCACATGAGGCTGAGCCCTCAAATTTGGAAACACAAAGGAGAAGGAACAGTTGTAAGCAGAAACTAATAATTGGAACGTGGAATTTGAGAAGCACGAATGTAGGAAAACTGGACATCATTAAGAAAGAAATGGAACGCATAAATATTGACATATTAGGTATTTCTGAAATGAGATGGATTGGCATGCAGCATTTTGAATCAGATAATCATATGATCTACTATGCGGAGATGAAAAAGAGAAAAAAATGAGGTCGCTTTCATAGTTAAAAGGCCATTTCTAGGTCCATCTTGAAATACAATACCGTGAGTGACAGGGTAATATCTATATAGATAAAAGGAAGACCTGTTAATACCATTATCCTTAAAGTTCATGCACCAACAACTAGAGCCAAAAAAGGAGGTAATAGGTGATTTCTACCAACTTTTGCAGTCAGAAATAGATTGAACCTGCATCTAAGATGCATTCATAATCATGGCTGACTGGAATGCAAAAGGTGGGAACCAGAAAGAAGGATCAGCAGTCAGAAAACATGGACTTGGTGACAGAAATGAGGCTGGGGATAGAATTCTGCACAAGGAATGATTTATTCACAACAAATACCTTATATCAGAAACATAAGTGCAGACTATACACATGGATTTCACTTGATGGTGTGCACACGAATCAGATTGATTACATTTGTGGAAGTAATAATCAGAGAAGTTCAGTATCAGCAGTGAAAACTGGGCCAGGTGCTGATTGCGGAACAGACCAACTACTCATGCAAGTTCA
>NW_006399785.1:8631949-8633089 GCF_000299155.1 Elephantulus edwardii
CAACTCATCAAAAGATTTGAGGCCTTGAACACTAATGAATGAAGACCAGATGAGACTGCAAAAGGTCATTACAAAGACAGAGGAAGAAGAAAAGACCAAAATGGATTTCAGAAGAGAGACTGAATATTTCATTAGAACGCCAAGAAGCCAAAGCAAAGGGAAGAAATCAAGAAGTTGAGGACTGGATAGAAAATTTCAAAGGGCAGCATGGGAAGACAAAGCAAAGTATTATAATGAAATGTGCAAAGAACTGGAGTCCAAAAATCAAAAGGGCAGAACTTGCTCGGCATTTCTTAAGCTGAAGGAACAAAGAACAAATTTAAGCCTCAAGTCACAATACTTAAGGATGTTATGGGTAGAATGCTGAATGATCCAGGAAGTATTAGATGCAGATGGAAGGAGTATACAGAGTCACTGTACCAAAAAGAATTGGCTGACCCAGGAGAATTTCAAGACACAACATACGATCAAGAGGCAATAGTGGTGAAGGAGGAAGTTCAGGCTGCTCTGAAGGACTTGGCAAAAAATAAAGCCCCAGAAATCAGTGGCATACCAATTGACATATATCAGCACACAGACACTGCCCTAGTCGTGCTCACCAGCTTGCACCAAGAAATCTAGAGGAAAGCTACCTGACCAACTGACTGGAAGAGATCCATATTTATTCCCGTTCCCCCCAAAAAGGTAACTCATCATACAGTATCACTCATATCACACACAAGCAAAATCCTGCAGAAGAGTATCCAGAAACAACTGGAGCAGTACATTGACAGAGAACTACCAGAAATACCAGCTGTGTTAAGAAGAGGCCATGGGACTAGACACTATTGCAGATGTCAGATGCATCTTGGCAGAAAGCAGAGTACCAGGGGGATATCTGTGTTTCATTGACTATGCAAAGACATTTAACGGTGTAGATTACAACTATTTGTGGTTAACCTTGAGAAGAATGGGAATCCTAGAACATTTGATTGTGGTTATATAAAACCTATACTTGGGCCAGGAATCAGTCCTCAGAACAGAGCAGGGAAATACTGCATGGCTCAAATTCAAGAAGGGAGTGTGTCAGGTATGTGTCCTGTTTCCATAGCTTTTTAATCTATATGCAGAACAGATCATTTTGGAAGCAGGGCTTTATTA
>NW_006399785.1:8633194-8636106 GCF_000299155.1 Elephantulus edwardii
CCTGAACATTGCTGCAGAAGGTCAAGGACTATAGTCTTCAATATGGGTTGAAGCTCAACATCAAGAAGACAAAGATTCTCACCACTGGCCCAATTGGCAGCACCATGAGAGATGGAGAAGAGATTGAGGCTGTTAACAATTACAGCTTGCTTGGCTCCACTATCAACATTCTTGGCACCAGTAGTCAGGTATCAAAAGACTCCGGGGAAATCTGCTGTCAGAAACCTCTCCAGAATACTGAGAAGCAGTGATGTCAGTCTAGAGACTAAGATGCATCCTGATTCAGGCCATGGTCTTTGCAATTACTTGCTGTGTATCAGAGAGCTGAGCAATGACTAAGGATGACAGAAGAATAATCTATGCCTATGAGTTGTGGTACTGGAGAAGAGTCGTGAACGCTTAGATAATACTATTTATTTTATTTTCATTTTGATGATAATCTAGTGTCTATGAGATGGTATCTCATTGTGGTTTTGATTTGTGTACTTTAAATTACTAAGTTGATCTTGATATATGCCGGATGTTAGACCTTTATCAGTATATGGTTTACAGATACTTCTCTTACTCTGTAGATTGCAATTTTGCTTTCTTGGTAGTGCCCTTTGTTGCAGAAATGGAAATTTTGATGTAGCTTGCTATATCTGTTTTTGCACATGTGTATAATATTGACTCTGAGGTCCATTATTAAAATCATGAAACTTTACCTGTACATTTTCTTCTAAGAACATTTTTTTAACTCTTAGATTTAGATCAGTGATCCATTTTTAAATTTATTTTTTTATATCTTGTAAAGTCATTCATTATTAAGCACAGTAATGAATAGATGGCCCAGCATCATTTGTTGATCAGATAACCCTTTTCTCATTGAATGTACTTGATAAGTTTTTTGGTTGTTGAAAACCGCACATTTGGATATTATAATGTGGAAACTCTGGAAACCAGATTTTACTTTCTCTGGGGTTAGTTTTTGCCCTTATCCTTTTTCTTTTTAAATTGTTGAATGATGTCAGTCTGAAGACTAAAGTACATCTATCTGATTCAGGCCATGCTCTTTTCAATCACTTGTTGTCTATCTAAGAATTGGATAGTGAATAGTGATATGGAAGAAGAATTGATGCCTTTGAGATGTGGTGTTGGAGAAAAGAAGTGAATATCGTATAGGCAAAAGAACAAACAGATGAGTCTTGGAGAAAGTGCAGCCTGCATGTTCCTTGGAGGCAAGGATATCATACTTTGGGCCTGTTGCTAGGAAAGGCTATTGTTTGGAAGGGGGGCATCAGACTTGGAGAAGTAGAGGTCAGCTAGAGAGATAGATGATGACTCTTAACGAGATCTATAGATCCAATGACTGCAGCAGTGGACTCATGTGTAAGAGTTGATGAGGATGGCACATGATAGGACAAGCTTCAGGCCTGTTGTTCATAAGGTTGCTGTGAGTTGTACTCAGTTAGATGGTACCTAACAACACCAACAGTCATAGTATGCCTGCATAGTGATTTTTCCAAACTTCCCTCTCTCCCAGCCCCCTTTGGCAAACCTTTTGTTTCTTGAGATTTATGGTCACTGATCTTTCACCACAGGGTCACTTGTTGGCATCATAATAGACAGTGAAGAGATTGAGATTGTTAACAGCTTCACTTAGCTTGACTCCACAATCATCACTCTTGGTACCAGCGGCCATGAAATCAGAAGACAGATTGCACTGGGAAAGTCTATTGTCAGGGACCTGTTCAGAGTACTGAAGAGCAGTGATGTCATTCTCAAGACTAAGGTGCACCTGATCAAGCCATGGTCTTTGCAGTTGCTAGCTATGCATCAGAACGCTGGACAATGACTAAGGATGATAGAAGGAGAATTGATGTCTTTGAGCTGTGGTGGTGGAGAAGAGTACTGAATATACCATGGACTGCTAGAGGGACAAACAAGTTTGTCCTCGAAAGGTTGAAACCAGGCCGCTCCTTGGAGTCAAGGATTCTGAAGCTTCGTCTGGCATACTTTGGGCATGTTGCAAGGAGGTATCAGTCTTTGAAGAGGGACATCATGCTTGGGAGGGTGGAGTAAGAGTGCAAGAGAAGCCCCTCAATGAGGTAGATTGTTTCAGTGACTGGGGTAATGGGGTAGGTGTCTCAGAGATTATAAGTTTGGCTCAGGATAGAGCGGGGTTCAGAGTTATTGTACATAGACTCTACAGCTCATACCAACAACAACATGGTCACTGAGTGTTACTGTTTCTGAGCTTTTGCTCAGCAATTGTTTTGACAGAGATTTCCTTGAACATCAGGAGATTTTAAAAACCAAAGAAAAACCTCAAAACAGCAGAGAGAAAATACCTTTTGCATCCTCTGTAAATTGGCTCCTGTATGCCGAGACCTCCCTTCAGCGTTTAGCCAGGCTTACCTTGAACCTGATGATGATCCCAGCGTGAAGACAGTTTCCTCACGTATTTTCTGGTATGCAGAGTTTCCTGCACTTTGCACCAAACCCATCACTTTGTTGACTTAGTTCTGACTCATAGTGACCCTTTATAGGTTTTCCAAGCCTGTGAATCTTCAACCCATTTTTTTCCTCCTTCCTCTATCACCCTTTCTCCATCCCTCCAGTGGGTTGACACAGTAACCACAGCGTCAGCTTGAGGGTGCTGGAGAGTGTGAGGATGTCACAGGCTAGGAAATGATTCAAATCTGTTGTTCATATGTGTCATACTTGACACGTATGACATTGCAAAGACAGAAGAGGAAGCGAAGACCAAAGTGGATGTCAGAAGAGACTCTGAAAATTGCACTGGAGCGCAGAGAAGCCAAAGCACAGGGAAGAATTCAAGATACTAAAGAGATGAATAGAAGATTTCAAAAGGCAGCACGGGATGACAAAGCAAAATATTACAATGAAATGTGCAAGGAGTTGGAGTCAGA
>NW_006399785.1:8636786-8643772 GCF_000299155.1 Elephantulus edwardii
TGACTCTGAGAAGAATGGGAATCCCAGAACACTTGATCATGCTAATGCTAATGCGAAACTTTTGGTTAGTTACCTGTTATTATTAGGTTCTCTCAAGTCGAGTATGGCTCGTAACATCTATATGAACAACAGACCTAAGCCCTGTCCTATCCTGTGCCATCCTCATCACCTCAACATCCATTGTTGTTTATCCTGTGCTGACAAGTCAGTTATGACTCACAGCAATCCAATGGACAGTGGCTCTGAACTCCACCCTCTGTACCGAGCGCCAGGCTCACCTCAGTCTCTGACACACCTGCCCCATTGCTACAGTCACCATGTCAATCTGTCTCATCCAGGGTCTTCCTCTCTTGCACTGTCCCTCTCCTCTTCCGAGCACAGTATCCTTCTCCAAGGACTGGTCCCTCCTTCCCGGCAGCATACCCAAAGTATGTGAGACAGTTTTAAAAACCCTTGCTCCAAAGAGCAGCTTGGTTTCACCCATTCTAGACAGATTGGTTTGTTTACTTGAAGGTCCATGATATGCTCAGTACTCTTCTCCAGCACTGCAGCTCAAAAGCATAGATTCTTCTTCTGCCATCCTTAGTCATTGTCTCTCAGATGCATGGTAAATAATTGCCAGCACCTGCATCAGGTGCCCGTAGTCCACAGACTGGCATTGTTGTTTTTTAGGAGTCTTAAGAGGTCCTTAACGGCTGACTTTCCTAAAGCCAGTCATCTTTGATTTTCTAACTGCTGGTGCTAAGAGTGTTGATTGTGTATGCCAGCAAGATAAAATTGTTAACAACCTCAGTCTTTTCTCCATATATTATAATGCTGCCAATTGGCCTTGTGGTACAAATCTTTTGTTGATGTTGAGCTTCAGTCCTTGGCCTTCTGCTGCATACACTTCAAGGCCTCCTCAGATTTGACGAGCAAGTTTGTGTCATCTACGTAATGCAGGTGGTTGTTGAATCTTCCTCCAATCCTGATGCTGCATTCTTTTTCATAAAATCTAGACTCCTGAATGATCTGTTCCACACTTAGATTTAAAAGATGTGGAGAAAGGACTCTGACACACTACTTCCTTGATTTTGAACCATGCAGTGTTTCCCTTGCTCTGTTTGTACAAAAGCTTCCTGGTGAAGTACAGTTTTCACATGAGCACAAGCAGGTGTTCTGGGATTCCCATTCTTTTCAAGGCTAGCCACAATTTGTTGTGATCCATACAGTCGTCAAGAAAACACAGAGACATTCTTCTGCTACTCTCTGCTTTCAGCCAAGATCCATGAGACATTATATGTGAAATTCTTAGTGCCAGGGCTTCCTCTAAACCCAGCTTGTATTTCTGGCAATTCTCTGTCTGTGTACTGTTCTAGTAGTTTTGGGGTAATCTCCAGCAAGATTTTGCTTGTATGTGATTGTTCAGTAATTTCTACATTCCTACCCTTTTGGGAATGGGAATAAAATATGAATCTCTTGCAGTCAGTTGCCCAGGTAGCTGTTTTCCAGGTTTCTTGGCACAACGTGGTGAGCACATCCAGCATCTATTTGTCAAAATATGTCAACAGGTCTTACATTTTGCCAGTTCCTTCAGAGTAGCTTGAACTTCTTCCTTCATTACTTCTTTTTTATTCATTCATTGTGGCACATTTGTTTGCTTCCCTCTCCCTCCCTTTCTCTACTTCTTGATCATACTGAGTGGCCCGGGCTCCTTATGTTAATAGATAAAGGCAAAGAGTAGATACTTAAGTGGGCATGTGATTTGCACTTGAATACAAACCTAGAAGTTACTGGTTCGAAGCCAGCCTGCCGAGGGAGACCCCGGGTTGTCCATTAAGAATTAAAGCCAAGGGAGCTCTGGTGGCCTAGTGGTTAGAAGCTGCACTGCAATCCCAAAGGCATGCGGTTCAAATCCACCAGATGCTCCACTGGAGAAGGAGGGGCAATCCCCTCCTGTGCCAGTCGGATCTGACCGCAAAGAAGCTCTGCTGAAATCCTAAAGGCTAGCGGTTCGAATCTACCAGATGCTCCACTGGAGAAGGAGGGGCAATCTCCTGTGCCTGTCAGATCAGATTTGATGGTACACAACAAGAAAAAGGGGGGGGGGGTGTGGAATAAACAAACAAACAAAATAGGAGGTCATTGAACTCCTATTTTGACCCTTTCTTGTAAAAGACCTTCATGGTAGATTTGATGCATTAGTTCAAAGCTTCTATTAATCAACCGTTTCCTCTTAATTAATAACCAGATGTCATGTGATATTTCTTATATCCTTTCTAAGCACAGAACCTTTTACTTTGAAACTCTTCAAAAAGCCTTAAAAAAAAAAAAAACACCAAAAAACCAATTAAAGCCAGAGCAGTTCTCCTCTGCACTGTGTAGGGCCAGGGCCGCCATGAGTCAGAACTGACTGCACGACAGGAGGACCCCCAGCAAGAGGGGTCAAGCCGGTACCAGTGGGCTCAAGTGTGCTGGAGATGGAGAGGGTGGCACAGGATAGCACAGCTTCCAGACTGTGTGTTCATAGGGTCACTGTGACCCACGGTGGACCCGAGGGCACCAAACAGCAACAATAGTCACAAATACTGCTGCTCAGAGAAGTTAAATAGTGTGTGTTTAATTCTATGCAGTGAACATTTGAGCCCTCAAGAAGAAATGAAAATGGGGAAGATACTTCAGTTTAGTTCACAGCCAAGGGGAAAGCTTCTCCTTGACTTTATTTAGCCCCTAGGATTAAGATGGTTTTAGTTGAATGATATAGAATTCAGAGGACCAGTGACAACTGTTCTGTTTTTCATATGTGCTGTGAGCAGTTTTAATGATTGGTCTCTTGATACTGTCTAATAGTACATAGGTGATAGGACTACCATTTCAGAATAAGAAACTTTCAAAGAATGAAAACTTTTTACTTAAGCAAAAAAATACTATTAGAGCAATTCCATGCAATTAGTAGCTATTAAAAATAAAAATGTTCTTATCAATGTTGAGTAAAGAGAATGGGGGGGATGTGTTTTAGTGAGATGAACTCTTAACTAAATTTGTATATACTTTAGACATTTTTTCAAAGTCTAATTATTCTTGGTGGTTAGCTTTGATACTGAAATGGACAAGGCTCTTATTAGAAAGAGAGTGGCTAGTTCAAATCCACCAGATGCTCTGCTGGAAAAGGAGGGCTAATCTTCCTCCTGTACAAGTCAGATCCGATTTGACGGTACATGCACACAAAATAATAAAATAAAAATTAAAAAAAAAAAAGAAAGAGAGGAGCTCTGATGACCTTGTGGTAAAGTAGTTACACAACCAGCCCAAAGACAGGAGGTTTGAACCCATGAGCTACTCTGCAGGAGAAAGATGGGCCGCCTCCTCTGTGCGATTTATAGCGTCTGAAAACCCACTTGACGGTCAACTCTGATTTAGTTCTGACTTATGAAGGCTTTGGGGCCTGAGGCCTGATTTTTGTGGATCTCTCGAATAAAACAGGCTTGGAAGCAGGAGTGGCATCCACTTTCAAAAAACGCTTGCCTCCGGAAACTCTGTGAACTTGGAGAAAAGATGAAAGTTACACGTTCAAGGCTTTTGTTCATAGGGTCGCTGTGGGTTGTCTGTGACTCTATGGCACCGAACAACAACAACAAAGAGCAATGAGTTTGTTTTTTAATATAGAAAGTAAGTTCCACGACGTGACAGCAGGACATTTTTCGGTCATTGGTGACTCTCAGTATTTATAATAGTACATGAGATCGTAAATAATTTTTTATTTATAAGCAGCGTTTAGGGCTCTTGTACTTATTTACAAGTGAATTAATATTACGATAAACTAATTCATATATGTGGAAACTTTTTCTAGATACCCAGTGGTACTAGTACTTTATTTGTTCTATTTCAAGAAGTAAATACTTCTGCTCCTTTGTACATAGTTAGAATATTAATTTATTCGTTGTTAATGTGAATAAACCATATGCATGTGGATGTAAGATGCTTTTTTCAAAACTTATTTTCTAAGTTGTAAACTAAATTATGATGCCTTTTACCTTCAGATTCTTTGATCACCTGAAGCAATAGAAGTCGCTGGCTTCTGACTAAGGATGAAGCCTCATTTTTTGTGTTTATAGCAACTTGCTGGACCTGGCTAATTTCGAAAAATCGTGTCTATGTGGTAGCTGAAGACGGAATCTATTTCCTTGTCAAAATAGGGATAAATTTTATCTTCTCATACATTTGTTGCTGTTGAGTACCATCGAGTCGGAACTGACCTACAGCTGATCCTCCAGCAAGTTTTGAGAGGCACTTGAATTGCCCGGGTGGAGATTGTCCATCTTTCTCCCATAGAACAGCTGGTGGATTTGAACTGCATGCCTTTTGAATTGCATTACATCTCCTTCCTACTACACCTCCAGAGCGTTCATTTAACTCCTATTTTGACCCTTTATTATTAAAGACCTTCGTGATAGATTTGATGTATTAGTTCAAAGCTTCTATTAATCAACCTCTTCCTCTTAATTGATAATCAGATATCATATAATGTTTTTTACATACTTTCTCAGCACAGAACCTTTTACTTTGAAACCCTCCGTTTTTAAGTCTCACAGTGTGCCTTATATTAAATTCTGATATTCCCTTACCGATTGGGTTATGACTGATGAGAAATTATTTGATTTCTCAGAGTCAGGGAGTGTTAATTTTTTAGATTGCTTTTCTCTAACTGCTGCCATCCTCGAGTGACTGTGTAAATTTGCCGTGATTTATTCAGACCCTAAGTGTTTCTCATACGAATGTGCATTTGTGATAATCATTGCAATCACACCTTGAGTTTCTTTTTTATGGGTTGTCTTTTTGGAACTCTCGGGAAACTGTATATTGGGGGCATAAAATAATCCATATATCATTGTCAGCTGCATTTAGAGCTGTTCTTGAAAAGATTTTTGTTTTTATTTTACCTTATACCTGGAAGATAGGAATCATACACTAAGAACTTAGTTGGTATTGGATTTAAGACTTTAATAAATTGAAAAACTAATCGTTTGTGTTGACGACGGTTCTGGTATGTTCAACCTGTAACACCTCCTTTGGAAGATTTTCATCATCACTTTGACTCTTCTCTCCCTTGTCTCTTTCCACCATCTAATGTGGCTACCTACTTCTCGGGGTTGTTTAGCCCAGTACTCTAGCCACTTTGCACCCGGACTTCTTCATCCCTTTGTGTTGTCATTGTCGTTATGTACTGTTGAGTTGGAACCAACCCATAACTGACCCTCCAGAGAATTTTCAGGGGCAGTAGATGCGACAGGAAGAGATGGACTCTCTTTCTCCCATGGAGCAGACGGGGAATTGGAACTTCATACGTTTGGATTGGTAGTACAATTCCTTACCACTAAGTTACATTGCACAGGGAAGGTTAAGAGTCCTGTGTACCTCATTTACTTTGATGTTGTTCCCTAGAATGTCACACCTTTATAGCTGTGTCTCTAGGCTGTGTGTGTAGGTGCCTGTGAGAGCCAGAGTCTGTTAGGAAGGACTCCCCTGTTTTCTGGCCCTCAGTATTTCAACCTCTGAAGGCTGAAGTCTTCACCACACTTTGGTTGCTTGTTTTAGTGCAAAATAATGGAGTTTTCCTTCTCTAATAGGTTTCCAGCTTTCACCTGTTCTAGCTTTTGCAGATTTTAGTGTATACATAGGTGTTGTGATGTACCGACTGGGAAGAAGCGTCTCACAGCTAACCCTCCTGCAGGGTTTCAGAGGCAGTTGGTCACACAAGAGGAGACTGCCCGTCCCTCCCCCACAGAGCAGCTGGTGGATTTGAACAGCTTGCTCTTGGGTTGGCAGCACAACCCATTACGTTAAAGCCACGAGAGTCCACATATACATATATAGCCACAACAAAAAGCACCTTTTTGTTCCCAGTCAGTAGTTTTTCTTTTTACCACTAAGTTGTTACCAGAGCTCCCTTTTTCCTTTATAAACAGCCCATAACCTCTTCACGGTGCCTTTAGAACCCATGGTCTTTCACCAGCAAAATCACCTATGTGTCCTCTGTTTCTTTTCTGAATGTTCCCTTTATTGCTGTGCTCGAAGCCTGTCCATTAAAGATGTTTCTCCTGTGACCCTTTATTTGGTGGCTGTTTTTAATTCCTTGCTTCATGTACCATGAAGTGAAGGTTCTTGGCAACTTCCAAGACCTTCGTAACTGTTTCCTGATTAGTTATTAACCTCTGTCCTGAAAACTGAGTTCCTTTGAAGCAGATGCCATCACACTATTATTATTCCATCTGTACCACTTTATTCCTCCCAAGGATTATTCCTACAGTAATGATTGGTGATTTCCAAATCTCTCTTGGTGATACCTCATACACTCTGGCCTCTCTGTGTTTCTTTATTTCCAGTGGTTATTTTCCTCCACTTAACTCCAACCACCTTCTTCTAGATCATGCCTACAAAAAGTTGGGAATTGGATTTAGGCCTCCTTGAACTAAGGATTAGGAAGAAGATAAATTACTGCAAGTCCAGACTACAGAAGAGGTAATACTTGAGCAGAACAGTGAAAGAAACACGAAGCACTCCTTTATCAGAATTCTTTGTTCTGATCTACTACTATTAAAGATGAGATTATTCATTTCACTCCTGCTGTTAACCAGCAAGGCCCTGGTAGTGTTACGTGTTCATTTGTTTTCCAAAAGGCTACAGTTCAGACTCACCATTCCCTCCACATGGGAAAAGACTAGCAGTCTGGTCCCACAAAGATTTTACTGTAGAATGTCCGATCACTCAGTTCTGCATATTGCCTTGGACAGATCTTCTGCGGGGGACCTTTCTAACGTACTAAATTTTAGCAAGGATGTAACTTTAAAGACTGTGGTGCACCTGACCCAAACCCTTTTATTTTCTGTTGCTCCACGTGCATGTAAAATTGAACAGTGACTAAGGAAAAGTAAAGAAGTGTTGATAAGCAAAAGAAAAACTCCCTCATTGGTACACAATCCCCCCACACCTCCCTAAACCCCACCCCC
>NW_006399785.1:8643972-8646938 GCF_000299155.1 Elephantulus edwardii
AAAAAAAGAAACATTAAAAAAAAAAAAAGAAGTGTTGATGCCTTTGAATTAGACTGCTGGCTACTAATGTTGAACATACTGTTGCCAGAAGAGCAAACACCTCTTATCTTGTAAGAAATGCAAGCAGCATGCTATTTGGAAAGGACAGTGGTGAGAGGTTGTCTTTGGACTTTTGATCGGGAGGGGCCAGTCTCTGGAGCAGGGCATCATACTTGGGAACATAAAAGATCGTGAAAGAGGAAAGTCTTTAATGAAATGGATCGACACAGTGAGTGAGGGCACCAAGGGGTGTTAGGCACAGCAGATACTACGAGGTTGATACAGGGTCAGAGACGGTTTCATTCTATTGTATAACAAGGGTGCCATGAGTCAAGCGGGTCTTACAGTAGCATGAGTAGTTATCAATTTGATGCAGATGTGGCACATAAAAACCTAGAACGGTGTGATTGGAAGGATACCATGTACTGAGGATTTTTTAAATTGTCTGGAAGCTTGGAGAGTGAAAAAGAACTTGGAGTATAGAGGAAACCGCAGCCAAGGCCATATCATAATAGGAAATAGGTTGTATGCCTGAGATTTATGTCTCATCCATTGTGTTGCCCTTACCCGCAAGTCCTACGGGAAGTCATTTCATTTGCCAGTGAGAGATTTGTTCCACACCCTTAGCTGTGAGGTATTTGAGATTCAAGTGAGGACCTTAATTTGGGAAGAAATGGGTTCTAAACATTGGGCTGGAGCCATGTGAGCAGGTCACCCGGAGGGAGCTCTGATGGGCCAGTCTGTGGTGTATTGTATCAATGAGAGGGGTGCAACAATGAATGAATGGAATTCCAAAATCTCTGTAGATGTTCATTGAAATGAAAAATAAATTCATTTAATAAAAAAATTTAAAAAGAAATACATATCTCCAGCTCTTCAAATCTATCTTTAGTTTATTTGGAAAAAAGATGGGCATTCTCTTCCCGCTAAGATTTACAGCCTGGAAACCTGATAGAGGGTCTCACTGAGTCAGAACCAGCTCAGTGGCAGTAAGTTTCCTTTTTAGTTAGCCAGGAAGCTGGGACAGCGAACCCATGACTCTCTGAGTCACGTATGCCGGCAGCACCACCCCTCCCATCTGAAGCAATCACTCCGTCTTTCTGTGCTTAGCCTCCCTTTCCAGGAAAACTGTTACTCTTTCACCCCCAGTTGATGAGATGAACCTCCCTGTGCGGCTTCTGAGGACTCAGGGTTATCTATCACCTGAGGCTGATGCCATGCGAGACATTCCTGCACGTTCCCGGGACTCCCCGCTCACGTTTGCGTCCACACCTGTAACTAGGCTCATGTCTCGAAGTTGAAATAACAAAGCATAACCCAGGATGTCAATCCTAACTCCCCTGTACATGAATGAGGCAGGCTTAGTGCTCAGTGTGTCTTGAGTAGCATTCTTAGAATCATACCTTGACTCCAATACCTGCTAGGCGTTTCCTTGAGGGCTCTGGCAGATCCCTTTCTACTCTGGATCTCCCTTTCGTCGTGTCTTCATCTGATGTTTGGTTCTTGGAGATGAGCCAGCAGCCTGTTCGGATTTTGGAATTCTAAGCCTCCCACGGCTCTTGTCTTGGAGACATGCAAGAAGAGTCTTCAACCCCTGTTACAGCGTGAGTCAGGAGGCATCCAGCTTCACACCTGGCCGTGAACTTGGAGCTTGCCCATGTTCCCGACTGTGTGATCACTTTCCTAAAATGAAATCTTTGTCTCTTTCTGTGTGTATGCACATACGTACTCTTCCCCTAGGGCAGCTTGGAGGTGAGGACTTGTCCTGCCAAGGGAAGGACGGGAGCTTTGAATCCACCAGCTTCTCTGCAGGAGAACAGGCAGCCGCCTCCTGTTTGATTCACTCCCTCCCAAACCCCCTGGAGCATCAGCCCTTACGTTGCTTCTTACACCGTGGTACCCAACATCTCTCCACCTGGGAGCCCAGCATAAGATGTAAATAGTTCCTGTTTGCGTTTTGAATATGTGGATGGTAGTGAAAGACAAACCAAAACCAAAATAGAAGACATTCTCCAGTGAGTGATATAGACCTTTTCTTTTATGTGCAATTAAATTCTGTATTTTAGGTATAAAATTACCTAAAAAAAAGAACCCTCTCCCAAGCCAGAGTAATTTAAAAATGCATGTTCATGTGCCGCGCAGTCATGCCTTCGATCTCTTCAGTAACGTCTCAGTGCAGCAGAGTGCAGCCTGATAGTACGTTTTAGGCCCACCCAGTGCTGTGGTTCAGGGATTCTGCCACCTGATGAAGCAAGTGCAGATACTCCTACTCACAAGTTTCTGTTGAAAAACTATAGAAGCCATTAACTCATCACCATTCACCTTTTCAGTTGTTACGGAAGATTATATCCAAGTTTTAGAAAATTTTGCTTTATAAACTAGTATGTCTCTAAAGTTTTGTTTTATGTTTAAAGGATTAGTCTTTAAATATCCATTCCATTTCCCAGGCACAAGTTTGTGGGCCGGCAGTTTCTATGAAAACAGATTTTTGTTGTTGTAAGTCTTTAACATCTTAGAAAATCTGTATCTCTCAGTCAATTTTTCTCTAGATTTTAACTTTCTTTGGACTTTTAAAAAAATATTTCATCTTTGCCTTTATAAGCTTTTCATAGAACTAAAGTTTTAAAATTAAACCAGGATGTGGGGGGGATTGCATTGCATACCAGTGAGGGAGTTTTGCTTTTGAAGGAGAGGAGCAAATGGGGGGCAGGGGCGGGGAGAAGGGTGCAACAATGAATGAATGGAATTCCAAAATCTCTGTAGATGTTCATTGAAATGAAAAATAAATAAATTTAAAATTAAAAAGAAAATTAAACCAGAAAGTTGACTAATTTGTGTACTTTAAAAGCACTCCCCTCTGTTACTACATACCTAAGCACAGCAGGTTATTACATTATTGCTAAAATAAATAAATAAATAAATAATAA
>NW_006399785.1:8647038-8658850 GCF_000299155.1 Elephantulus edwardii
CCTCCCTTCCTTCCTTCCTGTTGTGTTTAGTTTCTTGGTTAGGGGAACAACATTGTAGAGCTATACCTGCCACCGAAGGAAGTTGCTTTGTTTCTTTAAGATACACTTTTATTAAACATACACTTGGAAAATTTCCTTGTGCTTGAAAAAAATGCATCCAAATCAGTAATATTTAAAAAGGTATTTCCTTCTGGTAGAATATTGGCTGTATGACTAACTTAATTGTAGTCTGGTTGCAAATGTAAAAACAACTGAGTAAAGTAAATTAGATGGTGTTAGAGTCTCAAATTGAAAGCCTTCAAAAGAGGAAGATAAAAAAAAAACAGTTAATTTTGATAGGTCAGGAAAGTTAAGAACCAAAATATTTCATGTGTCTTGACGTGAATTTTAAAAAGGAAGAGAGAGGAGGTATGTCGTTGGGTCAGCTGTCTGGTTTTTCCCAGAAAAACTGCGCATACTTCAAGGATGATCAGACTTTTTTGGATGATGAACACTTGCTTTCATTATAAGCCAGACATTTAATTCATTTACCGACTCCTTGTTTTATAACAATTTAGGTAAAAGTCTGCCTTGTCATAATTTTTTGTCTAATATTTTTGGTTTCCTGTTGTCACATAAAAAGTGTTTCCTTTTAATGCAGTTTTGATAGAAATAAAACTTTATCCTCAATGTACTAATATTTTATACCTGCTTTAATTCATAAGTTTTTCATCTTTAGCACTTTGTTATAAATGTATACGACACTTTGAAAACTAAGTAGATAACAATGTATCCTATCTGGTATTCTTTTCTGTAAGATGATAAGAATTTTGGAATCCTTAACAGAGGACTACCAAAAAAACCAACAGATATGTTTTAGAGAAGGTGTAGCCAGAGTGCTCTGTTGAGGCAAAGATGATGTTTTCTCTCACATATTTTAGACATGTTACTTCTTGTTGTTGTTGTTGTTGTTAGGTGCTGTTGAGTCAAGTACAACTCACAGTGACCATATGAACAAAAGATCTAAACCCAGTCCTGTCCTGCACCATCCTCACGCTTCCTGACACACAAGTGCACATTGCAACAGTCACCTTGTCAGTCCACCGGTTGAGGGTCTTCCTCTCCTTTACTGACCCTTCACCCTTCCCAGCATCATGTCCCTCTTCAAGGAATAGCCCCTCCGAACACCATTCCAAACTATGTGAGACAAAACTTCATCATTCTTGCCTCCAAAGAGCACTCTGGCTGCACTATCTCCAAGGCATGTCTGTTCATTCTCTCAGCCATCCATGGAGTGTTCAGAGCTCTTCTCTAACAACACAGCTCAAAGGCGTCAATTCTTTTTCTGTCATCCTTATTCATTGTCCAGGTCTCAGATGCGTAGCTAGTAATCAGAAAGACTGTGGCCTGAATCCGACACGCCTTAGTCCTCAAACTGACATACTACTCCTCAATACTTTGGAAAGGTCCCTAACTGCAGATTTTCCCAGTGCAGTGCATCTCCTTATTGCCTGACTGCTGGTACCAGGGGTGTTAATTGTGGATCCAAGCAAGATGAAGCTGTTGACAGGTTTCAATCTCCTCTCCATCCATCATGGTACTGCCTATCGGTTCAGTGGTAAGAATCTTTGTTTTCTTGATACTGAGACACAATCCATCCTGAAGGCTGCATTCCTTGATCTTCTGCAACAAGTGCTTCAACTTCTCCTCACTTTCAGCAAGTAAGGTTGTATCATCTGCATAACAAGTTAGACATGTTATTAGGAGAGGTTACTCCTTGGAGAGGGGCTCATGCTTGACAAGGTGGAGGGACAATGAAGGGGAGAGGAGGACCTTCAGTAAGTGGATTGACTCAGTCACTGCATCAGCGAGCTTGATTCTGGCAGAGATTGAGAGAATGGTACACAGGATGGGACCACATTCAGATCTGTTGTTCAGGGGGTCACAGTGAGTTATATTTGACTCACTGGCGCGTAATAACAACGAAAAATAAAGGATTGAAATCCTATTCCAATTCCATTACCTAGTCACTTTACATGCTGAGCAAATCATTCCAGAAGCCAGACTGTATGAAGGAAAACGCGGCATCGAGTTTGGAGGAGGATTCCTCGGCAATTTGCATTACACAGTTCACACAGCCTTGCTTGCTGCAGAAGATCAAAGGCTGCTCCCTCAGTGTGGATTACAGTGAGATTACATCTCAACAGCAAGAAAACACAATCCTCACCTCTGGACTAGCAGGCAGCAACATCGTGATAGAATAAAAGGTGCAAGTTGTCGTTTATTTCATTTTTCTTGGAGCCACAGTACATACCTAGGATAGCTCCTGTCAAAAATCAGCAGGCCACAGGTGTTGCGTTGGGACAGTCTGCTGTCAGGGACCTCTGTAAAGTGCTTAAGAGCAATTGATGTCTGTTCAGAAACCGCAGTGTGCCTCATCCAGACCACGGGGATTTCAGTTGCAAACTGTACATCTGAAAGTTGAGCAGTGAATAGTGATGAAAGGAGGAGAATCTGTTTCTCTGGGTTGAGGAGAGTACTGACCATGGACTTGCAAGTGAACAAAACAGATCTCTTGTTGTGGAGGAAGTGTAAACGAAGTTCTCCTCAGAGGGGCAGGAGGGTGAACTTGGTCTCTCACATGCTGCGTGCATGTTACCAGCTGAGAGCAGCCTTGGAAACACATCGGAGGGTCAAAGGCAAAGAGAAGGACCCTGAACAAGATGGATTGATCCGTGACCGTAACAGCCATGACAGAGATCATTAGGCTGGGAAAGGCCAGGGCAGGGTTCAGAGCTGTTTTTCAGACAGCCTCACTGTTGGCATTGACTCGACAGCACGTAACACCTCCAGAGGCCTTGATGGAACGCTTGGGAAGCATTTTAAATTCATTTTGGAAATTGCCCTGTCGTGATTTTAAACTGAGATCAAATTAATTGTGAGCAGTTTGCTACACATCTCTTAAACCAGGGAGCTTCTGGGTGAAGGGCCAGCCTTTTCGCCAGCAACGGATTGCTTTAACTCGGGCTCTGTGTGTCCCCATCGCTCCACTTTCCAGTGTCTAGTATACAGCGAGCCTTGGTGTTCCGGGCTCACAGATTCACCTGTCACTGTCCAGTTCCGAGAAAGCTGCAGTGACGAGGTGTGGGCCACACACCCTACACTCACGTGGCCTCTCTGTCTTAAGTGCTGTGAGTCAGAATCAGCTCGGAGCTGAGGCTCTGCCTGGTGCCTGAGAGGCTGTAAATGACAGGAGATTTCCCTTCTTTTCCTGTGGAGCCCTGGGTGGTTTTGAACTGCCAGAGAAGCATAGCGTTTGGTTAGCAGCGCAGCTCTCTCCAGACAACGCCACCAGAGCTCCGTGTAGATAACAGATTGAATCCGTAATAGTAGAGCGAGTCAGCAGATGGTGTAAGGGGCAGCTGGGGGAAGCAGGGCTGGAGTGGCTTATCTGGGTACACGTGGCTAGAATGGTTATTGTGTTCATGGTTGTTAATGTTTGTCATTTTTAATGAGGATGCATTTTTTAAGATGAGCTTTTTTACCAGCTTTCTAAAAGTAAAATTTTCCTTTTCTGAAAAGATTTAAAAGCCTGGCCGATTTTTCTGTGGGCGCTGGTGATCCAGCAGGTCTGTGCTCGCGCTGGTTCCGGGTTTGTGCTATCTAATCAATCCACTTAGGTGGCTAATCATTGCCCTGGTGCCCTGTGAGCCAAGTTCTCTGTCTCTTTAACTTTACCTTTTGCTCATGGGTTTTTAGCTTGGGCTTCAAGTGTGTATAGATAAAATATCCTGTTCTATGAACTTGAATGAGGACTAAAATGACTTCTTTTATTCCCAGACCCCCCAGTCTTTTTAGCATTTTCTTCAAAGTTAGTCTAGATAGCAAACAATAGTTGAGTAATATTAGTAATGCCTTTTGTCAGAAAGCCAATCTACCTGTAATTATACGTTGAGTATTTACATTCTGACTACGTCAACGTTATAGTTGTTATTAGACTTATTACTCAACCCATATATTTTAAAGCATTAAGAAAGAAGTACATATTTTATCACTTTTAAAGGAAAGTTTGATAATTGTATTTCAGTATAGTTACTGTCACTTATAATTTTGTTCCTTACATTATATAAAAATATGGTGCTTTTGTAGCACCCTACCAAAGAGATCCTGGCACAGGGAAGGTTAAGAGTCCTGTGTACCTCATTTACTTTGATGTTGTTCCCTAGAATGTCACACCTTTATAGCTGTGTCTCTAGGTTGTGTGTGTAGGTGCCTGTAAGAGCCAGAGCCTTTTAGGACGGCCCTGTTTTTCTGCCCCTCAGTGTTTCAACCTCTGACAGGCTGAAATCTTAACCACAGCTTGTTTTAATGCAAAATAATGGAGTTTTCCTTCTCTATTAGGTTTCCAGTTTTTACCTGTTCTAGCTGTTGCATATTTTATTGCATATATAGGTGTTGCTATGTACTGACTGGGAAGAATCATCTCACAGCTGACCCTCCCCTATGGGTTTCAGACACAGTTAGTCACACAAGAGGAGACTGCCCATCTCTCTGCCGCAGAGCAGCTGGTGGATTTGAACAGCTTGCTCTTGGGTTGGCAGCGCAGTTTATTACCATTAAGCCACAAGAGTTCATATGTACATACATGTTGTTGTTGTTGTTGTTTATTGCCGTTGAATCAAGCATAATTCATAGCGACCCTATGAACAAAAGGCCTGAAGTCTTTCTATAGTTGTTGTCGTTTCTCCAAGTTCATAGAGTTTCCTGAGGCATGTTATTTAGGAAGTGGACATCACTCCTACTTCCAAACTTTAGCCATAACCAAAAACACCTTTGGGCCAGCAAGTTCATTCCAGATCCTCTTGAGCCTATAGGGCAATACAGAACTGTGCTGTCAGACACCTGAGACTAATATTTTTTATTATTATTATTTTAATAATAATAATAATGGTGCTCACCAAGTTGTGCCAAGAAAACTGGAGAACAACCATTTGGCCAACTGACTGGAAGAGGTCAATATTTGTTCCCATCCCAAAGAAGGGCGACCCAACTGAGTGTGGAAACTACAGAACAATATCATTGATTTCACATGCAAGCAAGATTCTACTGAAGATTATCCAAAAACGACTGGAACAGTACATCAGCAGAGAACTGCCAGAAGTCCAGGCTGGGATTGGAAGGGGTCGTGGTACTAGAGATATTGTTGCTGATGTTAGATGGATCTTGGCTGAAAGCAGAGAATACCAGAAGAATGTCTATCTGTGTTTCATTGATTATGCAAAGGCATTTGACTGTGTGGATCATAACAAACTGTGGCTGACTCTGAGAAGAATGGGAATCCCAGAACATTTAATCGTGCTAATGTGAAACCTATACTTGGACCAAGAGGCAGTCATCAGAACAGAGCAGGGCAACACTGCATGGTTCAAAATTGGGAAGGGTGTACGTCAAGGATGTGTCCTGTCTCCATACCTTTTCAACATGTATGCAGAGCAGATTATCCGAGAGGTGGGGCTCTATGAGGAGAGGCGTGGCGTTAGGATTGGTGGACGATCTATCAACAGTCTGCGTTATGCAGATGACACAACCTTGCTCGCTGAAACTGAGGAGGACTTCATGCACTTACTGCAGAGAGTCAAGGACTGCAGCCTTCAATATGAACTGAGGCTCAATGTCAAGAAGACAAAAATTCTCACCACTGGACCAATCGGTAGCATCAGGATGGATGGCAAAAAGGTTGAGATTGTTCACAGCTTCAGTTTGCTTGGCTCCACGGTCAACACTCTTGGCACCAGTAGCCAGGAAGTCAAAAAACGTATTGCGATGGGAAAGTCTGCTGTTAGGGACCTCTCCAAAATACTCAAGAGCAACAGTGTCTCTCTGGAGACTAAGGTCCGCCTGATACAGGCCATGGTTTTTGCAATCACTTGTTATGCATCAGAGAGTTGGACAATGACTAGGGAGGATAGAAGGAGAATTGACACCTTTGAGCTGTGGTGCTGGAGAAGAGTATTGAATGTACCATGGACTGCCAAGAAAACAAACAGATTCATCGTAGAGAGAATTAAACCAGGCTGCTCCTGGGCTTCGTCTGACATACTTTGGACATGTTGTAAGGAGAGACAGGTCTTTAGAGAGGGACATCATGCTGGGTAGAGTAGAGGGACAGCGCAGGAGGGGAAGACCCTCTATGAGGTGGATTGATTCAGTGACTGGGGTAATCGGGATGGATGTGTCAGAGGCAATGAGATTGGCACAGGATGGAGCACGGTTTAGGGCTGTTGTACATAGGGTCACTATGAGTCACAAACGACTCGACGGCACATAACAACAACATTATTTTAAATGGATTTTAATGAACGTTTACAGGGACTTTGGATTTCCATTCATTCATTGTTGCACTCTTCTCCCTGCCCACCCCCTCCCCAAGACGAATCTTTACACGAGCAGACGGCCCCTTCTCTGTCCTTTCAGGTGGCGGAGTCATGTGCATTAACCATTGCACCGTAGGGTGGCTTAGCTTCAATACGTACGTGTATGTGTTCCAAGTGTGAGGATAAAACACACGGTCAAATGGAACCTGTGTGAAACAGAAATCTGCCAAAAGGGAAAATCAATATAATTTCCAATAAGTGATTACTGAAGTAGGCTAATAGTCTCTGAAAAGCAGAACCTGCAAAGTTGGATGGAATCAAAAAAATTAGTGTTGTAACAGACATGTGAAAGAGTGCAGATGTAAAAGGCAGGAAGTCGCTCCCCGTGCAGAAGTCCACCTTTTGGGTGATGTGCAGACCGTGCATCCCCACTGTTGGGGACCCTCAAGGCGGAACTGACTCATAGCTAAGCCTCCAGAGGGCTTTCAGAGGCAGAAAGTCACCCAGGAGGAGACTGCCCAGACTTCTCTCATGGAACAGCTGGTGGATTCGAACCGCAGGCCTTTGGAAATGCTGCACAGCTTCTTATTAGTAGACCACCAGAGCTCCCTAAGGCGTTGTTGTTGTTGTTGTTGTTGTTGTTGTTATGTGCAGTTGCGTTGATCATGACTCATAGTGACCCCATGCCCAGTAGCTGTGAACCTTGCTGAATCCTGAGCCAATCTCCCCGTCTCCAACACACCTTCCCCCACTTCTCCAGTTAACGCCGTCAATCCGTCTCATCCAGGATCTTCCTCTACTTCTAAGTGAGTCTTCTGTATACACTTGTGTCCTATTTGTTGGTAGTCCCACTCCTCATTTTATTTTTCCCCAAAGATCAACAATATCTTTAAGTTTGGAAGAAGGTAAGAGATTATAATAGCCCTTTTTTATATTAAAGTGTAGCAAAGCTCTCTCTTTTCCTCGTCTTGAAAAGTTTTATTCTTTCTCCTTATCTTTAAATTTGGTTTGATTTTGTTGTTGTTAGGTGCCGTCTAGTTAGCTCTGATTCCTAGCCAGCCTTCATACTTCAGGTCGAAATCCTGCCTATCCTGCGCCTTCTCTCGGTCTCTGCTGTACTTAACCCCATGAGGGTTTCAGTTGGTTGGTCTTTAGTTCACTGTAGTTCTTATAACACACAGCACATTTTTTTTTCACAGCTCACTCCTTTGTCCCTTTGAAATGCTTGCTTGAGAATTGTCCGCCCAGAGAAGCGTGTCCTCACCGCATCCACCATGTGTACACGCGCCCAGTCTTGCTGCTCGTGCAACTTTTCCTTAAATATTTTACAGAAGCATGTGCTAACTTTATTCTGTCATTACAGGGTTAATTATTTTGAGATCTTTGCATTTTTGAGATTTTAAAATCCTAAGTTCTTTCCTTTTTATAAAACCTTATTTACTTTCTGTTTGATCTTTAAATAAGGTGTATTCCTTCAAAGCCACAAAAACAGGATGAGAAATTTATCTCTGATACAAAAGTTTGGTGGTGTCAAAATGAAAAACAGAGAAAAGACAAGGAAATAATAATTAAGCTGAAGTGCTGCAAAAACACAAATTTACTTTATTTTGAAAGATGAAATAATTGAGTGGTGGTACCTTCAATGGCACCAGCAGAAATATGAAGACAGGGGAGGGTGGGAATTTTGCAGGTCTGTTTTTTAGTGGTTTCTTCAAGCTTCTACCCAAAATGTTCCCATTTCAGGACTTAGCCTACAAGCAGAGGTTACAGAGACAGGCAAGCTTTTCAAAGGTAATGGTTTATCAGTGTCTAGCAGGTGGCTTGAGCTTCAAGCAAGGCTGACAATGATGTTCATAGCGAATTCTCACAGTTAAATGAGCTTCTCAGATGAGGACGTGAGCCTCAAAGCATGGCAAATGCCCACGTTGGGAGGTCCCATCGATGAGGACTAAACTGACCCTATGATGGTAGATGAAGCCTTGCCCCATCTTGCACCGTCCTCACAATCTCTGTCACACTCAAGCCATCATTACAGTCACTGTCCCGGGCCTGCTGTTGTTGTGGTTTTTTTTGTACCATAGAGTCGGAACCGACTCCAGTGGGTTTTCAGAGGCAGTTAATTGCATGGGAGGAGACTGCCCATCCATCTCCCATGCAGCTGGTGGCCTTGAACAGCATGCCTTGGGCATTGCAGCACAGCTTCTTGGCACTAGGCTACCAGAGCTCTTTAACAGAGCCTGAAAATGGAGAGGGGGAAATGTTGGCAAGTGGCTTACCATCTTCCTGGCCACATTTGTGGATGAGACATTTGAGAACCTCTGGGTAATTGAACAGAACAAGAAACCACACAGGGCCTCAAGAATATTGAAATGAACCTGTTTTTTAAAAAATGGAAATGGAGTACAAAGGCTTGAGTGGCAAGTGTGGAAGAGTTTTACAAGAATCTCAACAATGGCATGAAGAAGTGAAATCGAAGCATTTTTTTGTTTGTTGGCAGTTCTGCTGGTCATCAGTCATTGCCCCGTCCAATATTCAATTCATTTTATTCCCGCCAACCAGATGTCCGTTTTAACAGCCTCTGCGTCATGGTATTCTTTAAAATACTAAACTACAAAAGACCACTGCTTCGAATAGTGATTACCACCACTGAGATGTGCAGGATGGCATTGAAGACTACAGGAGAAAATGGATGTCCTTGATGCAATTCCATTTCTTCATCTATTGCTGTTGAGTCTTCAAGAAGCTGGAAGAACTGTGGTTTTATATTTGGCCCTGGTAGTATTGTGCAAAATGAGAACTTAACAACATGCAAGTTCAGAATGCAATAAATGACATTTCCCCTGGTGTTTCGGAAAGTAGAGTCAGTGCCACATTTTATACTGGTTTTGACAAAGAAATATTAACAACAATGGCCAATCTAAGCCTGGGCGAAATTGTGGGCTCATGTCTAAAGATGAAGAAGAGACATACCATTAGAAGAACATGAGCCTTTAAATCACACACAGATTTTTAACTGTGTAAAGGTGTTAAAGAAATTGAGAGTTATAGGAGACCGACAGAGAGAGAGAGTGTGTGTGTGGGTGTTGGGTGTGTGTGTGTTTTCAAATAAGGTTTAGACATTAGTGTGTTTCACTTATCTAAAACCCCAAATTAAATAGTTGACATTAAATCTTTTTGTCAAGTGTGAATTTTGTCCTTATCTCTACATAATTTGAATAAACATGTAAATCATTAAAAAATACTTTGGTTTCTACGCAGCACTCAGGAGAAACTATTTTGAAAATTACTACATAACTAGGGAGAGACTGAAGGGCATTATTCTGAGTGAATTAACTCAATCTCATAAGGATAAAAAACAAACAAACATAAAACCATCATTGTAAAAACAGAAGGAGAACTAGTAAAATGTGTATGGGGCTCCAGAGGGGAAGGGGTGGGGACAGAAGGGTGAGGGTGGCCAGGGCCAAAATCATAGCGTCACACAATTTCGTGGGTGAAGGGAGGGGTAAAGAAAATGGAAAAGATCTGGTGGGGACCTGAAAAGATGGGGTAACGGTGGGCATAGTTCAACGGAATGGTGATTAATATTATGAAACATAATGAATGGGAAAGATTATATGAAATACAATGTGAATAAAAGTGTGAAATACAATGTGTATGAAGTTTGTATGCAAACTAGTATAAAAATTAAAAAATAGGAGTGCCATTTCAAAACCTGGAAAAACATAAAATCAAATAGAAACATGTTGTGGAGGGAGCTCTGGTGGCCCAGTAGGCAAGAAGCTGCACTGCAATCCCAGGGGTACATGGTTCGAATCCACTAGTTGCTCTGCTGGAGAAGGAGGGGCAGTCTCCTCCTATATCAGTCAGATCCAATTTGATGGTACACACAGAAATTAATATTTTTTTAAAAAAGAAAGAAATATATTGTGAGTATTTAAGAGTAAAATCCTTAATTGAGAAGCTTCCTAATTTTCCACCCTGTTAAAGGCAGATAACTTGTGAAATCCAGAGGGGCGATGGCATCCTTGGGTTTTATTGTCTGGGGGGAGTAGTGTGTGTGCCCATAAACATGCTGATTTCCCTCATTCTGAAGGTACGGTGTTCTTGTGAAACCTTTTCTGGGCTGCACTGGCATAAAGCTAGACGTAAGTATTAGGAATTTATATGGGAGCACTTTTTTTTTCACGCATTCCTAGGCCCAGGCCGTTGTGTTGTGTACTGTAGACTCAGAACTGACCATTCAGTAGTGTTTCAGTGGCATTTAATTGCCCTGGAGGCAATTGCCCATCTTTCTCCTGTGGAGCAGCTTGTGGATTCGAACCAAGTGCCTTCAGGATTGCCGCGCAGCTTCTTACCACTAGGCCACCCATACCACAACCTGCCAGATCACACAAGTTCACACAGGGAACCAGCAGTCACACTCACATGCTCTGTTCCCAGACACCGTTTAGAGCTCCAGTGACTCGGTGCTGACCCGCTGGATATAGATCCTGGAACGGAGCAGCCTCTTTGACGGCTCATGGCAAAACTGATGCCGAAAACTCAGTTAGTTTGGGCTTGAAAATCCTCTTCAGATTTGCTCAGTTAATAAAGACATACCAACGGCAGTCTCTTATAACAGTGAAGTACACTGCCGACTTTGGACAAATGGAAGATAAGGGCTTCTTCTCTTTAGTTCTCATCGTATCCCTCCTTCCTTAGTCTTTATTTAGATGAGCCACGACCTTACATTTGATGCTCTTTTCTAAGCATCACCACATGTACACGAGACATCCTAAGTTCAGGGACCCAAAACTCAGCTTATTTTCCTCTATAAACCAGTCCTCTTTCCTTCTCTGCTGTCGGGTGCCTGTGAGTCCAGTAAGGTGCATCGCGACCCTGTCCTGTATTATACCCACCATCTCACACTAGGGCCCGTAGTGTCGCTCTGTCTCCTGGAGGATTTTCTCCTCCTTCACTGACTCCACACTGTTCCGAGCATGGTATCTTCCTCCAAGGAGTGGCCCCTTCTAGCAAAATGCCCGTAGGATGTGAGATGAAGTTTCACCATCCTCCCCTCTAAGGAACATCCTAGCCACACTATCTATCTTTAAGACAGATTTGTTTGTTCTCTCCGCAGTCCATGGGCTATGTAGTGCCCGTCTCCAGCACCACAGTTCAAAGTTTCCTCCATTGTTGTTGTTAGGTGCCGTCAAGCAGGACTCACAGTGACCCTGTGAACAGCCAGCCTGAACCCTGCCCTGTCCTGTGCCATCCTCAGCATGTCAGATACACTGGGCTCTAATAGCACCCGTTGCTGAAGTCATCATGTCAGTTCATCTCATTACTCCAGTCACTGAATCAATCCATCTCATCAAGAGCCTTCCTCTCCTGCAATGTCCCTTCACCCTCCCAAGCATGACGTCCCTCTGTTGTTTTTATGTGCCGTCGAGTCGTTTCCGACTCATAGCGACCCT
>NW_006399785.1:8659225-8801095 GCF_000299155.1 Elephantulus edwardii
CATGGCCTTTATCAGGCGTACCTTAGTCTCCAGAGAGACACTGTTGCTCCTGAGTACCTTAGAGAGGTCCCTAACAGCAGACTTTCCCATCGCGATACGCCTTTGATTTCCTGACTGCTGGTGCCAAGAGTGTTGACTATGGAGCCGAGCAAACTGACGTCCCTCTAGTTCCTCTTAATTAGCCACATTGATACTTCCCCACTTACCAGAAAATACAGGAATCATCTCGATGCTCTATCTCTTGCCACATTTGCCAGAGTTTAGAAACACGTAGCTCAAGAGGATTAACAAGTTTGCTTGGAACATTCTTACACCTGTCTCTGTCATATACAGATAGTCCCTGATTTACGGCACATTCAAGATACAATGAACCACACTTAGAGCCATCAAGGAGACTTTTGTTTCATTTTTGGTACATCTTTAGTTCTGTGTGATACATACCATGTTACAGGATGTAATTTGTTGATGTTAACAGTCTCTGATACTCACTTGAAGATGTTTGATAGCAAGATTTATTGTTCATAACACTCCTGTATTGTTATGTGCTGTCCAATCCAAACATTGTTGACCAGTCACTCTAATGGGTTGTTACAGGCTGTAAATTGTGTGGGAGGAGATTGCTCATCATCTTCCCTCAGAACAACTGGAAGATTCGAACCAAGTCCCTCCGAGTTGGCAGAGCAGCTGCTTATCCGCTAGACCACCAGAGCTCCCTAGGAATTTTTTTTTTTAAAGGAAACATTCAACTTCAGTCAAAATGGATTTAGTAGCCAGGTTATTTAGAACTGAACACTCATCATTTTGGAGACTACTTAGAAAGTAAAACTTGTGCGTGTCCAAACCACACAAGGCAGAATTCTGTCAGAGGAGAAAAACACAACTGTTTTCCGTTAGAACCAGCAATAGAAAGGTGGTAAGATTGTACCCGGTCACAGATGAAAAATGCAGTATGTTGTAAAAACAAGTCATTCTTGTCAAGTTTCAGTTCTTTGAGGCTTCGTTATGTTTCATTGCTTTTGGGAAGATAGGAAGGAGTGGAATAGCTGGGTTCCAGAGTCAGTGCATGTTTAAAATAATTAGAAACAGGCAGCCGTGTTCCTAAGTGTATCTTTTCAGTGTTGCTAGAAATGTGTGGGGATTCTAATGGTCCTGTGTCCCCGTAAGCAGTAAGTGGTGCGCATCATTCTTAGCAGGTATTCTGTTGTGTTGTGTGCCATCGAGTCGGAACTGACTCATAGCTGACTCTTCACTGCTTTTCAGAGGCAGGAAATTGCACAAGAGGAGATTATCCATCCTTCTCCCGGAGAGCAGCTGTTGGATTCAAACCACATGTCTTTGAAATTACAACACGTTGTCTTACAACTAAACCAACAGAGTTTCCAATAAGTATGCTAGTGAGTGTGAAATTTACAGCATCTCAGTGAGATATCATTGTCCTTTAACTACATTTCCCTAATGATTAATGAAAGCAAGCTATTGTGCCCTTTTGTAATTTCTAATAGGTTATCTTGGAGCTCTGGTGGCCTGGTGGGTAACCCAAAGGTACACAGTTCAAATCTACTAGCTGCCCTGAGGGAGAAAGTGGGAAATCTTCCATGTGATTTGCAGCTTCCGAGACCCGCTGGAGGGTGAGTGTGAGGCAGTTCTGACACAGTAGGATTTGTTTATCATTGGCCCCTTTAAATTGGGTTGTTTGTAGGCGTTGGGGGATTTGGAGTTGTGTATTATAAGTTATGAATACAGAACTTTAGTAATGTTTTTTTTGATGGCTGAACAGTGTAACACTATTGAGTCTCTTTATACTTCTACCTAGTGTTTTAGGTAGGTCAACACTGGTAGCTGGAAGATACCAGGTTTTGACATTTTTTTATGTGGTGGGGTGAAAATACTGCAGAAATTTTCAGGAAAATGTGAAGGAGTTTTCAAGAGGATAAAGGTTGTTTTTGTCACCTTACTTTTTGACATGGGTTATACAAATCTCCCAAGTATCATAATGAATAACAAAGACTACCAGAAGCATGTCTGTCTGTACTTGTTGACTATGCAGAGACATCTGACCATGTGGGTCATAACAAATCATAGCTAATAGCAAATGAGGATCCCAGAACTCTTACCTGTGCTTACCTGTAAGAAGCATCTTGGTTTCACTTTCTCTGAGACATGGTTATGTGTCTTTTGGCAGTCCGTGGAATATACAATACTCTTCTCCAACACTGCAACTTGGAGGCATCAATTCTTTTTCTGTCAACCTTATTCATTGCCCAACTTTCAGCTGGAGAGCATGACTTGGATTTCAATTAGGAATCCTTAATTAGTCTTTAAGCTGACATTGCCGCTCTTAAAATTTGCATAGTTTCTTGACTGAAAGTTTTCCCAGTGTAACCCATCTTTTAATTTCTTTATGGCTGGTACTAACAGTGTTGGTTGTTGTATTCAGTTATGAGGAAATTTTTTACAACCTCAGCCTTTTCTCTTTGCTATGAAGCTGAGCACTGTGACACTGATGTGTCAGATGTGATAATGGTTACCCATGGTGGACAGTGTTTGGTGGAGCTCCCCGAATAAATCAAGCTTGGAAGCAGGAGTGGCATCCACTTCCTTAATAGCTTGCCTCTGGAAACCCTATGAAACTGGAGAAAGGATGAAAGATATACAAGTGTCCAGGACTTTCATTCATAGGGTCACTATGAGTCGCCTGTGACTCGATGACACTTAACAACAACAACAATTGTATTGTTTCCTGTTGGCCCAGTGATGACAGTTTTTGTTTTCTGGATGTTGAGATGTAGTCCATATTGAAGGCTATAGCCTTTTATCTTCTGCAGCAAGTGTTTCAAGTCTTCCTGGCTTTCAGCAATTAATTTTGTGTCATCTGCTAAATACAAGTTGTTGATAAGTCTTCCTTTTGGTTTTTTTCTTCTGTTTTAATGGAATTTTTTATTTTAATTGTAATTTTAACAAAAGTTTACAGAAAAGTTAGATTCTCTTTCATTCATTCATTGTTGCACATTTTAGCCCCTCTCTCCCTTCCTCCTCCCCCAGTTAACTTTTTTATAAGTGTTTATTTACAAAATGCAAATACATTGTTTCTGAGAACAGATTCTTCCAATTTCCCTCTCACACACCACACATCCCCGACCCCCATCAAATTGTACAACTCCATGCTTAATCATGGAGTTCCCTCAGGTTTTGATGTCACGTTCTTCTTCATAAAGTCCAGCTTCTCAAATGATTTACTCAGCTTACACGCCTGTGCACTCTCCCTCGCTCGCACGTGCACCGCTCTCACATATGCTCGAGCGCTCTTGCTAGCTCGTGCTTTCTCTCTCTCTCTCTCTTGCTTGTGTGCTCTCTCTCCCTTCCTCCATCTCCCTGTCTTCCCCATCTCCCTTCCTCCCTCCCTCCCCCATTCCCTCTCTCCCTCTCCTTCCCTCACACCCTCTTCAAGACATATTTGGTTGTTCTTTTGGAAGACTGTTGGATATTCAGTACTTTTCTCCAGCACTAAAGCGTCGATTCTTCTGTCATCGTTAGTCATTGTCTACCTCTCGGCAGCATACCAAGTCATTGAGAAGACCGTACGTAGCCTGACTCAGATGCACCTTGGTCCTCAAGCTGGCATAATAGTTCCTCAACAATTTGGAGAGGTCCCTGACTACAGACTTCCCCAGAGTAATTAGTTTCCTGATCTTCTGACTTGGTACCAAGGGCATTGATTGTAGATCCAAATAAGCAAACTATTTGACAGTTTCAGTCTTCTCCCTCTATCATAAAGTTTCCTGTTGGTCCATTGGTGAGAATTTTTGTTTTCTTGATATTGAGATGCAATCCATATTTAAGGCTTTTTCAAGACATTCAACTTGTCTTCACTTTTGAGTATTCAAGGTTGTATCGTCTTAATTACACATGTTATTGATGAGGCTGTCTTTGATCCTGATGTCATACTCTTTTTTTAAATTCATTTCCTGGCCATCTTTGCTGGCCTGGTGGTAAGGCATTGGGCTGCCGACCCAAAGGCACACAGGTGGGATTCACCAGCTGCCCCGTGGGGGAAGGGTGAGCGCTGTCCTCTGTGTGTAATTTACTCCTTCAGAAGACTCACCTGCAATGTCAGCGGAATCAAAACAACAATGTTGGATTTCCTTCTCTTTGGAGTGGGAGGCAGATTTGCTTATTTAATGTCCAAATTCAATGCAAAAGTGCATTTGAGATGAAACCTCTTAATCCAGCCTGTGTATGATAGGGTCTATCAGAGGCAGTAAATCGCATGGGAGATTCACTGGTGGGTCTGACCTGTGTGTGTGCCTTTGCACTGGTAATGCAGTTCCTTACCTCCAAGCTGCTTGAGCTCCCTATGTAAGACACTATTGGATAGAAAGTATTGTGGACACTAAGTGAAACATGACTAACTACATGTGAAAATATTCTCATGTACAAAAACAGCCACCCAGGACCACGGCTGTTGGTTGGTGGTTATTGTGCATATTGTGTGTGGATCATTGAGTTGGAACTGACCCATAGCTGACCGTCCAGCGGGTTTTCAGGGGCTGCAGTCACATGGGAGGACACTTACCATATACTGAGCACCTAGCTTGTCCAAAAGTGGTGCAGCGCTTAAACATTCCGCTGGTCACTGAAAGGCCTGGCGTTCAACCCACCAATGGCTTCGTGCAAGAAAAGACCTTGCAGTCTGCTAGAACTGCAGCCTTGGAAACCCGCAGATAGGACGGTTCTAGTCTGGCTTACGAGGGCTGCTCTGCAACAAAATGAACTTGACAGTGAACCTGCCACCAAAACAAACAGGGATGTGCTGCCAGAAGTCCAGAGTGAAGGCTGTGTAGTAGAGTGGACTTGCGGGGAGGGATTACATAACAATGAAAGAGTTTTACTTTTCAAGGAGAAGAGTGAATGGGGGTGGAAAGGATGGGCAGGGAGAAGAGTGCAGCAATGAATGGCTGGAAACCCCAAGTCTCTGTAAACTTTCATTAAAATTAATATTTAAAAAAAACAAACCCAAAGACCTCGGAAGAGACTGACCCTCTAGGACTCGGTCCCTGACTCACCTTGTGTTGCCCCCTGGAAGGCTTAAATGAGGCCCTCATAGACCTAATTTACCTATAAAGCTGAGTTAAATAGTTAAATTAGATTTACAGACACATTTAGGGATGGATGTTGTCCGTAACTCAGGGACTGCCTCTGTCTGTATTGAGTTTGATCTTTTTAAGTTACACTGTATCATTCTGCTGGCGGTATTTGCGAACCTTCTACAGTATTACATGTGGAGGAAACTAGAGGGATCTTTTTCTAATTAAAGAAAGATACCATTTCTCCAACCCTAAAAGAAAAGGACATTGGTCGCTTTGACTCCTGGGTGCTGGGATGTATCTAAGGTGTATCAGTAAACAAGAAGAAAAGGATGCGTCCAGGTTTCTCTCCCTTATCCAATGAGAAAATACGCACCACCCTGCCTGCGTTACACTCCTGAACCAGACTGAGGAGCTAGGAAAATTCAAATCAAGTGCTCAGGACTAAAAACTCGGAAACCACGTTGCTTCAGGAGGGAGGGTCCTTTTATCGCTGAACTTGCTCTTCAGACTTTGGTTGTGGGGGATTTTTTTTAAATTTATTATTGATTTCAATGAAAATTTACGGAGACTTTGGGTTTCCATTTATTCATTGTTGCATTTTTCTTCCCCCCGTCCCTCCCCCCTAGTACACTACCCTCTTGGAAAAGTAAAAGAAAAATTCTTTAATTGTTTTTCAAACCCTCCCCCAGGTCCACTCCACTATGCATCCTTCACTCTGGACTCCTGTCATGACAAAAATACCTAATCACATCTCCCTTTTAAACAGTTTTCTCCCTCATCTGTTTCAGTGTAGTATACATTATTGAATCCGTCTTTCTCAGTCTCCCCCCAACCCAGATGTCAGTCCTATTTTACAGCAGTGGCACTATGCAGTATTTGTCCTTTTGTAACTGAGATATTTCACTCAGCATAATGTCCTCCAGGGTCACCCGTTTTGAATAGTATTGCATGAGTTCCTTGTTTTTCCATGCAGCACAGTATTCCTCTGTGCGAATATACCATAGCTTCTCTATCCATTCATTTATTGACGGGCACTTAGGTCGTTTCCAACTCCTTGCTATTGTGAACAAAGCCACAATAAACATGGGTGTGCATATATCTGCTTGGATGTCAGTTAAGGTCTCTTTGGGGTATATTCCCAGTAGTGAAATTGCTGGGTCAAATGGTATCTCTATTTGCAACTTCTTGAGAAAGTGCCACACCAGCCTGTCAAGCTTTATAAATTTAGAAATCTAATAGATTTGGATAAAGGGTGTAATGTATGCCTTTTGTTAGTGAGATCACATGGTCTCCTAGGAACCTACACTCCATGCTGTCCATGATCACTTGATTTTTCAGAACTTTCATTTTCATCTTAAAATGCTCTGATTGGATTAGATTTTTGTCTCAGTGCAGTGGACTAGAAGTTCTGGAAGGTAGTAAAAAGATTCCAGAAGCTAATTTTAATAATTGTCATATATTTATCTACAGTGTGACTATTATAAACTGAGCCAAACACACAATTCCTTTGATTTTTACTAGATTTAATATTATTGTTGTGTGCCATCAAGTCACCTGTGACTCTTACCAACCCTGTATACATTAGTTCTGAATTCTGTCCTCTTCTGAGCCAATCTCATTGTCTCAAATGACCTAATCCTGTCGCTCCAGTCACTAAGTCAATCCATCTCATCCTGGGTCTTCCTCTCCTGCACTGTCCCTTCATGCTTCTAAGCATGATGTTCTTCTCCAAGGATTGGTCCTTCCTGGCTGTGTGCCCGAAGTATGTGAGACAGAGCTTCAAAATCCTTGCCTCTAGGGAACAGATTGGTTTCACTCTTTCAGTATAGACCTCTTTGTTTTCCTGGAGGTCCATGGTATGTTCAGCACTCTTTTCCAGCTCCACAACTCAAAGGTATCGATCCTTCTTCTGTCATCCTTAGTTATTGTCCAGCTCTCTGATGCACAGCAAGTAATTGTGAAGACCATGGCCTGGATCAGGCACACCTTAGTCTCCAGACTGACATCATTGCTTTTTAGTACTGGAGAGGTTCCTGACAGCGGACTTTCCCAAAGCATTTCATCTTCTGATTTCTTGACTGCTGTTGCCAAGGGTGTTGATTGTGGAAACAAAGAAGCTAAAGTTAACAATCTCTTCTATATCTATCATGAAGCTGCCAGTTGGCTTAGGGGTGAGAATCTTTGTTTCCTTGATGTTGAGCTTCAATCCTTATTGAAGACTACAGTCTTTCACCTTCTGCAGTCAGCACCTCATGTCCTTCTCAGTTTCGGCAAGAAAGGTTGTGTCATTTGCATACTGCAGGTTGATGGGTTTTCCCCCAGTTATGATGCCCCATTCCTCTTCATAAAGCCAAGCCTCCGGAATGATCTGTTCTGCATATAGATTGAAAAACTATGGAGATAGAAATGCATCCCTGATGCGCACCTTTCCTGATCCTGAACCATCCAGTATTTCCTTCCTCTGTCCTGGTTTCCTGATCCAAGTATAGGTTTCACATGAACACAGTTTAGTATTCTGGGACTCCCATTCTTCTCAAGGTTAGCCACAATTTTTGGTGATCCACACAGTCAAATACCTTTGCATAGTAAATGAAACACAGGAGTTCCTCTGGTACTCTCTGCTTTTGGCCAAGATCCATCTAATGTTGGCTTTGATGTCCCTAGTGCCACAGCCTCTTCTAAACCCAGCTTGCCCAGCTGACTGTTTTATGCTGATGTACTGTTCCAGTCCTTTTTGGGGGGGGAGAAGGGGTTGGTGGGTGTGTTTTTTTCCATTTACCTTGTTATTTTTTTATTACTAGTTTATTTACAAAATTAGAATACAAATTCTTTCCATTTTCCTCACCCTACCCACCCGTCAAATTGTACAACCCAATGATTACATCTGCTCATCCACACCCCTCTGCTTCCAGCCTCTCCCACCCCTATTGGATCCTTATACTCACTTTACAATAATGGTTTTATACACTATTTATCCTTGTGGGACTGAGTTTACTCAGCATAATACTCTCCAGTCCCTCCCAAGTTAGGTAATAATTTACAATATTACTCCTGTGTGCTACATAGTATTCCATTCTGTGAATGTACCATAATTTTGTAATCCACTCATTTGTGGTTAGGCTTTGAAGAAATGCTCCAAGTCATTGGCAATAAGAGAGATGAAAATTAAAACCACAATGAGGTACCATCTCACTCTGGTAACAATGACAAAGTTAAGGAGGGCAGCATAATAAATGTTAGAGAGGATGTGGCGAGCGAGGAACTCTAGTACATTGTTGGTGGGATTGTAAAATGGTACAACCATTCTGGAAGGTAGTTTGGCACTTTCTCAAAAATCTGAACATAGAAATTCCATATGACCCAGCTATTCCACTGGTTGGAATATACCCTGAGAATATGAGAACTGAGGCACAAACTGAGATTTGTACACCAGTATTCATGGCAGTGTTATTCACCATCGCAAGAACATGGAAACAGCCCAAATGTTCCAGTCATTTTTTATCATCGTCGGCAAGATCTTGCCTGTGTGTGATATCAGTGATACTGTTCGATAATTTCCACGCTCTGTCAGGTCACCTTGGTTTTTTGGCATAGGAAGAAATAGAGACCTCTCCCAGTAAGTTGGCCAGGTAGCTGTCCTCCATATCTCTTGGCATAACTTAGTGAGTATGTCCAGGGCAGCATCTGTTTGCTAAAAGATGTCATTTGGTCTTTCATCGATTCCTGGGCCTTTGTTTTTTTACCAATTCCTTCAGAGCAGCTTGGACTTCCTCCTCCATATCACTGTTGCCTCTTGAATATATGTTGTTTCATGAAATTCTTCTGTATCAGCCAATTCTTTTTGGTATGATAACGTGTCTTCCTTCCATTTTCTTTTGATGCTTCCTGTTTGTTATTCATTCTGCCGTCAGCATCCTTAATTACTGCAGCTCAAGGCTTGAATTTGTTCTTTAGTTCCCTCAGTTTAAGAAATGCTGAGCAAGTTCATCCCTTTTAATTTTCTAGCTCTTTGCACATTTCATTATAATACGTTGCTTGGTCTTCATGAACTACCCTTTGAAATATTCTGTTCAGCTCCTTAACTTAATTTCTTCCCTTTGCTTTGACTACTCAGCCATCTGGTACAATTTTCAGATTCTCTTCTGATAACCATCTTGGTCTTTTTTCCCTCCTCTGTCTTTGTAATGACCTTTTGCATTCTTCATGGATGATATTCTTGATACCCTCCCGCAACTCATTCTGGTCTTTGCTCATTAGTGTTCAAGGCCTCAAATTTATTCCTGAGATGGACTTGAAGTTCTGATGGGAAAGACTTGAAGTCAAACTTTGGTTCTTGTGGATTTTCCTTTCTTCTCTTTTTTCTTCCCGCCCCTTCTCTCCCCTCCCTCCCCTTCCCTTTTGCTTCAGTTTGAACTTGCATATGAGTAGTTGATAGTCTGTTCCGCAGTCAGCACCTGGCATAGTTTTCACAGCTGATACTGAGCTTCTCCTGTGATTTCTTTTACAGATGTAGTTAGTCAGATTCCTGTGTTGACAGGAAGGGATTTGTTTCTTATAAAAGGTATTTCCAATGAATGTATCATTTATTGTACAGAATTCTATCATTCTGTCTCCAGCCTTATTTCTGTCACTCAAGTCCATGCTTTCCAACTACTGATCCATTCCTCCCTGTTCCCTACATCATCAAAGTCTCTTGGTTGTGTATTCGATCTAGTTCCAACTACAAAAGTTGGTAAAAGTTGTACTACTGTTCCTTAATAAATTTGACAAATCACTCATCTTTTATTAGCATGTCTTCACATTAAAAATAGAGTACTAAAGTATAAAATATTGGAGAGTCCTATTCTGTTTTACCTGAAGTATATTTCTCAAGTGATCAGTACTTTTCAGTTACTATGTGGTAGTGGTGGTGGTGGTGGTGGTGGTGGTGGTGTTCTTATGTGCCTTCAAGTCACCTGTGACTCATAATGATCTTCTGTGCTATAGTTCTGAAGACTGCCCTGTCCTAACCCAATCTCACTGATTCCAACATGCCTACGCCCTCCCGTTGCCCTAGTTACTGTATCAGTCCATCTCATCCCAAGTCTTCCTCTACTCTGCTGTCCCTCCACCCTTCCAAGCATGAATGTCCTTCTCTGAGGATTAGTTCCTCCTGGCCACATGCCCAAAGTATGTGAGACAGAGCTTAAAACTTTGAGCCTCCAAGGAGAAACTCGGTTTCACACTCTCCAAGACAGATTGATTTGTTTTCTTGGTGGTCCATGGTATTTTCAAGACTCTTCTCCAGCACCACAATTAAAGGCATCAATTCTTCTGTCATCCTTTGTCATTATCAAGCTCTCTGATACAAAGCAAGTAATTGCTAAGACCATGGCCTGGATCAGGTGTACCTTGTTTCTAGATTGACATCATCGCTTCTAATTACTGAATACCTAGGCTTAATTTCTTTTTGTGCTTATTTTGTTCTTAACTACAAGTATGTTCTGAAATATTTATTTGTTTGGAATTCTGAGTAATATTTTTCATAATGAAATTCCAATTAAATATACCAGTGGTAATTAATTATAAATATATTTTATTTGCATTCTTTTAGCCATATGCTGCCATAATTAATTTTCTGAGAAATAAATTCTGAATCTGAAAGAGGAGGAATGCATTTTGTTCTCCTTTCTGCGTACTGGTTTTGTCTCCACCCTCTTTTTACTCCTTCTGTCTCTGTCCATCAAAATGCATTGTAGTAATGGTATTGTTGTTGTTGTTATGTGCCATCAAGTCGAGTACAACTCATAGTGACCCTATGAACAAAAGATCTGAACCCTGTCCTGTCCTGTGCCATCCTCCCACTTCCTGACACACAAGAGCCCATTGCAGCAGTCACCTTCTCAGTCCACCTGGTTGAGGGTCTTCCTCTACTTCACTGTCCCTCCACCCTTCCCAACATCATGTCCTTCTCCAAGGAATAGCACCTCCCAGCAATATGTCCAAAGCCTGTTAGACAAAACCTCATCATTCTTGCCTCCAAAGAGAACTCAGGCTGCACACTCTCCAAGACATATGTTTTCATTTTCTTAGCCATGGGATGTTCAGTGCTCTTCTCCAACACCACAGCTCAAAGGCATCAATGCTTCTTCAGTCATCCTTATTCATTATCCGGGTCTCAGATGCATAGCAAGTAATTGGAAAGACCATGGCCTGAATCAGACATACCTTAGTTCTCAAACTGACATCACTACTACTCAATAATTTGGAAAGATCCCTAAATGCAGATTTTCCCATTGCAATGTGGCAGCATCAGGATGGATGGTGAAGAGATTGAGATTGGTGTGTCTGATACAGGTTGACCTTTGCAATCACTTGTTATGCATCAGAGAATTGGACAATGACTAGGGAGGAGAGAAGGAGAATTGATGCCTTTGAGCTGTGGTGCTGGAGAAGAGTATTGAATGTACTATGGACTGCCAAGAAAACAAACAGATTCATCCTGGAGAGGGTTTAACCAGGCTGCTCCTTGGAGGCAAGATTTCTGGGACTTCGTCTGACTTACTTTGGACATGTTGTAAGGAGGGACATGTCCTTGGAGAGGGACATTATGCTTGGGAGGGTGGAGGGACAGCGCAGGAGGGGAAGACCCTCTATGAGGTGGATTGATTCAGTGACTAGGGTAATCGGGATGGGTGTATCAGAGGCAGTGCGATTGGCACAGGACAGAGCAGAGTTTAGGGCTGTTGTACATAGGGTCGCTATGAGTCGCAAGTGACTCGACAGCACATAACAACAATAACAACACCGTGTCTCCATATTTCCTGATTGCTCATACCAAGGGTGTTAATTGTGTATCCAAGTAAGATGATGCTGTTGACAGTTTCAGTCTCCTCTTGATCCATCATGACACTGCCTATTATTGGTCCAGTGGTAAGAATAATATAAGACCCTAATAATTGGGTTGAGCACATAAAATAATATAAGCACCCATTTAACATCACTCTTTTGTCATCTAGATTTAGCAGAATGGAAGACAGAAGAGGCTACTCTATTCTTTATAAATATATATATTGAGTATTTTTATTTAAATACCAATAGGTTGTGCTTTTGAGTCATTAACATGTTTTCATGCTCTACTTTTTGGAAAGACATGTACTATATATACCAGCTTGAGGGGAGTATAAATTTTAAAATGCCTTGATGCCACATAATGAATGTCTTTTGTTAGTGGAGAAAGATCATTTGCTTCTGGGATATTTGCTCACTTGTAGTCAAGAACAGAAAAAGAATGTGCTTTCTGTGTGTCAAAATGTGACTTAGAATTTGTTTCAAAATGGCTTAATTTATCACCCTTTCACATACCCACAAAGCAGGAGGATGACTGGTGCTCTGTGACTCTTCAGTTCCAAGCACCTGTATTTCCGTGATCAGTTAGATACCTGCTATACTTTGCAGCTCAAATTAGTTGTCTGTAACACGTTCTTCTGAGAAGCATCAGTCAGCCTATTCATTTATGAATAAATAGTATCTCAAACCATGTATCAAATGTCCAAACTAAGCAATATAAGATAGTGTCATGCATCCTTTTCTGAAAGATCTCTGGTGCCATCTGCTGAACAGTTTTAGAAAAGAAAAAGTTCTAAAGTCATGTCACGCATTTCTCAGTTACTCCGGTTCTGGCTTTGTTATCAGGAGCTTTTTAGACTCTGATAGTTCTGTGATTTTCCCTTGGAATTAAGCAGGAGTGGGTCAAGCCGGAAGGCCTGTTGTTACTCAGTTGCTCCCTCGCCTACATGTATTTTATATTGTTTCTTATGAGCCTCCCTTTATTCCTGATGCCGCATTCTTCATATGGTCTAGTCTTTTGGCTTGTTCAACATAGAGGTTGAATACATACAACAGTGAAAGGATACTACCTTGATTGTTTTTGTTGTTGTTGTTAAGTGCCGTCGAGTCGCAGGCGACTCATAGCAACCCTATGAAGGAGAGTCCTCAACACTTGGGTGCCTTTCATCCTTTCTCCAGGTTCATAGGGTTTCCGGAGACAAGCTGTTATGGAAGTGGATTCTACCTTGATATACACCTGTTTTTTAAAACTGTGCAGTATGTCATTGTTCTGTTCTAACAACTGCTGCTTGGTTCGTGTAGGGGTCCTGCATGAGCACAGTTAAGAGTTCTGGATTTCCCATTCGTCTTTTCATCCCTCTTACTTCATCTTTTTTTCTTTTTTTTCATTTTTTTTAGGTTTTGTTGTATCTTCTCTACATTTTTCTTCTTTTTTCTCCACATTGAGGAGCAAGTTCCAGAATTGCTCTGGCATTCATGTTGGTCTTTTTTCTTTCTCTCCTTCCTGCCTTTTTAGTGGCCTGTTGTTTTTTTCATTTACGATATCTTTGATATCATCCTGCAGCCTGTCTAGTGCACAGTCTTTACCGTTCAGTGCACCAAACCTGTTCTTAAAAAGTTTTTGGTGTTGTTTTTTTTAAGTGGAATACACTCAGGGTCATGTTTGGACTCTCCCAGACTTAACATTTTCTTCAGCTTCAATTTGAATTTGCATATGAGCCATTTATGCAGTGTTCCTTAACGAGCTCCTGTCCTTGTTGTGACTGATGATACTGAACCTCTCCATCTTCTCTTTCCACCAGTGTAGTCGGTTTGATTCCTGTGTATTCCATCAGGTAAGGTTGCTGAGTATAGTAGTCACTTACCTTTTTTTACAAAAGATATTTGCAATAAATATTTGTTGGCTAAAAAAAATTCTGTTACACAATTGTGCACTCTGCAAGCTCATTTCTGTCACCAGGGTTGTGTTTTCCCAGCCATCAATATTTCTGTGTCCAATTTTTTCGTTCCAGTCACCAGTGACCAATGCTACATCCTGATTGCATGTTTAGCCAGGTTTAGCCCACAGAAGTTGGTAGGAATACTCAGTTTCTCCATCTTTGACTTTAGTGATTGGTATGTAAATTTGAGTAACAGTCATATTAACAGGTCTTCTTTGTATGTGTATACATAATATCACTGAAGCCATTATATCTCAGGACAGATTTCTAAATGTTCTTTCTGAAAATGAATGAGATGCAATTCCTCTTCAATTACTCGTTTCCGTTATAATACCCCATACAATTGTCTTGTTCATAATGGCCAGTAGAGTCCATTTCAGCTCGCTGATGCCTAGAATCTCTGTGTATTCCAGTTCACCTTTGACTTCAATTTTTCCAAGTTTTATACTTGATATTATTCACGTCCCAGCTATTAATCACTGTTTGCAGCTATTTCTCTTCATTTTGAATTCTGAAAATTAAATAAATAAAATAAAAATAAAGCTATTTTAAAGACAGAATCGAATTCAGCAAATAAAAGTCGTTGGTTGACTGAAAGCTTTACCCCATCCACATAATTGGATCCCTGTGAGAATGGAGCCCTCCCTCCCCAGTCACACTGAATGTCTTCCAAGCTGAGGTCCCCATCTTCAGGCATCAGATCTGACAGTATTTCATTACTATTTGTATAATTTTCTGTACGTTTGTCAAACTATGGAAGCTTGTCTGTTGCAGTGATATCACAAGCTGTGTCAGAGATATTTCAAATACAAACAGGATCAGCCGTGGTAGATAGGTTTCAGCAGGGCTCCGAGACTTCAGACAGACTAGTAGGCAGTCAGCACTGGACATCGACTTCTGAAATCATGAGGTCCCTGCCATTAACCTTGGAATTTTTCTCATAAAAATAATAAAATAGACAGCATGACATATTTTCCATAACACGTGGAAGGGAAACCTGTCCGCATTCCCACTAAGACTTGAAGATGACAGATTCCCCTTTGTCTCCACTATTATTGTATGTTACAGAGTTGGTCTTTGACCAGCACAGGTTTGCACTTATAGATTTTTTTTTAATGTTACATAATACTAATCAGAAAATGCACTGCAATTCCAAAAGCATGCGGTTCAAATCCACCAGCTGCTCTGCAGGAGAAGAATGGGCAGGCTCCTCCCATGAATTTAACTGCTTCTCAAAACCTGCAGGAGGAGGGTCAGCTGTGGGGTTGGTTCCAACCCGATGGTCCACAAAAACAGCACAGCACTAATCATGTCCACAGTAAGCAGTTAATCTCTACAGTAATTGCATAGCACAACAAAAAGGGATTTCTCTCAATTTGCCCCTATTTTTTTATTATGTCTAATGGGATGCTGTAACCCTTCAATAGCACCATCAGACCCATGCGAAGTGCCACGAGGGATGCTGGAAGTAGTGAAAGTTATGGCATCACAAAAAAAAATGTTGAATTGCTGGATCTGTTCTGTAGATTGAGGTCTGCAGCCGAGGTGGTCTACCATTTGCATATAAATGAATCTTGTATAAGAACCACCGTAAACAAAGGAAAAGACATCCAGGAGGCTGTCACTGCAAGTATGACAACAGGCACAAAAACCTTGCGAGTAACTCTGTTACTCACTGAAAATGCAATTTTATGTGGATGCAATATGTTAAACATACAAGAAATACATGTTAATCAACTGTTACTGTTACTGCTTCTTGGCAACTACAGTCTATTAGTAGGTTAGGGTTTTTTGGAAGTCAGAAATTCTCCGTGTGTTTTTCTCCTGCTGAGGGAGTCGGAGTCCCTAACCCTAGTAGTGGTCAAGGGTCAGCTGTATTGGGGTTTCAGCTAGTAAAATTAGCTAAAAGAAGAGGTCAAATTCAAGAATTGAAAAAAAGAAGGAATAAAACCAGTTCATTTTGCACATGATAATAGAAACTCAAGAGAATTCATGGTAGACCTAAACAGTGAAAGGATCCATCATGATAACTAAGAAAATGAAAAGTCTGTAGCTTTTATGGATACATAATCCATCATTGTAACTGGACCAAGAAACAAATGATGTTAAAGTTGAAGGCTTACTTGTAACTTGAATCAACACCCAGGGAAACAGTAGTCAGAGAAATCAGGTTCTTTCTTGGTAGCTTTTCTTGTTTTTAATTGACGAGGTGATGTTAGTTGATAGACTACTGCACAGTTAACCGAGGAACTGGGAAGTAAATTCTGTATCTCTGTTTTAGCACATATTCTGAAACAAGGCTGGGCTTGGGGGGGGCGGGGGGGAAGAATCTTAGGAACATTAAGAGATTCTGTGAGATGATAATTGAGAAATGTAAAATATTAGAGTTTATATGTATCACATAGAGATTTCATATTTTGGCTATTCTCTTTTGTTCTGTTTCACTTGTACTAATTTTGACCCAAAAGAAAGTGTCGCATGGTCTTAAAATTATGTTCCTTTTCTTTTCCCAGTTATCAAACTAGTTGGCATATGATATTTTTATTTATTTATCCTTAAAGTATAACTTTTCAGTCTTTTTATTTCCTTATTATTTCTTTTATAACCTATTATAATAGCAGCTAACGTTTATTAAATTCTTAGTAATCCCTATACTGTCAGAGTTCAGTGTTTGAGGTACCATTTCATGTAACTCTTAGAACCTCTTTGTGAACAAACTTCATTGTGTATTCTCAGATTCTATTCTTTCTATTTTTATGAGTGGAGAAACTAAAACATGAAGAGGATCTTTAACTGTCCTGAGCTCCTTGACGATGGGCCATGGTTCCAGTTCCAACCTCAACTGTTCTTTACTCCTTCATTTCTTCCTGGTTCTAAACAAAGCCTAAGTGGGAATGCTAAAGTGTTACTTGTAAAATTCACCCACATTCTCTTCTCTGAGATGTTTTTAAAAATCCTAAATTCTTTGAAAAGGTGATTGTGTTCTTGTTGTCATTGTTAGGTGCCATCAAGTCGAGTACGATTCTTAGCAACTCTATGAATAAAAGATCTGAACCCTGTTCTGTCTAGAGCCATCCTCACACTTCCCGACACACACGAGCCCAGTGCAGCAGTCACCGTGTCAGTCTACCTGGTTGAGGGTCATCCTCTCCTTTGCCGACCTTCCACCCGTCCCAGCATCATGTCCGTCTCCAAGGAACAGCCCCTTCTAGCAGCATGCCCAAAGTATGTGAGGCAGAGCCTCATCCTTCTTGCCTTTAAGGAGCACTCCAACTTGCACCCTCTCCAAGACATATCTGTCTGTTCTTTTGAGCATCTATAGGCTGTTCAGTGCTCTTCTCCAACGCCATAGAGCAAAGGCATCAGTTCTTCTGTCATCCCTATTCATTGTCCAACTCTCAGATGTATAGCAAGTGATCAGAAAGACTGGCCTGAATCAGACATACCTTAGTCCTCAGAGAACATATATATTATACATTGTATAGCATCTTGAGCAAGATCTGAGGCCACACTTCCTGACCAAATATATTTCTGTAGTGAAATATACCAGTATTGATACTAAGAAAAAGAAAGCTAAGCTATGCATGTAGAAAAACATACATGAAGAATGCAGATGAGAGCATATGTGGGTCTATATATGGGTATCTGTAGCTTTAAATATGCCTGTGGGTACTGCATATGTGTTCATAAATATAGATCTATATTAGATAAATACATAGATATATATAAAATAAAATAAAATACACAGTAAGCCCAGGGACAGCACGTCACTGATTTGTTAACTGGGTTTGAAGTCTTAGAACCGTAGTCTCATGGGGCAGCTGCCATGTGGTACATCATGGCTTACAGAGTTTGTGCTCTGCACACACGTGAAGTCTTCAAAGCCTATGAGTAGCCAACTGAACTAAACCTGTTGGTCTCTACTCATCTGACACAGAAGAGAAAGAAGGAAACCAGAGACTCAAAATAGGAGCCAGCAAGTAGAACAAATTTATACTCACTGTGGTGGAGGTGGAACTGGCCCCTAGCTCACTGTCCCTTGGGGTTCCTTCCACAAGAGGAGATTGCACACCTTTCTCCTCTGAGTCCCTGGTGGGTTTGAACTGCCAGCAAGATGTGACTTACAGGTTACCAGCACAGCTCCCTCCAGAACCCACAGGAACCATGCCCGTAACTGCCCTGAGACCAGAAGAATTAGGTGGTGCCCAGCTGCTACAACTGACTGTACTGGCCAGGGACACGATAGATGGTTTCCAATAGAACAGGAGAAAAAGAAGAGAGCAGATTCCAAATTTGTGTATAAAAAAAAATTCAGACTTCCTGTTTCTGTAGAGACTAAAAGATTCCCCCAGACTATTACCTTGAGATTCTTTTAAAAATTAAAAAAATTAATAATTGTAATTTTTTAAAATTTAGGTTGTTTATTTTTCATTTCAATGAATATCTACAGAGATTTTGGGATTCCATTCATTCATTGTTGCACCCTTCTCCCCGCACAAACCCCTCCCCGCTCCCCCCGCCTTTTGCTCCTCTCCTTGAAAAGCAAAAGAAAAACTCCCTCATTGGTACACAATCCCCCCCACACCTCTCCAAATAATTGTCATTTAAGAGAAAGTTTGTTGCTGTTGTTATGTGCCATCGAGTAGCTTGTGACTCATAGTGACCTTTTGTACAAGAGTCCTATACACTGCTCTATCCCCTGTGCCAACCTCGCTGTCTCTGACACACTCGCTCCCACCACCCCAGTCACAGAATCGAGCCATCTAACCATTCATGTACGTTTTGTTCTTTAACATTAATTGCAGTGTGCACACACTAAGTTTTTCTCACTTCCTTGCTGTAATTTGGGTTTCCGTTAATCCTTCTGTACTTCCCTATGTCTCCCCTTTAATTAATGGGACTGTGCTTATCAACTCCTTACTGTATTTTTCCTTTCACTTCACATGTCTTAATATATGTCTGTTATTTATTTACTAATTTGTATTCCCTTTGGTACCCTTGAACTTGGAACTGCAACCACTCTCAGAGGTCAACTTCATTTAAGTAACAAATTGGATCATAAAATATTATCACTAATGAGTTTTGACTGCCTTTTTTACTTTAAAAAAAATTATCAGACCAAATGGTCACCAGTTATTATAAAGGAAAGATAAGAAAGTAAAAGGGAAGGAAGACAGGGAAGGGAGAATAGTGGGAATGGGCCAAGCAGAATGGACGTAGAGAAGGTGGACACTGCAGATGGAACTAGTGTTGCTAAGCAGTAGGAATCCAGAGTGTTACACGGGAACCTAACTTGCTATGTAAACTTTCACCAGAAATACAGTAAAATATTAACAACAGCCAAACTTATTTATACTAAAAGGGTATTTATATATATATATATATATACATACATACATACACACATTTGAGAAATTTAGCAGCAAAAACTAAGTAACTCTAGAAGTAGACCCATTTCCAAGCAGCAGCAATTGACGTCTGGGTTAAGTTCCCCTCTTACGTTCTCACCAGGCACACCAGTACTCAACATGTTTCTGAATAGTCTGATTTTACCCATACTTCTCACTATAAAATGTTTTTAGGTGTTGTACAGGTTTAAGTATCATTATTTTTCCCTAAATTACTGCCAGGCTTTATTATAGCCAATCTGCATGCTTTGGCATTAAAGATTGGTTAAGACCCCCAGTTGTGATACTGAGATTAGTTGTAGAGGAGTGTACTTAGAAGGTGCAGGTGAAAATGTTTCACAGTGAAAAGTCATGAATTTGCAGTTTACTTTCAGTGTTTCAATAGAAAAGCAAAAAGATAGCAAATGTAAAATAGCAACAGTTCTTGAATCTTGGGAGAGGCTGTTTGAGTGTTAATTACTCCATTTTACCTTTTTTTTATGTATAACTGAAATTTTTAACTAAAAAGGGACAGTAAATACGAAATGCGTATGTGATATGTGATAGAATTGAGTTAATGTTTATAGAGTGGCAAGAACTGAAATATTTTCTTAAATAATTGTACATATATACACACTCATATAAAGTAATGTATAGTTACAGAGTATGTGCCCATACATTAAATAGCTTAATATCTCGTATATTTGAATGAATATTCAAACTCTGAAGAAAACATGTTCTACTTCTGTAGCTAATGTTTCTATTTGTTGGGACAGAAAAGACTTTTCTTTGTAAGGAATATTTAAATAGTTCTGTAATATACTAATATAATAAATGTTTAAAATTTTGCTTTGGTTTACTACCATAAAACTTAATTAAAAACTTAATTAAATCTTTGCGGTTTTTATTTGCTGAACCCCTGGAAACCACTGGTAATTATAGAGTGATAACTAAAATCTGATTTCATTGATGTGTAAAAGTAAGTTTGACTATGGAACCTTGTCCTTCTCCTTTTTTAATGCTGATTATATTTATTTCTTCCCTAGATCTTCCTCAGAACTGTGATCCTAACATTCCCCTAGTTGCTCAGGAATTAATGAAAAAGATGATACGTCAGTTTGCAATTGAGTACATTTCAAAAAGTGGTAAAATTCAAGAGAACAGAAATGGTTCGATTGGACCAAGTCTAATATGTAAAAGTATCCAAATGACTCAAGCAGACAGCTCCCTTCCGGACGAGCAGGATGGCCCCTTAGACCTCACTGTGAATCGCATGCAGGAACAGGATGCTCAACAAGGTAAGGACCGCCCTGCATGTGGAACGCGCCCTTGCCCGTGTTCATAGCATTTACGATGCGTGTGACATGAATGGCTGCTTTATATTTTCAGTAACATCGCCGTCATTCGTTAACACAAGATTGGCTAGAGGGTAGGCCTAAAAGAGAAGATTTACTTGAACCATTCTCACTTTTTTTCTTAAAATGTTTGGTGAGGGGAGCTCTGGTGGTCTAATGGCAAGGAGCTGCAACTACAATCCCAGAGGCGCATGGTTCGAATCCACCAGATGCTCTGCCGGGGAAGGAGGGACAATCTCCTCCTGTACGAGTCAGATCTGATTTGACAGTACACTCACACAAAAATAATAAAATTTAAAAAAAAAGTTTGGTGAGAGAATCGTAGCGAACAACTTTTAAAGAAAAGATCTCATTTTAGAGACATGCATGATGATGAATGATTGTTTTACTGTGGAAACTGAGGACTTTAGTCACCTCTTACTGTTTAGCTTGCTTTTAATTGTTAAAAAGAAAACAATTTTTTTTTAACAAATAACAAAAAGATCAATAAGTTGTCCTCAAGCTGTTTGTAGTATAACTGAGGAAAGAGGAAATGTTTATAAATGCAATAAATATCCTTTAATCATGTAATTATATAGACACATTTTCATAAAAAGCATAGCTAGTGACAGCCATATTGGATTTATCAAATAGAGTTCCTCCGAACAAAGAGGATGTCAAATAAATACTTGCCTGGAGAGGAGAGAGCTTGTGTTAGCTCTGTTTTTAGGTACGGTCTTTGAAACCATTGGGGGAAACCCCATTAGACTGCTGGCTTTGCTCTCAGAAGCTGGCCGTGTTTATGCTGAACTCTTAAGATGTTTGTGCTGGAAGGGAGAGCCTTTTCTAAAAGTGTGTGAGACAGATTGGAAGGGAAAGACCATAAACTGAAAAGAATTTATCTTGTTTGCTCTGCTAACTTGATTTCTTTTTATTTACGTAGAAACATCTGAAAAATATAAAGATAGTAATTACGTTTTGAGACGCAATTGTAAAGATTCTATAAAGTGGTACCAAAAAAGGGGAGGAAATAGAATTTTGACAGTTGGAAATTGCAGAGGGTTTCCAGAGTCTCTTCTGTATTGTTTTTCCATGCTTCGCACTCTTTGTATGTTCTTACATATTATCTCATTCTGACCTTTGTATATCGTCTCTTTAAGGAGAAGCAGTTACTTTTAGTAAAAAGAGTAGAAAATCGACTTTGGCAGCTGATAGATTTGGGATTTGGAATCTCTTCTGCTACTTAGTAAAAAGAATAGAACATAGATTTTGACAGCCGATAGATTTGGGATTCATAATCTCTTTGGCTATTTACCTAAGTATGTTATTTGACCAAGTAACTTGACTTATTAGAATTTTAATTTCCTCCTTCATAGTAAATATGGCCATGATAATAGTGGACTCCTGGTGTCAGCTGGATCCTGGCTGAAAGCCGAGAATACCAGGAAGATGTCTGTTTGTGTTTTATTGAATATGCAAAGGCGTTTGACTGTGTGGATCCTAACAATTTATGGCTGACAGTGAGAGGAATGAGGATCCTAATTGTGTTCGTGTCAGATCTGTACCTAGACCAAGACACTATCGCATGAACAGAACAAAGCTGGACTTTATGAAGAAGAATGTGGCATCAGGATCAGAAGAAAGTTTATCAACAACCTGCGTTATGAGATGATGTAACCTTGTTTGCTGAAAGTGAGGAGGACTTGATACGCTTGCTGGAGAGGATCAAAGACTATATCCTTCACTATAGGTTACATTTCAAGCTAAAAAAAAATTATATATGTGTGTATATATCCTCACCACTGAGCCAATACGGAACATCATGATGGATGGAGAAGAGATAGAAAGGAATGATTTCATCTTGCTTGGATCTACAGTCAGCACCCTTGGCACCAGCAGCCAGGAAATCGAAACCCATTGGATTGGGAAAGTGCTGTCAGACACCTCATCAGAGTCCTGAAGAGCCGCAACTGGTTTGAAGACTAAGGTTCACTTGATCCAAACTGTAGTCTTTTCCGTTCCTTGCTATGCAGGTGAAAGTTGGGCAGTGAATAAGGATGACCGAAGAGAAATTGATGCGAGTGAGTTGTGGTGTTGGAAGAGAATAATGCTGACCATCCCCTGCACTATCAAAAGGATAAGCAAATATGTCTTGGAGACAGTGCGGCCAGGGTGCACCTTGGAGCCACGAATAGTGAAACTTTGCCTCACGTACTTTGGGCATATTGTTAGGAGGTTCTAATCCTTGGAAGAGGATATCATGTTCGGAAAGGTAGAGAATCAGAGAAGTAGTGGAAGACCCTCAACGAGATAGATTGACACAGTGACTATAATGGTGGTCTCGAATATGTCAGAGATGATGAGGACGGTGCAGATAAGACAGGTTCAGATACACTGTTTATAGGGTCCTGTGAGCCACAGTCAGCTCGACGGCAGTCAACAGCAACAAGAGAAACTCGTACAAACGCTTCATACGCTGTACATCCTACCCGTGCCACAAAAGGATGCCTTCAGCGGAACATGAGTGGCCGCTGTTTGTATAACTTAAAATAAAGGATTGACCGTCTCTGATGGAAGTGTGAGAAGAATTAAATCATTACCTAGCATTTAGAAAGAAGTAGATTTAATGTTAACCTTAAAAAAAAGTTTTCTGAGGATTAGCCTTTACTGAGAGTGGGGAAAGGGACACCGTTTGGTGACAGTGATTCCTGATTGCCTCTTCATTGGAAAAATTCAGAAGCATCAGATGCGTAGTTGCAATAGATGACATTTTAGAAGTAAAATTCCAGGTATTAAATTCTGTGAACATGAGAGATAAAGCAAGTGCAAGTGTTTAAAAAACAAACAAGGATGTATATTAATTAAATTATTATCATTATTATACTGTTCCTGGCAAAGGGCGTGAATCAGCCTGTCTAGCTTAATACCATGAGGTGTTTTTAGTATCGCTTTTCCTTTTCAGTATTGCTGATGGATATAAATCTGTACTTCAGCTAGTGTTCTTGCTCATTTTCATTTTGTTGTTGATTTCTTTTTACTTGTCATTTCATCCTTCTAGAAAGCATTTCATCTTGTAGTGTACAGAACAAGACAGAGAAGGAATTAATGTGGGTTAGAACACAAAAATAGGTCCGGACCAGTAATTGTGCTGCCACCCCACAGCAGGAGGGGATAAAACCAAGCAAAAAAATCTCAGAACACATGCCCGTCAGTCTAGTTACACGTGTTTACACAAAAAGATAGGTACTGAGCTCTCCACAGTTAGCAAATCTTTAGGCAGAAATGAGCATGTTTTGAACATCTTGCTAATCCTAAGGACTTCACCATCAGTATTTTATTATACAGTATGTCCTGAGGAAGAGCTTGTTTAGTATTGAGGTATGGCTAAATCCATAGTTCAAATCACTTTCTTAAGAATGAAAAAACTTGGTACACAATCCCCGCCCCGCACCTCCCCAAACCCCACCCCCTACCCCCAAATATAATCCACTCTGCAACCCTCATTGCACAATTTGGTGGGTGGAAGGAGGAGGGGTAAAAGAAATGGGAGAGATTCAGTGGGGATCTGAAAACTGGGTAATTGTGGTCATGGCTTAATGGTGACTGATTTCATAAAACATAATGAGTATAACCGTATGAAACACAATGTGAATGAAGAGTGTGAAACACAATGTGAATGAAGAACAGTGTGAAACACAATATATGTGAACTTTGTATGCAAAGCAATGTAAAAGTAAAAAAAGAAAAAAGAAAAATATCACTACATAGAAAAGTCAGTAAGAGAGAAAACAACATAAATACCAATACTCAGCCCTAGAGCCTTGTTTGTTCTCACTTGCCAGAAAAAGCAGCTGCCTGACACTTAAGAGAGTGTACTGTGATTGCCTATTTGTATTTCTTTCTTTCTTTCACTAATAAACCTGAATTGTGTCTAAAAAAAAAAAAAGAATGAAAAAACTTACATATTTTCAGTGTCCTCATTCATAGTATAGTTAAAGAGTTCAGACTAGAACATGCTTTCGAGGTTTTTTTTTAAAAAAAATGCTTATATTCATAATCTCACTACAATATATGTAGTCATTAGCTCTATGAATAGTTTGTACTAGATCTAAAATTCTCAGTCTCTAGTAGTTTTGCAGGTACTTATATATTTCTTTTAAGTAACAGATCATTTCTGTCATATGCATAGTATTCCAAAGAATAGTTAAGAAAGAAAGGTTGACCTAATCTTGATGTCAAAATCAGACAAGGATAGCAAAAGAAAGGAAAAGTCGTATTCCAGTCACTTTTATTAACCTAGGTTCAAAAGTCCTAAATAAAATTTTAGCAAATTCCATTCCATGAAGGATAAAATTGTGAGTGGGACCACAAATCAGATTCAGTATTGGGAAAAGCTTTTCTGATTTTCCACATTCCCAAATTTAGAAAATCTGTATCATCCTATTGTTAGATTGAGTAAAATTATACTGGAAAATCTGACTGATGATAGAAATGCTTATCAAGCTAAAGGTGGATATAGCAGGCAGCCGGATAAGGTGCAGCTACACTCATCTCTCCCTATTTTGAGCAAAGAAGAGTGAAGAAGGTCAAAGACGTTTGCTCTGAAGAATTAAGAGGCCACATGTGAACGTCAGTGTCCAATACCTGAAACCAGAAGAGCTAGATGGTGCCTAGCCCCCACACTGCGGCCCACTCTGAAGGGGATCACAGCAAAGATTCCTGGTAAAGTGGGCAGGAAAATCAGGAAGAGAACTCCTGAAGGAGACCAGACATGCTGGTGTGATAGAGGCTGATGCAGCCTGAGAATGGGGCCTTGGTACCCTTTCAGGCTAGGACCCAGTCACCCCCTTGACTTAGCGTCCAGCCAAACATTAGGTAGGCCTGTAAGGATATTAATAATGTCAGGGAGGAACACGCTCTCTCCTTATAGCAGTTACCCGAAAAGATCATAGACCAGCATTGGGCAACAAATAAAGCTCGAAGGTACACGGGATAGACTGGAAGGATGACCAGAAACGGGAACTATAATGGGAGGAGTGCCGTTTCAGTGTGGGGATAGTAATCAGTATCACAAAACTAACTCTGTGTGCGTGTGCCTGCATGTGTGTGTGTGAGAGAGAGAGAGAGAGAGAGAATATAAAATTAGTTTGCTCTGTAGCTTTCACTCAAATCACAATAAAAAGTTAAAAAGTACAAGAGTAGGTAGACACTCTGTAAAGTATTAAGTAGATATAAGACAATACTCTACTTATATAATATAATATAATATCTACTTATATCTTAATGCTGAGTGAAATATCCCAGTCACAAAAGGACAAATATTACATGATGCCACTGTTGGGGAGAGACTGAGTAAGATGGGTTCAATAATGTATACTGCACTGAAACAGAGGAGGGAGAAAACTGTTTAAAAGAGATATATAACTAGGTATTTCTGTCATCACAGGAGACTAGAGCGAGGGCTACATGGTGGAGGGGACCTGGGGGAGGGTTTGTAAAACAATGAAAGAATCTTTTCTTTTACTTTTCCATAATTTTTGGACTCATGTACTTATAACTTGTTAGTCAAATTTGTGCCTTCTAGGTTGCAACACCCCCATGATACATCTTCAAGGATATGAACATGTACGGCTAAGCACAATCAATAAGAGTGCATCTAAATCCCAAAATCAATCTCCATAATAGTCTATGTGTTTCCTACTGCCAAAGGGGCCCTTTAGAGTAGTGAGAGAAGATCTTCACCCTGAAACCCACAGCGTCCCTTTTCAGCAGGAAGTAGCTAAGAGAATACGCCATCCCCTTTTCCTTATGACTCAGGGTGAAGTCTCTCTCAGGGAGGAGTGATAGGGAATGGCAAAGGACACACTGACAAAGAAGATTAATCAGAACTGGCTTTGACAAGCACTGTGGCATTTGGACAAGAACAAACTGGGAGGAGGGTAGAGAGAATAGTGCAACAAGGAATGAATGGAAACCCAAAATCTCTGTAAATGTTTATGAAAATTAATAAAATATAGAAAAAAAAAAGACAATACTCTAAAGTATTAAGTAGATGAAAGGCAACTACTGGAAAAAACTACAAAAATCACTGTAACTTACTGGTTTGAAATACAAGACAGCAGTGTACACTGTCATTGTTTTCCTCATTTGTGAGACACGTGGACGTATGTTAACATACATGAGAGCGTACGTGGAAAAATGAAATCACAGAAGTCAGGCAACAGGCAAGGATAAGGGAAGAACAGAAAAACCATGGATGGTCTGGATAGAAAATATGAGAGAATGTCTCGGTAAGCTTTTAAGAAAGGAAAAAATAGTTATCTTTTAGAAATAATGAAAAAAATCAGGAGAGATGGACTGAAAAATTGGTCTGCGTTTTCCTTTTTTGCAACAACCCAGGATAGCATAGGATAGGGCCTGGTTCCAGATGGCTGTTCATAGGGTTGCTGTGAGGGACCTCTGGTGGCCTAATGGCAAGAAGCTGCACTGCAGTTCCAAAGGCGCATGGTTGGAGACCACCACCTTCTCCACGGGAGAAGGCTGGGCAGTTGCCTCCTTTTTGATTCACTGCCTCTGAAAATCCCCCGGAGGGTCAGCTATGGGTTGGTTCCAACTCAGTGGTACACACTACAACAAGATTTCTATTCAACTCAATGGTACCTAACAGCAACAGTTTAAAAAAAATTTTTTTTTAAACCATTCTCGACGAGCTCTGGTAGCCATGTGGCAAGAAACTGCACTGCAATCCCAGAGGTGAGCGGTTCAAATCCACCAGATGCTCTACTGGAGAAGGAGGGACAATCTCCTCCTGTACCAGTCAGATCTCATTTGACGGTACACACACACACACACAAATAATTAAAATTTTAAAAACCTTTTAAAAAGTCCTTATGCTATTTACAACAGCAAGATAATACATTAAAACATCTAAAGATAGAACTGAGATATACTGTATTAGACGGATGATGAACATTATAAAATTGTTGAAGGGCATAATAGAGAACCCTGCAGAGTAATTCTTTTCATTATAAAGGATGTGGAAAATACAAAAAAAATGGCAGTTCATACTTACTGAACTTACAGATCTAATATTGTTGTTGTTAGCTGCCATCAAGACGACTAGTGCTCATAGTGACCCTATGCCCAGTAGCTCTGAACCCTGCTCTATCCTGAGCCAGTCTCACTGACTCCAACACACTTACTCTCTTTACCCCACTTATTCTGTCAGTCCATCTCATCCTAGATCTTCCTTTCCTGCACTGTCCCTCCACCCTTCCAAGCATGATGTCCTTCTTCCTGACATCGTGGCCAAAGATGGAGTTTCAACATCCTTGTCTCCAAGAAGCAGCTTGGTTTCACCCTCTCCAGGACAGACTGGTTAGTTCTTTTAGCAGTCCATGGTATATTCAGTATTCTTCTGCAGCACCACAACTCAAAAGCATCAGTTCTTCTTCTGTCATCCTTGGTCATTGTCCAACTTACGTAGCCAATGTCAGATAAATCTTGGCCAAAAGCAGAGAGTACCAGAGGAATATCTATCTCTGTTTTATTGACTATATAAAGGCATTTGACTGCCTGGATCACAACAAATTACGGCTAAGCTTAACAAGAATCAGAATCCCAGAGCATCTGATTGTGCGTCCTGTCTCCATACCTTTTCAATCTGTATGCAGAACAGATCATTTGGGAGGCTGGGCTTTATGAAGAGGAAGGTGGCTTGGAGGAAAACTCACCAATGACCTGTGTTATACAGATGACGCGACCTGACTTACTGCAGCTGGAGGGCCTGAAGCATTTGCTGCAGAGGGTTAAGGACTGTACTTTGCAATATGAGTTAAAGCTCAGCAGATCCAGTATTGTTTCAGTCAAAGTTCTTACTACGTTCAAGAAATGAAAATGCCAGTCCACACGTTGACAGTCTTCTCTCCTCTAACCAAATCAGAACCTATACAGCAGTTTTGTAAATGTGACTAAAATACGAAAGTATTTCTAAAAGCCAGCGTGAACAGAGTGAATGAAGTTGGCATGCGTCAACTTTAGAAACAGTATTTTCCATTTCTGTAACTGACAACCATAACAACAATAAAACTATAACCAATGGGAAAAGACTTTTGGAAAAACAGACAAAATCCTGAGCAGAGGAACCTAGACTATCTAATGAAGCAAAGAAAATGTTCAGCAGAGTGTTACACCTAACCTCCTGCTAACACAGGGAACTCCATCTTCTCAAGTCTCAGAGCCAATGATAATTCAATTACTGATTGACACTAAGTGCTTATAAAAAAAGAGAATACTTCTTGTTTGACAGCTCTTTTTTTTTAACTAATTTTCATGAAAGTTTACAAAGACATAGGGTTTCCCATTCATTCATTGTTGCACTTTTCTCCTTGCCCACGCCCTGCCCCCATTCACTCTTCTCCTGGAAAAATAAAAGAAAAACCTCTTTCATTGTTATGCAGTCCCTCCCCCAAAGTCCACACCACTGTGCAGCCTTCATTCTGGACTCCTGTCGTGACAGTAATGTTGCTGTTGTTGTAAAGTGCCATCGAGTTGCAGGCAACTCATAGCGACCCTATGAAGGAGAGTCCTCGACGCTTGGGTGCCTTTCTTCCTCTCTCCATGTTCATAGGGTTTCCAGAGGCAAGCTATTATGGAAGTGGATGCCACTCCTCCTTCCAAGCTTGTTTTAATCGGGGAGCTCCACCCCACTCTCTGTCCACATTAGGTAGCCAACCATTAACACATTTGACACACCAGTGTCACGGTTTTCAGCCTCACAGCAACCACAAGTGAATGCGGTACGGTAACTTATACACCAGGGCTATACGAATACCCAATCATATATCCCTTTTAAACAGTTCTCTCTGTCATCTGTTTCAATGCGGTACACATCATTCCTCCCCTCCTTCTCTGTCTTCTCTCAACCACAATGTCAGTCCCGTTTTACAGCAGTGGCCCTATGCGATATTTGTCCTTTTGTGACCGAGATATTTCAGTCAGCATAATGTCCTCCTGGGTCACCCATTTTGTATAATACTGTATGAGTTCCTTGTTTTTCAGTGCTGTATAGTATTCCATTGTGTAAATATACAACAGCTTCTCTATCCATTTGTTTGTTGATGGGCACTTGGGTTGTTTCCACCTCATTGTTATTGTGAAAAAGGCCGTGATAAACATGGGTGTGCAGTTTGAGAGCTCTTGTAGGTAAGCTCAAGTTTCTGTCTTAAACATCTAACCATTATTTAACCATGCCTCCCAGTAATAATGGTTCTACGAAATGTGCTGATATTTTGAAGTTCGTCTCTGTTGGTCATAGGATTACTACGTGTGGCATCACCACAGCGACAGTTTTGCTTTTGTAAGAGTATTATTTATAGTTCTTTTAAATCTCCAAAACGCATCTCTTTTTCCATGCAAGCCTTTAGGAGTTTTCTTTCTTCTCTCCATTTGCGGCAATATGGGTAATGCTACCTCTTTTACTTATTCGGACTAAACATTTGTTGAAGCTACTGTAACTTTGCATACACATCTCTTTTCTATGTTAATCTTTTTTAAAAAATATTTTTATTATTGTTGTTGTTGTTGTTATTATTATTATTATTATTATTATTATGTGTGTACTGTCAAATGAGATCTGACTGGTACAGGAAGAGATTGTCCCTCTCCAGCAGAGCATCTGGTGGATTTGAACTGTGCACCTCTGGGATTGCAGTGCAGCTTCCTGCTACTAGGTCTTTTCTATGATAATCTTTTCAGTGAACCTAACTATTTTTCCAAATCTGCCTCCGTACTCCTCGCTATCCTTGCCTTTGCTTCCACAACTCACAAAGCCCTCTATTGCTGTTGAGTCAGAACTGCCTCACGACTGGCCGTGCAGCAGGTTTTTCCAGCCGTAAATCGTATGTGAAGAGATCTTTCTTGGAACAGCCGGTGGATTTGAACCATCAAAGAGGTGCTGCTTTACTATTAGTGGTGCAACTCTGTGGACTCTGCTCCACCAGACTGACTGAAATAGAATGACTCCACAGGGATCCTCTTCCGCCTTATGTCTTTAACCACTGTGTGCTACAGAAATAACTCGGTAAGGTGGACGAGACTGAGAGCTCAGCCTCAGGATTAAAGGCAGACTCGTTAACATCCTGCAGTGTGCGGATAAAACAACTGCTCGCTGAAAGCAAAGAGCTTGGGAGTCCTTCCAGATGAACAGCAAAGACCCCAGGCTTCGGTTACACTCCAGCATAAAGAAAAGGAATTCTTCACAGATGAACCCATAAGCTGTTGTTGTTGTTGTTGTTGTTGTTATGTGTCGTCGAGTCGCTTGTGACTCAGCGACCCTATGTACAACAGCCCTAAACCCTGCTCTATCCTGTGCCAGTCTCATTGCCTCCGACACACCCATCCCGATTACCCCAGTCACTGAATCAATCCACCTCATAGAGGGTCTTCCCCTCCTGCGCTGTCCTTTCACTCTGCCCAGCATGATGTCCCTCTCCAAAGACCTGTCTCTCCTTACAACATGTCCAAAATATGTTAGGCGAAGCCCCAGAATCCTTGCCTCCAAGGAGCAGCCTGGTTTGACGCTCTCCAGGATGAATCTATTTGTTTTCTTGGCAGTCCATGGTACATTCAGTACTCTTCTCCAGCACCACAGCTCAAAGGCGTCAATTCCTATGTATGAACCCATAAGCAGCATCATGATAAATGGAGAAAAGACTGAAGCTGTCACAGACTTCATTTTCTTTGGTTCCACAGTCTACACCCTCAGAAGCAGCAGTCAAGAAATTAGATAACAGACTGCACTGAGCAGATCGGCAGCAAAGGGCCTCTGTAAAGTGCTAAAAAGCAGCAACCTCCAGAACTAAGGTGCATTTCACCCAAGCCCTGGAATTCCACATCACCCTGCTTTGCATGCAAAGGCTGGGTAATGAATAAGGAAGAGTGCAGAATTGGTGGATTTTAATTACAACCTTGGCAGAGAACGCTGTCAGCTGCCCAGAGAACAAACAAATCTGTGTGCGAAGGAGTGCAGCCAGAAGGGGAGGTGGGGGTGGCGGGGCTCCATCTGACGTCCGTGAGATGTGCTTTCAGGAGCGGCCAGTCCCCAGAGAAGGAAGGTCATCGTGGGAAGCATAAAAGTGGAAGAGCCTCCTCTAGACGTGTTGACAGAGTGGCCACCACGCGGGGCTCCAGCACGGCAACAGTTAGGGGGTAACTGAGCAGCGTTTGTCATGTTGTACTTGGGGTACATAGGGTTGGCACCGACTGACAGCACTAACAACAACCCCGTTCCCACTGGCCTCTTCATTGTGCTCTCAGGCCACGTGTTCCCAAAGGTTAGAAAACCTTGATGTTCTGCACCCCTGTAGAAATACACGCGAGGCAGCGTGTTTGCCCTGAAACACTTAGGAAGCGAGGGTAAATAATACTAGTATATCAGAGTTGTTTTGTGTGCTTAAGATTTCAATTTTATTCTAAACTTCTGTTAAATTCCAAAGGGCAAAAAGCAATTTGCAGCCCTGAGCATGGGCAGCCATTATTACCCCAAATAAGGTCAGCTGTGGCAGAGATGGAAACTGCCGCTTTTTTTTTAATTATTAATTTCAATGAACATTTACAGAGATTTTGGGTTTCCATTCATTCATGGTTGCACTTTTCTCCCTGCCCACCCCACTCCCACCCCCAGTTCGCTCTCCTCCTTGAAAAGCAAAAGAAAAACTCCTTCATTGGTACACAATCCACCTGAACCCCCCACAACCACCCCACCCCGAGTATACTCCACTCTGCAACCCTCATTCCAAACTCTTATGATAATCATAATGCCCTCAAATATATCGCTTTTAAACTGTTCTCTCCTTCATCGGCTTCAATGCAGTATACATAATTTATCCAGTTTTTCTCAGTCTTCTCCCCACACGATGTCAGCCTCATTCTATAACAGTGGCACCACACAGTATTTGTCCTTTTATGACTCAGATATTTCACTCAGCGTAATGTCCTCCAGGGTCACCCATTTAAACTGCCGCCTTTTGTTAGCCTCGTTGGTCTGTCATGAGGGCCAATGAATATTTCGCTAGATCTTTTGTTATAGTCATTTTCTCACTACAGTATGGCTGTTAACCTGCTTATTAATTATTAACACACTGCTAAGCCTTTGTGTACAGGCGTATACCGTCAGGACTTGGCATGCTGTATGGCATCCTGGATTTATGGATATAAGTGTTCACTCCTCTTAAAGCTGAGAGCAAAGATTGAATGTGCTCACCGACATTTGGTCACTGAATTCATGGGATCTAACAGTGGAATTTGTGGGGTTTTATTTTTTAATTTTTGTTTATTAATTTCAATGAATATTTACAGAGATTTTAGATTTCCAGTCATTCATTGTTGCACTTTTCTCTTTGAAAAGTAAAAGAAAAATTCCTTCATTGGTATACAATCCCCCTGCACCCCCACCCCCATCCCGCGTATATTCCACTCTGCAACCTTAATTCCGGACTCTTATGATAATCATAATGCCCTATAATATATTGCTTTTAAACTCTTCTCTCAATGCAGTATGCATAATTCATCCAGTTTTTCTCAGTCCACCACCCATTCTACAAAAGTGGCACTATGCAGTGTTTGGAATTTGTTCTTTTAATAATTGCAGGTGGAAACTTCTAAAATATCTTTTATCAACTTAAGTGGCATGGAGAACATAAAGGGTGACTGTTAGGGAGGTTAATGATTCATTAATGAGTTGAAATTTTTAGGATTGTTTTCCCTGGACTTGGTAACCTCAGATAAGTCAAGTCCTTTTATATATTAAGTTTCACAGTGCTATCAGGAGGCTAAAGTTTTGGAAACTGTCCACTAGTTGGAGAGAGATTACTTTCTTTCTTTTTTGAACAAATTATATGTCAGCCTACTACTAATTGGTCTTCACATGAGCATTTAAAAGTCTGCATTGAATAGACTCAGAATTTTGTAATATTTAAAATTGTCACTATCTGTGGTGTGTCTGCTGCCACCACTGTTACCTTCTAGTTTCTTGGCTATGATTAAAGTGGGTGAAGCTGGCAGCTTGAGATGTTAATATAATTAAGAGAGCCATATATGGTGTAATGATATTATGCTTGACTGCACTGTTTATAAATGAAGTCTGTTGTTATTCTGGTAGGAAAATGCCAAGCAGTTTTTTAAAGTTCACAATTCAAAGATATATAGCTGTATCCACTAATGAAGGCAATGAAATTACTCCTCTTGTTTTTTCTGTGCTGAGCATTTATGTTGTGAAGCTAAACACACGTGGCATGAAACTTCACGCTGAGAATGTCATGATTTAGTGGCCCTGAAGAACAGAGCGTAACACCCTGTTTGCTTTCCTGTCTCTTCCTGTTGAACCATCTCTAACGTTAGAGATGGGAGGACCCAGTAAATGACGTCATTTGAAATTTACTAACATAGGTCTTCCACTCACCTTCTTAGAAACCCTTAACAGCTTCACAAATGTTTTTAGAATAAAGTCTGGAACCCTCATTTACAGTCTGACCCCTCCTTCTCCATCTACTTGCATCTCGTGCCTGTCTTTCCCCTCAATCTCCTGACTGGCTCTTTTTTCATTTCTGGAAGGCTCTACACTTCCATGGCCTATGGCCTGTGTGCAGCAACCACCATCTTCCTCTACCACCTTTTTGAGAATAAGTTTTACTTGGGTTTCTTTTTTCCCCCATCAGATCTCATTTGAAACCAGTTTTTCCTGGGAAAACCTCCCCAACACCTTTGAACTTGACCCAGTACATACATGTGTGTTCTTATCTTCCTGCGCGCTCTTAATACCTGTGTCGTTACTTGTTAGGTTTGATGCATTCTTTCATCCAGCTTGGATCCACAGACTCTTGGTACAGCAGCACTCAGGAGCTCAGAAGACCTGTTGCATTGTGAAAATCTGTCCGAGAACCTCTCCAAAGTTTGAAAGGGCAGTGCTGTCAGTTTAAAGGTTAAGATGCACCTGATTGAGGCCATGTTCTTTTCAGTTAATTGTTATGCATTAACTGAAAAGAACATGGGATGGCAGATGAAAAAACAATGCCTTTGCGCTGTAATGCTGGAGAAGAATATGCCGTGAACTGCTAAAAGAACAAACAAGTGTGTCTTGGAGAAAGTGCAACCAGGGTGTTTCTTAGAATTGAGAACAGTGAAGCTTCATCACACATAAGTGGGTCAGGTCGTCAGGAGAGGTCAGTCCTTGGAAAAACACACCATGCTTACGGTGCATTTCAAGTCCTCTAGGGTGTGTTTGGAAGTCAGTGTCTTTATTTCCATAGCTTGAGCACTCCTGGAGTGCCTCACACTGAAGATGCATGTCTTTCATTAACTAAGGACACTTTGCAGGCGTTTACCTTTTCAAATCTGTCACAACTTTCTATGTCCTGTTACAGTCACATTGAAATGTGCTTTTTCATTTTCTTATTTGTATATCTTCTTTTTAATTATGTATTGTAACTGTTTTGTCTTGTCTAGCATCCAAATTCATAGAACTATACTCCACTTCATTTTTTTAAATTAATATGAAAATATTAACAGCCATAACCCATATAAACAAAAAAAATTTCTTTGTAGGACTTCAGTAATGTTGAGAGTGAAGAGAGATTATGAAATCAAACCTTTGAGAAGCAACTTGCTTTAGGACTAACTCCGTGTTTCTTAGAGTCACGGACAAAAAAGACCAAATGACATCACAGGAAAACAAAAATAATCGTCTACAAGTTGCCTTTTACAATTAATATTTTTTTAACATCTTTCTTTTTCTACAGAACTTTTTCACTAACTAAATTTATTAGCTGAATATTACCCTGTTTTGCAGAAATAGCACATTCAACTAATTCTGTATCTTCAGATAGGTAAATTGTGTCCAGTACTTTTAGGTTCATAGTTGTAAATAGTCATGTAGGTTGATAATCTTAGAGAAGAATATTGTTCTTTTGTACCATCAAACGGAGCCACATCATTGCAGACCCTCCGGCGAGTTTTCAGAGCCTGTCGGTTGCATGCAAGGAGATGCCCTGTATTTCTCCCTCGGAGCAGCTGGTGCATTCGAACCCCATGACTTTGGATTGGCAGTGCAGCTCCTTACCACTAAGCCAGCAGAGCTCCCTTAGAAAGTAATAGGGAAATATAAAGGTTTGGCATGCAAAATGTGCCTTGTTTACTATTAATGGTAGTCATGACAGTACGTGTAAGAAAAACTGCACTACATTCATTTTGAACCAGAGTCCGAATTAATAATAAAATTATATTAATTCAGCAAGTTGAACACAAATCAAAAGACTTCAGAATTTTATTTCTGGGCAGAGCTTTCAAGAGGAACCCTTGACCATGGCTTGAATTCAGTAATTCCTCAAAAAATGGAGTCCGGGGTGAGCCACAGAGGACAGATCCCAGCAGGTTCTCGGGTTCAGGGAGACCGAGACTGGAGAAGCTGCCTTTGCTCTGCGTGTTCTTGGTGGGTCAGGGTTTATATTCTCAGCTTGGCTTCACACGATCATGGCCAGAGAGATAGCAAAGACAGGAGAGGAGCCGAATATCACAGTGTTCTCTTCAAAGCTGCAAAAAAGTTTCTAATGGCTAAGTTGGCCTAGTGCTAAGAATTTGTGCCTCCAACCCTAAGGCATGCCATTCAAACCCACCAGCTTCCATGTGTAAGAAAGATGAACAGCCTCCTTTCAGGCAATTCAGAGCCTCTGCAAACCCACTGATGAATCAGCCCTGAGTCAGTTCCGACTCAGCAGCACACAGTGGCTGTAGTTACAGCTCTGGTGGCTCCGTGGGGGGAGAATTGTGCTGTCAACCTAAAGGCACACGGTTCTAAGCCACTGCCTCCTGAGAGAAAGATAGGCAGTTTCCTCCAATGTGATGGATAGCCGCTGAAAACCTGCTCGAGGTTCAGCTCTGCATCTTTTCTGAACCAATGGCAAGTGAGGGGTTGTTTCAGCATCTACTCTGATGGTTCAGAGGTAAGAATCTGAATTCCAGAGGCATGTGGTTCGAATCCACCAGCTGCTCTGCAGGAGAAGGATGGGCCTCTGAAAACCCACTGGAGGGTCAGCTGTGAGTCAGCTCCCAGTGGACAGTGCACAACAACACAGAGTCACGGTGACTTAGAAATGACTCACCAGCACTGAGTTTTGGGTTTTGTTCTGTTAGTGTTAAGGCAGCCTGTATAATAACCCTGTGTGCAATTATACATAGATGTTTTAAAGACTTGGTAGTGTCTTACACATTACAGGATTTGGAGAGCATGTTAGAAGCATGAAGAACATAAATAAACATGCTTGTTTTAACGCTCTGCACCCAGTCTCAATTACTGTCATCAAGTTCACCACGAGGTTCTTCATGAACCTATCACAATATATCAGGAAGACACTAATGTCTCCTTTCTTTCAAAACACAACATTGATGTGGAGAGAGGCAAACGAGGGAAGAAAACGCCAGTGTTAACACCTGATTGCTATGTTACTCTTGGTTTTATTGTGATTTTGAATGGAAGTTTACAATGCTGTGTCACTCCTGCGTGGTACTGATTACGTCCTCACAACTCTGAAACTGGAATCCTATAGTTAATAACTGTAACATCAATCTAAAAGAAAAATTGGTTAAATTAAAAATGGATTAAGCCAAAGCAGCTGCACTACAGTCCTGAAGGCACACGGTTCAAATCCACCAGATGCTCTGCTGGAGAAGAAGGGGCAATCTCCTCCTGTGCTAGTCGGATCTGATTTGATGGTACACAACAACAACAGAAAAATAAATTAAAAATTTTTTCTAAGAAAATGCTTTTACAATGTGTAATTTTTTTGGTTGTCAATTTTGTTATCTATTAACCACACACGTTAAGGAAACACTCATTTCTTGAAGAAAGCAGTTTCTATACACATATACGTATGTGTTTGTGGACATGTTCAAACGTACACACAAACATTTGAACATGTCAGTCAAAGATCACCTTTGTTGTTGCCATTTTAGTATGTTTGCCTGAAGATTTTAGTTAGGTTTTTTTAGTTTTGTTTTCCATACCTAATGATCATTGTCAATTGAAGTTTCAAGCCAAGCATAATACTCTTTAAAAATAAAAGATTGTTAGTAGTTGTTTTTGTTTTTATTTTTAACACGTTGCCACAAATGACAGTAATGCATCAAAAAGAAATGTGTTTCTGAGCACGGTCGTCAATTTAAAAGTGTGCAGCAATATGTAAATGTTATTGTTATGCTGTGAGATCGGAATCGACTCGTAGCTGATTCTCCAGTGGATTTTTCAGAGACTGTAAATCACACAATAGGATATTGTCTCTCTCCCCCCACCGGAGGTACAGGTGGATTCTAACCATCTGTCTTTGGATTGGCAGTACAACTCTTTACTCAGTAGGCCCTATGTAAATTTAAATAGGCGAATTTTCTAGCAAATAAAAATACTCGTAATTTATGTAACCAACTTTTTTTAAAAAAAATATTTTCTATTGGTTTGCTTACAAAGTTTGTGTTTCAGTACAATCATTCTCATTCATTATGTTTTATGAAATTAATCACCATTGGATCATGCCCACTATTACAGTGTGTTTTCAGGTCCCCACCGGATCTTTCCCATTTCCTTCCCCCCCCCACCCCTACCCACCCTCACCCTCTGCACCTACCTCTATCCCTTTTGGGTCCCCATACATGTTTTACTAGTTATCCTTCTATTTTTACAATAATGGTCTTAAGCAGTATTTGTCCTTATGAGACTGAGTTAGTTCCCCCAGCATGATACTTCCCCAGCCTCCCCCAGGTTATGTAGCATTTTTTTAAATCCTTGCTCTTGAATCCTGAGTGCCGCATAGTATTCCATTGTGTGAATGTACAATTTCTCAATCCGTTTGGTTGTGGTTGGACATTTGGGCTGTTTCTGTGATCTTGTGATGGTGAATGAACATTGGTATTCAAAATCTACATTTGTGTCTCAGTTCTCATTTCCTTGGGGTGTATTCCAAGCAGTGGAATAGCTGCGTCATACGGAGTTTCTATGTTCTGTTTTTTGAGAAAGCACCAAACTGCCTTCTAGAGTGCAGTTTATATAGCCAACATTTTTAATAGCTGTTTTAAAAATAGTGCATTTATCAGTAATTTTTAAATCTGTCGTCTATCTTGGTAGAAAAATAAGGCCACCTGCATGTTAAATATTGATATATTATGCTATTTAAAGATATTATTAAGATTTTTTTTTTGTTACTACATCCTGGTTTATTACTCCTTTGTCAATATGGTAATGTGCCTTTTTAAAAAAATTATCTTTATTTTGCTTTTATATGCATATGAAATCTGTATACATGATGCTTCACACATTCATCTATTCACTTTGTGTTTCATACGATCATTTCCATACATTGTGTTTTATAAAATAAATTATCATTGATCCATGCCCATCATTACCCCACCTTTTCAGATCCCCACTGGATCTTTTTAATTCTTTCACCCCCTCCCTGTGGCCAACACACTCTTCACCCTGTGATTTCTGCCCCACACCTCTCCTCCCTCCTCTTCCCACTTTGGACTTTGGACACATCTTCCTAGTTATCCTTCTGTTTTCACAATACTGGTCTTATGCAGTATTTGTCCTTGTGAGACTGAGTTAGTTCACTCAACATAATGTTCACCAGCCTCTCCTTTTTAAAACATTACACAGATTAGAATTGTAGCTGCATGTCGACTCCAGGATATCACTGATTGTGAATGCATTTTCACAGTAACTGCAGGACAAGGTTTCACGTCTGTTGGTCTCCACTGCATACTTAACAGTAACACCATCTCTGTGACCTTGGGCAACTTAACTAATCTCTCTTTGAGCTTCAGTTGTTGGTCTTTTTTGTGGGAGTGTTTTTTTTTCCTTTACTATAAAAACTTTCATATAATGAAACTCACCTCACTGGACTATTGTAAGCACTAAATTGTTGTTGTTGTTGTTGTTGTTATGTGCCGTCGAGTTGCCTGCGACTCATAGCGACCCTATGTACAACAGCCCTAAACTCCGCTCTGTCCTGTGCCAATCGCACTGTCTCCGACACTCCCATCCCAATTATCCCAGTCACTGAATCAATCCACCTCATAGAGGGCCTTCCCCTCCTGCGCCGTCCCTCCACCCTCCCAAGCATGACGTCCCTCTCTAAGGACCGGTCTCTCCTCACAACATGTCCAAAGTATGTTAGACGGAGCCTCAGAATTTTTGCCTCCAAGGAGCCACCCGGTTTAACCCTTTCCAGGACAAATCTGTTTGTTTTCCTAGCAGTCCCTGGTATTCTCAATACTCTTCTCCAGCACCACAGCTCAAAGGCATCAATTCTCCTTCTATCCTCCTTGGTCATTGTCCAACTCTCTGATGCATAACAAGTGATTGCGAAGATACATAATATTTTTTAGCCTAACGCTTTGCATATATTAAACACATTCTAGAAAATACTATAGTTACATATGAATTAAATGATTTTTGGGTAAGCTACTAATGTTTTCTACACATCAGTGGCAGCCTGTTCTAGAAGGCGACCATGAAAGAAGCAGCCTGTGAATTCAGTAACAGTGGGTTTAGTGAGCAAATGCTTTTACACAAGGAATGGGAGATTCCTGATGATGCTGTTAGTTCCTCCTGGAAATAAGCACAAAAGTAACGTAGCCTGGGATCTTCCTTACTTTTTTTTCTTATTTCTTTTTTTTTAAAAAAAGTATTTCATTCTTCTTTTATAAAAGAAAAATCTAAGATACTTTTATCCTTTGAACGTGGTGACACTAACCTCGCAACCACATGAGATTTCTCATTGTTCTTCAAGATTCTAGTCAGCACATATTTAGTGAACATTTATTGTGTGCCAGACATTATTTCTACACTGGTGAGTAATGCAGGCAGACTCTGCTTTACGTAGCTTGTAGAGTGTGAGGACGAGCATTGCTAAATGTGTAAGCCCTTGCAATACAGGTGGCTAAAGCTGAAATGACGTGGGTGAGTATTTCTGACCGGAGAATTACAAAGAATGATGGCAAATAAAGTCCACCTTGGGGCCTGAAAGAGAAATAAGATTGAGGAGGCAGGGGTGTCTGAAATAGAAGGTGGGTTTCATTGTTAGAGTAAACTTAGATGGATGATATGTGAACTCATGGAGACAAATAGCAGAGCCTTTTTCCAGCTGCCTCCCCACCTTCCGGCTCTATTTCCCAGAGCAGGTTGAGCCTTTAAGACCAAGTCGCTCTTCTGCTCAAAACCCACCCGTGGCTTCCTGTCTCATTCAAAATAAAATTCACACTTTGACCATAGCCCTCTGGTGGCTTAGTGAGAAGGGAGTGCACCACCAAAGCAGAGGTATATGGTTCGAATCCACCAGCTTCTCCATGGGAAAAAGATGGGCAGTCTCTTCCCATGAGACTTACTGCCTCTGATAACCCCCTGGAGAGTCAGCTGGGTTGCTTCCAATTTGAGGGTTCACAACAACAGCCCCCAAGCCCTGGTGTCATTTTCTGCTTCATCTTCATTTATCATCAACCTGGAATATATTTGGTATTGTCATTGTTCTCATCATCACACTCGGACCACAAAATAGAAATTGCTGTTATCGGACCTTTTTTCTCCCTTATTGTTCCCACTACTTTGTATGTGATAAGCATCCCATAAATAAGGGTGGGGTTGCCCACAATGATGTTTTATCTTACTTTTTCATCTTTGAATCTCTTCTGTAAGGTAAATTTGTAGGATAATGATAAAACCCAGGTGGCGTTTTCCAGTGTATCTTTTTCACATGTGTTTTCTGATAAAGCAGCTGAGACTGTAGAGCGGGCTCGGGCGTGTCGGGGATGATGAGGAGGGCGGCACAGTGAAGGCCGGGCCCCTGTCTGTCCTTTATCCGGTTGCTCCGAGTTGTGGTCAGCTCAGCGGCACCTGACAGTAACAACAGGTATCTTTGTAGCTCATGTCTTCCTCATATTTTTGAGCTACTTGTAAAGACACCATATTACTTACTTGCTGAGTTTTTAATACGGAGTTTGTTTTTATTCTTTTTGATGTCGTAGTTTGTCAGATTAATAGGATATCTGACTCTTTGGTGTTTTATTTGTGTAAATTAAACATAAATAATACCAGTCATTAAATACGGGAGCTCTAGTGGCCTGGTAGCAAGAAGCTGCACTGCAATCCCAGAGGTACATGGTTCAAATCCACCAGATGCTCTTCTGGAGAAAGAGGGGCAATCTCCTCCGGTACCAGTCAGATCTGATTTGATAGTGTACACACACACACACACACTCTAAATAAATAAATAAAATTTTTAAAAATAATCTCAGTTATTAAATAACAAGTTCTTTTATAGCAAGATAGTTTTCCTTTAAAAAAAAATCATATTGTTACAAGTTGTGTCTTTCATTACTCCTCACTCAGTCAGAGATAGAAGCTGAGATATTCCAGGTGCAGTTACGGGCTGCATCCGTAACATGGTACATTTATGCACTTTGTTCTGATTCAGAACGTGCTGGTTACACGGAGCCCTCACGGTGAGCCTCACGTACGTGTGTCTGGAGAATTTCGGCTCCACCTGGCTCTGCTGGCTGGCACTTCCACTTCCCCCACTCTTCTGTCTTTTCTCCTTTCCTACAGCATGGAAGAATAAACGACCTTTTCTTTTCTTTTTCTTTTGTTTTTTGAAAAGTACATGTGCCAGATTTTGCTAGTCCTAATACTTTGTAATTATTCATTTACCTTATTTTCTGTTCTGTTTTGTACAACTGCCACCACGCCCACCCTCTCAAATAAAGCATCATCTTAGACAGCCCCTAAAAGAAAAACTCTTGTTCCAGCAAAACGGTGGGCAGCCATGGTCCGACTGGATTTGTGACCGGCTCTCAATGTTGGAGTCTGTTAGTTCTTTCACACCCCCTGGCCCTCTCGTCTCTCCTTCCTCTTCTCCCTGATAGTGCTAAGACTGTAGTAAGATAAGTGTGCTCCAGCCACATGTCCAATCCAAGTGTTAATTTTTAGGTCATATGTTAATAGATAGCAAAATAGGAAGTGTTAAAAATGTATAGATTGCTTTTGTGTCACGAGTATAAAGTCTTTTTTTCTTGCCAAAATTATAGGGGATGGAGTGTTAGATCTCTCTACAAAGAAAACCAGCATAAAATCTGAAGACTCGTCCATATGTGATCCTCCTTCTGAAAATTCAGTGGCTGGGTAAGCAATATCTAGGAAATATAATTCAATACTAATATTTCAAGGATCTCTTCAGAGAACTCTGACTACTGTTCTGATTAGGCTTATGAATGTCATTTTCCTTCCGAATTTTTTGTCACTCACAAGTATGTCTGTCTCATACTTTCCATTTGTCCTTTCTCTTTCTTTTTTATTCTTTCTGTTAAAGAAAAGTTATCAGAACAATCACCAAACTTTAGTTCATGTTGCCAAAATGCACTATCAATTTAATCAGAGACTATGAACCAAGAAGCAGGACAAGTAAGGGCAATTTTAAATATCCAGGAAGTGATTTTAATGAAACTATTTCATTTTTAAACAAATTCTAAAAGTACTATACGGAATCATTCTTTCAGCTAGTTCATAGTATTGGCTTTTTTTTCCCCCATTGTGCTCCCAAGTGTGGTGGCTAATGACTTAATTTTATTAATCACCACATACTTAGAAAGCTGTCATGAAATTACTTTAAATAAAAAATGTACGCTATGAAACACTGTTCTTGTTGGATTCTTGGGATTTTCTTTTTTTTTTTACATTTTTAAAATTTTTGCATCTTCCCATTAACTAAAATCACAGGAAGCCTTTTGGGCACACTTAATCTTAGATATAGATTATAATCTGTTCCACCCAAAGTTGTAGTAGCATTTAAGTCATCCTTTATAATGCGCTTTCTGTTTAAAGAATTCAGAACTTACAGTGCTTCGTTAGAAATAGAAAGAGCTTTTTTAAATATCTAAACTTAAATCATCTTATTCAAATCTGGTTTATCGACCTGTTTCAAATTTTAAGTTTTGGTCTAGAGAAAGGTTAGTTGGTGGAAATATGAGATGTCTGTGTTTGGTAATATTCCTGCTGCTACAAATTTCCTTTAAAGGGGTTGACTCTTTTATTACTTGTTTAGCGGTAACGTCACATTTCTACTAACAAAAACGCCTTTAGGATTGGGGTCTTTTTTTTTCTCTTCTTAATAATGGAACACTAATTGTACAAATAAAAAAAAATTATAAAGTGTTGCTTTGCAAGCATCTGTCAGAGGAATAGCAACATCATGAGACCATTTTTACCAATACTGAGTTAGGATTTTGTGTTCTTGGAAGGTCTGCCCGTTGCGGCCACCGTATGATTGACACATTGTCCTACCAGGACTGTGGCGTTTGCTTTGGTACGGAGCAGCAACTCCACCTCCCAGACCTAAAAGTGTCATAAGCAGTGATGTTACCTAAGCAAGGAGTGTAATAAAGGAGTGGGCCCTCCCCTTCCATAGCTGTGTGAGAGTCTCTCATGCATCAGTTTACCATCGTTTCATTCCATCCATCCAGGAGACTGCACAGAAACAGAGAGGACTATGTGGAAAGAAGTGCTGAGTTTGCAGATGGTTTGCTCTCAAAAGCTTTGAAAGACATTCAGTCTGGAGCACTGGACATAAATAAAGCAGGCATACTTTATGGCATACCTCAAAAAACTTTACTTCTCCACTTAGAAGCCTTACCAGCAGGGAAGCCTGCAGCTTTTAAAAACAAAACTCGAGATCTCACTGATAGTTGCTCATATAAAGACAGCCAAGAAGCTTGTGCAGTTCTGCAGAAAGTAGCCCTGTGGGCAAGGGCGCAAGCCGAGCGCACAGAAAACAGTAAACTCAACCTACTTGAAACCTCAGAATTAAAATTCCCGACAGCTTCCAGTTACCTCCATCAGCTCACCCTACAGAAAATGGTCACTCAGTTTAAAGACAAGAGCGACAGCCAACCCCACGAAACCGCAAATCCCGCCGTACAGTTAAAAATTCCTCAGCTGCGCGTGAGTTCGGTTGCAACCAAGCCACAGCCTGATGGGTCTGGTCTGCTGGATGTCATGTATCAGGTTTCCAAAACCTCTCCAGTCCTGGAAGGCTCAGCTGTCCAAAAACTGAAAAACATCCTCCCCAGGCAAAACAAAGTCGAGTGTGCTGGGCCGGTGACTCACTCCAGCGTCGACTCTTACTATCTCCCCGGGGACCTCTCTCCTTTGTGTCTTAATTCAAAAAACGGAACAGTGGATGGCGCCTCCGAAAACCCAGAAGACGGAGTGGATCGCAAAGATAACAAGCAGCCCAGGAAAAAACGTGGCCGCTACCGGCAGTACGACCACGAAATCATGGAAGAGGCCATCGCCATGGTAATGAGCGGAAAAATGAGTGTTTCCAAAGCACAAGGAATCTATGGGGTACCTCACAGCACTTTAGAATACAAGGTCAAAGAACGATCGGGAACACTGAAGACTCCTCCCAAGAAGAGACTGCGATTACCAGACACTGGGTTATATAACGTGACAGATTCAGGGACTGGCAGCTGCAGGGCCGGCAGCAAGCCTGTGTAGATTACTGGTTAGGAAAATGTGTGTGTGTGTGAGTGTGTGTGTGTGCGCGTGTGCGTATGTGCACAAGTGTGTATATTTGTGTGTCTGTATACACACACGTGGGGGTTCAAATGCTCACTCTGACAGGAGACATGGAATTTTACAGTTCAAAAACCACTTACATGCCTTTTGAAAAAAAGTTTTATTCAGGGTTTTCACTGTGGACAGAATTATATAGTTGCTTACTTAATTCTGATAGTTTGTATTTAATCCTTGTATAAATAGGTGAAAAAGATTCAGGTTTTCTTTAGTAGTCAAAAGCATAAAGCGTGTGCGAGAACAAGTAATTGTCAAGTGAACTTGTTTATTGGTGAAAGACCACTCCAGCCATTCAGGTGGCCCCTCTTGTAATGGAAAAATAGGATCTTAATAGTTTGCAAACATTTTCACAGAACACACTCACAGCTGTCAAAGGACATCAAGCCACCAATCAGTTTAAATGGACAGCTATCTCCATACTCAGCAAAATTAATACGTACAGTATTAGTCTACTGAAATTCAATGAAATACAAAAATGCACGTCCACCAGGAATAAAAAGGAAAACCTTAAATGATATGTATAATGAAATTGAATATTGAACCTTTAATAGTTGCTTTAGCTGGAACCTGGGGTTTAGAAGGTATATACTTTAAAAGGAAAAAAAAAAAAACCAGCCTGACATATAGTTAACCCCAGCAGCTATAGAATCCTTATTAATATAAGATGGACTACTAAGAACAAAAAATAATTTAAATCTAATTATTATAATAATTTCATTTTCTTTTTCATTTAAAAAAATAAGCTAATGTGTAAGGGTAGAAAAAGAAAGTTGGAATGCAACTTAGCGCATGTTAATAATGTGCACAGAAAAAAAAGCTTGAGAATGGTCATTTTGGTTTCAATGTGCCGGTTAGTTGATGTTATGACTACTTTAAATTTTAAGGATTGTGACACACTCCTGCTATTGAAAAACCTCAGTATAACTTTAATATATTTGCTGCTGTGACATTTCAAAACATTTTCAGTTTATCAAAATGAATTACAGATTTCATTTTGGTGGGCAACACATTATCATTTTGCTAATAACCAAATTTGCAGTTTGTTCAGGGTCTTGAATAGATTTACGGATATTTAACACTGAAGCTGTTTTGAGTAATGTAACTCTCTCAAGTAGTTAGAAGCTGGGCAGTGCATTTGTGACTCTCACTAGCCTTGGAAGAGAGACCAGTCATTTTTAACGGGCAGTTCTGAAGTGTGGCTCAGAGTATCCCGGTTGGATTTACAGGGGTGTGCCGTCTTTTTGTGGAATTATCCCAGTCTGTGCCTCCCCAGGAAGGGAGGGGATTTGCTCTCGAGATTCCAGAATCTACGAGTGCCCCTTTTGCTGTGAAAATTCAGGTTCTGACCGCTTTTCTAAGCCAGTTTCCCTAAATCCAAAAAGAATACTTTCAGCTGAATTCTAAGAAAAAATAAGTGCACCTTGTCAAATGCTCGTATTTTTACACTGGCGTTTCTGTGTATTTAACAGTCACATAGACTAGTGAAGAGATTTTCAGCTACTCCCTTTAAGAACTGCTGGCATATCTGTAGAGGAACTGAAGAGTGAGAAGCGTCACCAGTATTTGCTCGGTCTCTCAGATACCTTTTGAACCCTCTTCGCTTTCACTATTACCTGCGTACCAGGATATGAATCCTCTTGCTCTTTTTTTTCTCCTCCCCCCCTTAATAAATATACATAATATATTACAAAACAGCAGATGTCAGGGTCATCTTTCTTTTTAAAGAATTAAGCCATATTTTGTGAGGGCCAGAACTTGGATTATTTAATATATTCCCCCCCTCCCCATTGAAAAGCGAAGTTAAAGGTAAAGTCAACATTTCAAACCCATTTTATTGACCTCTTTATACAGAATTTTACTTCAGAATTTTGGGGGCTTGAATGCATTACATAATATTTATATTGTACTAAGCTTTTTTATTCCTCACACTATATTTACATTAATAAATTGATTGAGAACTTTATAGGAAAGGGAAACTTAACAGAACACTTTTATATCATTTAAAAGATGACCTGACCAAAAACGTTACAGGATTCATAAAATCAGGGATCATTTTGCTATTGACTTCACAGTGATCAGTAGTTTTATAGGTAATATTACCATTAATTTGCAGCATTTTAGTACTTGTATTATTTATTTTTGGTCAAAATTAGTAAATTAAAATATTTTTTGATAGTTTATAAATGCTAGTCAACCCATAACTTTTAAAAGGAACAAAAATATTTCTAATTCTTGAGTTAGCTTTTTAATTACACAGACCAGGAAAGGCAGGGAAATTTATGGGCTCCCCTTCCCCCAGTGACTTGACTCACTGAGATGTCCTTTATGTTCAACTTTAAAAGTACTTTATAAATTTAGTTACCAGTTACTACTTATTGACAGTTTTCTGAAAAATCCAGTTTCAGCAGACTTTTAATGAAGATGAAAGCACCCCTTCTTGTGCTTTCCACTTATTTGAATGTTCCTCAAGTATTTTATATTTAAGAGAAAGAAAGAAAAGAAAAAAAAAACAGTGCCTCTGTTTTTAGAACTACTGCTCAGTAAAGTTGTTTAAACCATTTCTGGTAGCTAATGACAATTTTATATTAAATTGTATACTAACTTTAGTGAGACTGATTTTTAGTTGTTTACAGTACAAATACTTGTATTTGTTTTTTAATTGCAGTATTTCCATTGTCGCAGTAATTTAGTAACACTCTGTGGCTGCCTTGATTTTGACAGATTTTGTTAATATAAACTGATTGTTAGGCAATTAGTTCTATTTATGCATAAATCAATTGCACTATAATTCATGAATTATTTATTACAATATTTTCTAATGAATTCATGTATCTGTCTTGTGTTGTAAATGTACTGTAATTCTGTTTCTACTTTGTGTTGTTATATATCTAAATCTGATTGTATGAATTTTAATTGTTCAGTTAATGTGTTTCTAGGTTGTAATTTGTAGTAAAGCACTTCAATGCTTTTGCACATAAATTTACAACACTGGTGGTGTGTGATTGATTTACTCATTCAGTAAAAGAAAAAAGCAAAGAAAAAACCTGACTACACTGACTTCTTTGATTCCTTTAGGAAACACTTTTATTAACATTAACTGTAGAAATGTACTTTCTCAGAAGAAGTATTTCAACAGGGTTTATAATGGGTAAAGCGAATACTGTATAGGAAATAGGGCTTTAGTTGATGAGCAGGGAAGAGGTTAGGAAAAAAATAACATAAACCAGAGATTAACAAGAGTGTATGAAAATAGAATTTTAAAACATCTACACCATCCCTAGGCTTGAGACTTGGATGTGCACCCACCTATGTGGTTATAGGATAGAATTTTTTTTCCTTTGAGATTCTAACATGCAAGAAAATAAGCTTTTGTTGAAATTCTATAAAAACAGACATAAACCAAGCATCTTAAGTATTGTTACCTTTTTAAGCATCTTTTCCTAATGCATCAGAGTGGAATATTTGAAATTGCATTATGTAATAGACTGAATAGGAATACTTTTAAAGCATAGACTTGCTTAGAATGTAAGGAAAAAAGGATATCTGAATCTTTCCGTAGTTTCATAGTATTTTTTAGTTTTATCACTTGGAATTACAGCATTTTTCAGAATGCCTAATACTAGTCATTAGGTGAGATTGTTTTTCTTTTATAAAGCAAGTCAGATTTTAGGAACAATACTAATCTTTAAAATACAAGATACTTTTTCTGAGCAGTGACAACTCTTTAATTACTAACAGATATTACTTAATAGATTTCAAGATCATTGTCAAGAAACTGTTAAAGTGCACTTACCTCATTTTATTTCTTTTGTTTATATAAAAATGACAATCTATTCTTACACTTATATGAAAAGTGGCAGTTTTTACTTTTGGAAAAATTTATCAAATCACTTAATATTTGATATATGTTATTTCCCTCTGTTTGTTTTTAACATAATTTTTAAATCAGCATTGATAAAATGTATAATTCTTTTCAAAAAGAAAGGGTCTCTAATGTATGCCCTGTTTTCATTTGTCTGTGGACTTAAAAAAATTTAGTATCTCTTTATAGCTTCTCCTTTTGCCTGATAGCTACCTGATGAAAACTCACATGGCTAGTTTTAGCCAGATTGTTATTTTAAATCTAGCAAAGTTAACTTTTGTCCAGAAAAAATGTTTAGCTTAGCAGATATTCAAAATATGCTTTAATATTACCATTATTCAAATGATCTAATTTCACAAAATAGAAATGGAGTATTTTCTACTTACCTAAGATAGAAGATTAATTCTACTTTACATTTTTAGAGAAAGTACCTTCATTTGTAATATACATTATAAATCTTTACTTAAATGAAATCCCCTCTTGAGTAGCAGTTCCTAATCCCCATCTCCCAATCTCAGTACTTTGTAAAACGTCTTCAAACTAGGTCCACTTACCAAAGACAAATCAGTAAATCATGAGTGGAAGGCTAGTTTCATGTACAGAGTTTGGTGATATGTTTAACTAAAATAGATACTTTTCTGAAACAGAATTCTTTAATATATTGTGTTCTTCTTACTGCTGGCATTGGATTAAAAATTACTTTGTAGATTTCTACATTGGTTGCTAAGCAAACGTGGGTCTTAGTTAAAGTTAGATTCCTGTTAGTTTCTGCAGTGGGACATTTTCCAGCATTTGAAATTAAATAATTAGGTAAGTAGTTTTGATGTAATTACTTTAATATTTAAAATCAATTTAAAGTAGATTTTATTCTTAAATAGTTTAAATTTTTCATTTTCTTATTAGGTTAAAATGCTTACAGTTTAACCTTAGAAAAGATATTCTATTAGTTATATGAACTCTAAATCCCTTCATATTTCTTGTGACTGTGCAAAGCCCTCTTTAACTAATAAAGTTCTTTTCATTGTTTTGAAAAATTGACTTTAACTAACATTAGGAAAGACTTCACTCCGACATCTTAATGTCCTAACTTGAAGTAATATGGACTGATTATTAATTCTAAAAATAACTACTTATAAAATGTCCACACTGCAAAAAAAAATAGCTCCTTTTGAAGCACTTTCCACTAAATATGTCCAAAATAGTAAACATTTTCAAGATGTAAATAATGTGCATACTCAGCTTTCATATTACAATAATAGGGCTTTGCTTTGACTCATATACCACCAGAAATTAATTATCAGCAGTGCTTCATTATATTTTGAGAAATAGTAACAGAGAAGTAACCATGACAACACTGTAGGAGTTAGGCATCAAGACAATACCAAATCTCTCTTGTTCAAGCCTTGTTAAGATTACGACTCCTTATACTATTGGTATTTTTGCTGTAATTTATTATTTTTGTTTGATTTTTATTTTTAGTTCAACTGTTGATGCAAATTCAGAGGAAGCTACTAAAATGGAAAACGAAAAATCTGCATTAAGCAAAGTTTTGGAATCTTTGTGCACACATCACCAACAACAGATTTTGGCTATGTTGAAATTTCTAGTTCAAGAGCAAAAGGCTGCCTCTCTTTGCTGTTGTAACACATCATTTGCGGTGTCTTCAGAATCTCAAAAGTCCCTAACTGAAGATGATTTGCATGGTCTGTTTTGTAGTTGTGGGAAGTATAGACTGGCAGAAAGAGGGTGTCTGCAGAATGAAAGACAAAGCCCTGGGTTGATGCCTTGGTCAGGCGGTATCAAAGATTCACATTGTTTGTCGTGCCGCATGGTAACTGTTGAACCCATTAAGACAGTAGGCAATAGAAGAGTTGCAAACCGTTACAGTTCTCACAGGTGCTGCTCTGGACAGTTGCCAAGTGGTGTTCACTCTGCCAAATCGGCCCTCTCTACCCCTTTCTTGTCAAGGGAAGTGTGTGATCTTTCCGTCAGTCTTACGGAGGTCTGTGGATCGCGAAGCCCCTCACCCCCACCCTTGTCACCTGTACAGACTGAAGAATTTGAGCCGTTGAGAGATGCACCCTTGGAGTGTTCCACCGGAGAAAACACCAGGCTCGAAAGCAGCATTAACCAGCCACCACCTCTCATGCCAGCAGAAGTCACCGGTGACCAGGATGACCGTGAAGGTAAAACCGAGAAAGCCAGAATGGCCACCAGCTCCAGTTCTCTGCTCTCGGGAGATGGCAGTGGTCGTACCCCAAGTCAGGAGAAAGGGGAAAACGGCGTCCTCTTTCAGGATTTAATGGACCGCATTAATGAAAAATTAAAATCCATTGAAACGACAGATATGGCAAACTTTGTCAAAGTATCCAGTGGAGATTGTCATACAGACAGTGATTTCAAGTTGGGAGATTTCATAAGCTCTCTCTTGCACAATGCCAAGGCCAGCGACTGCAGCTTTATGGAACTGCTGAGTCAACATGATAGGAAGGCAGAAAATAAGATCATTCAGACGAGATTTCGTAAACGCCAAGAAACCCTGTTTGCAATGCACAGCTCTCTGGACTCCCCCACGTTTCGGAGGCAGTCCTTACAGATCAAACGAGAACTGGCTAGTCTTGATGACCATTTCTTAAGGAAAAAATACACTGACAAAAATTCCAAGAAATCCCCGCGCGGTCGTGAGGTGTATTCAAAGAACAAAGAAGAAACCCATGCTCTCCACAGGCTCTCTTTAGAAAACAGTAAAATCCAGGGGGATAAGAACCGAGAAGCCACATTTTCACCAGATCATGGGTTGCAGTCATTGCCACTACCTCTTCGTAGCTTAGAAACAGGTTTGACTTGTGACCCATTTTCAGAAAACTTTAAAACAAGGTCTGAGAAAGCGTGCATAAAAACAGCACAGGAGAAATTCGCGGCTGAGGGGGAAAGCCTGCAAAATCACAGCGACAACTTCCAGTTAGACACCCTTCCTACGCCTCCAAAGAACAGTGTTCCTGGACTCTTGAGTAGAACAAAACGCACCATAGTGCCCCCAGGGTGGTACTCTATATACGTGACAAATAGTTGTGTGTTTAGAAAATCTCCCAAGGCTAAAAAACTACCAGAATCCATGCCAAATAAGGGTGCCGTGAAACATAGCCACAGTGAAAGCTCGCAGGATCTAGACCTCAACAAAATTGCGATGCATTCTAATTTGCAAGTGGTCGTCAAGCGTTTGGAAGATACGATAAGTCTGGCACAAAAGACTTGGAGTAATAATCAGCCCTTATCCCCAGGGTGTAAGGCATCCAGGAAACTGTTAGAAGATGCCCACAGTAAAACCCAAAATGCCGATAAAAATATGACTGTGAACATGAGCAGGATGGCATGCACAGAGCAGAGTTTCTCAAAGCCTGTGCTGGCACCCAGCAATATTATCCACAGCGGACATGTGCCATCGAAGGATTTGGATAACCAGAGCCTTGACAGCCAGCAGGAGTCACCAGTGTCAGATGCTGGTAGCTTCATCTCCAGAGTTGCAAGTATACCAACAAAACACGAAGGCGGTGAAAGCTCTCTTTCCAGCTACTTCAGTCCTGTCAAACTCATGTTCCTATCCGAAGTGAAAAGCAGGGAAGGCGTCAAATACATTCTAACGTCGGTTGGCAATTCCCAGTCAAATAGTGGTCTGTCTGCTGAAAAACGTCCAACCCGCCACGCTTCTGATAAAAAGCCAGAAACAAGCGAGGCCGTCCAGAAGGCCAGCGTTGACAGTGGTGCTGGGGACCCCAGTGGCCCTGGCCCTCTTCAGGGAGAACGTGGCCAGCCCAGTGAGGCAGGAGAAAGTGCAGGGCCTTCCCCAGACATGGAGAAGCCCCAGGAAGAAGCCCAGGAAAGCCCCAGCAGTGCTACCAACTCGTCTTTTAAAAGAAAGCCAGGCAGACCTAAAAAGATAGGCCCTCAAGTTGTGAAACAGGTGAAGCGGCCTATTGGAAGGCCACCCAAACCTAAAACGGGGCTGGCAGACATCCCCGTGTGCCCCAGTGAGGCCCTGAGGCCTGAAAGCAAGAGCCCAGGATCCGGCCTCGCAGAAGCTCAAGGCGGCCCTTCTAACAAGAGTATCACAGTGACCGTCATTTATGGGCGCTCGAGAAGGGCCAAGAGGTACGTGTGTGAGGGCAGCAGTGACAGGAGCAGGGAGGTGGCCGTGCGCGCCCAGGCTGCCGGGTGGCCCACCGAGCAGGGGTGTCCCACTGAGCAGGATGATCGCAGACACGCCAGAGACCACTGGGCCGACCCGGCTGCAAGGATGACTAGCACTGCGTCCAGCCTGACCCCTGGAGGGGGGACCCCTAGAGCCAAGCCCCCAGGAGCTGAATCCCCCAGGGCTGACCCAGCTGCAAGTGTGCAGTGTGCTGCATCCAACCTGACCCCCGTAGGGGGGACCCCCAGGGCTGACCCCACTGCAAGTGTGCTGAGTGCTGTGTCCAGCCTGATCCCCAGAGGGGGGACGTCCAGAGCGGAGCCCTTCGGAGGCAGGACCCCTGGAGCAGAGCCCCCCAGGGCTGACCCCACTGCAAGAGTGCTGAGCACTGCATCCAGCCTGACCCCCGGAGGTGGGATCCCTGGAGCCGAGCCCCCCGGGCCTGCCTCCGAGGACGGCAGGCCCCCCAGGAGCCGGTGGCTGGTCCCACACCTCTCCAGGAGCGTCCTCAGGCCCCACCCGAAGCCCCTGGCGGGCAGCAGGAAGCCCGGGAGACCGGCCAAGGTGAGGGTGTCGGGCATCTCCGTGACCATCCACCGACTGGCACCTCAGGAGCGGGAGGTGAGGCTGAGCAGTGTCCAGGAGGCCACGCCCGAAAGGCAGCGCCCCAAAGAAGCCGAGGGTGGCCAGCAGGGTCACTACCCCCCCGAGGAAGCCTACGATGCGGGCAGGAGTGCACCCAGAAGCTCGCCGGCCCCTGCGCCCTTGAGACCGCCCGAGAGGGGCAGGGGCCGAGCGCTGGGCCTCACGCCTGCCTCCTCGGCAGCCTCCAGGCCGCTACTCTGCAGAAAGGCTCTGCTCCAGAAACCTTACAGGCTCCACCTGCAGCGAGGAAGAGGCCGGGACGAAGGCCTAGGGCAGCCAAGGACGCAGGGCGCCTCCCCAGGTCCTCCAGGAGCCAGGCGTGCCCAGCGTGTGGAAGAGGCCAAGTTAGCGCCCACTCAGGTGCCCACGGAGCCTGGCGCTGCAGCCAACCCTCTGCACCGGTGGTGGGCCACGTCGACTTCAAAGGAGTCTCTGCTAGAGGAGTTGAACAAGCGATTTGAGCAAACAGCAAACACTTGGGTGCAGGTGAGCGAGGAGGAAGCACAAAGCAGTGTCCTTAGGAAAAGGGAAGACCTTGAAAATGATCATCTCCAAAGAGTGAACCCCTTGGAAACCTGCCTTTTGGAGCTGCAAGTTTCACCTGTAAAAATGCTCTTCCAGAAAAAGTGTGATTTAAAGGAACTCTGTGCCTGGTTCATGCAAACAACGGAAACACACTCGCTTTCATTAGTTAGAAAAGCAAACGCAAGGAACCCTTTGGAAGTAATTAATACCAGGGGGGTTAGATTAGGGCTCAAGCAAGCTGACTTGAACACCAGCCCCTTCAGAAAGCACTTTAAAAAATTTGCACTAGCTTCACCTTCCAAAACAGCAGGGAAGTTGCATATATTGCATAAAATGGTGAGCTCGCCGGTCTTCAATGTGAAGAGTAACTTAATGCTGGCAAGACTAAAACGGACTGAGTTTAAAAGTTTGCAACATGAACGGTGGAGAAGGGAGAGAAGGCTACCCCACCGAGATGTGGTGGCTTGGAACTCCCAGAGGAGAAACTTGAGATTTTTCCGTCAGGACCCATTTTTAGATAAGACTGAGGAAGGACCAGAGGTTGGCATCCCACTCCCAGGAAAAAGCACAGCAGATAATCAGTTCTTTCCCCCTGAGATCAGAAACAACTTCCTGCACCAAGCAGTGCCTGACCCCAAAGCACATGCTAGCTTCGAGCCGATGCAGGGGTCAGACGCTAAACAGTCTGATAGAACCAGTTATAGGTCAAAAGAAAAAGGACTTAGCCTAGGAACTCTGTGTACAAATAATTGGAGGTCAAAAACCTTAAAAGACTGTAGGATATTTTTGAGGAAGATCAACTATCTTGAACACAGGAGTACTTTTAAGTTAAACACGGTCCTGTGCTCTCCTGACTCCTTGGCTAGTGGAAGTAGGCAGCAGGCCCCTCCGGAAGAATCAAAGCGCTTTACCCTGAGATCCCACGCTGCTAGGCAAAACGCCCCGAAAAGGCAGACCAAGGAAGTAGACAGTGCGAAAGCAGAGAGTTTTCCAAGCAGGAAGCTGGCCAGCCAGTGCGCCAGCAAGTTAAATCACTGTGTCAACTGTGACACGCACCCTCCGGATAGTTCTGTAGCCTTTAGCAAATTGAGCAAAAGAAAAAGACCACCTTGGAAGACCGCAGAAATGTCAACCAAAAGACATAAACGACAGTCTTGCAAGAGTGGACAAATGGCACCCTATTACTCTAAACCCCAGCTAGGTAAGTTTTTCTCTCCTTCATTTTGAAAAGTTTCATCGTAGGTGCCTTGAGTTCAGTGTCATACATGAATCGACGGAAAAGGAGCAGCTGATCCCATGCTAACCTGCTTCTGAACTATTATTCAGACAACCTAGCTTCTTGGCACCTAGTTTGAAACTCGTGAAATTAGGTGCTGGCGCACACGCCATCAAGGCGCCTGGTGGTGCCGAGCTAAAGCACTCAGCGGTGCCAACCACCAGCAGCTCTTAAAGCGAGAAAGACGTGGCCGTCTGCGCCTATCAAGATTTGTGTCACCATCAGGCGGGGTCACCTCAGGGACAGTGGGTAGACCAGTACACTTGCCCAAGCCACAGTGCACTCAGGACTTCAAGCACATTCAGTTTCCTTTAGCCGAGACAGAAAGTCCCTACATGGATCATGAATGTAAAGGTTAAACTGTCTGCTTTTTAATGTGGTAACTTTAATTTGGATTCTTTTAAAAGATTGATAGCTAAACATGCTCAGTAACTAACTCAAAATTTACTATTGTAGTCCTAGAATTCATTCATTCTCCTGATAATGTAATAACCAGCAGCAGTTAGGCCATATAAAAGGTCATCATTGACAGTAAGCCTTGGATGTCAGTCTCTTTGACCGTTCTGTCATTCCACCCTCTGCTCTTGCTCCTGGGACCACATTAGGACACCAGTTATTTGAAAAGATATCAGCAGAACCATACGGTTTTGTCCATAAATTAGCAGAGCTGTCAGGTGGGGTTTTCCCCCCTACATATTGAACTAGACTGTAAAAGATAAAAGAAGAGAATTCCTCTCCACATAGCCGAGCTCACTAAAGGAGAGAAGGGTTGGTTAAAAGTGTAGAGTGATATTACTTCAGCGAAGTAATTAGGGTTTCTCCCTCAACTACACTGAGCTTTCATGCTGAAAAGACCTCAGTGGCTCAGGGGAACGCCACCCTGGGACCTTGGATGTGGATGTGAGAGGCTGACGGCGGTGTGTTTCCACGTCTGCTTGGTGATGCGTGCTGGGCAGCGCAGGAGGCCTCTCCCCTGACGTGTAGGAGTGCCAGGCTGCATTTAGAAACCGGAGTCATTTCATCATATGGTTTCGTTATTACGTCATACAATTTAGAGGGGAGTGTTCTGGGTTGAGAGTATTAGCTCTTTTGTTACCTTTTCCCTTTTATAAAAGCTAAATCCAATAGTATTGGGTCTTTTATTAATATATTAAAAGCCGTCCTTAAGCTCTAGAGTTTTACTAAATTGTGGTAGCTCCCCCAAAAGTTAATTAAATGAATACCTTTAAAATTTACATTTCCGCAACATCTAACACTCAGTTTTAAAATAGTCATCTTGACAAATTACTCGGCACTAAAAAAAAATTACCCTTTTTCTTCTTGCCTTCAGGAAATCTAACATAACAAAAAAAAAAATCTTAGCATTGTAATAGGATTCAGTAATGGTTCAAAATGTTAACTGCCAAAAAACCGCTTTTAGTTCACCTGAAAGTATTCACATGTTGTTAAAAATCATCATGAATGGAGAGAAGGTGAAAGGTTTCATTTGTTTATTCCCTTTGTCATCCTCATTCCATGCTTGCTACAGTTTCCCAGACGAAGCGTCTGTTAATTCATTTTGCAACAGAACCGTATTTTATTCCATCTTCTTATTCATTGTATCGAAGTATAAAATTTATAAAGGAATAAGTATTTTCAGAATTATTGTCCACCCTGTAAATACGAAGTCAACTACAAAAGTAAAATGGAAGATGCTTTATTGCTTTTTCAAATTAATTCCAAAATACTTTTAACATTTTTTTAAAAAAATGTTTAATACTGAGAGTTGTTTTTCACATAGTGTTCCTCCCCACCCCATATTTTTAAATTGCTAGGAGTACTATTTCCCGTTCTGCTTAAAATTTTATTCGTCTTTTACTGATAACTTTCCTTCTTTATTTTTAACATTCTTTTAAAAAAAAATCAGCAAGGACTTTTTTACAAAACAAAATTGTATTTATCACAACATTTGTTATATTTATCTGATTTTTAAATGTTTTCTTAAAGTGTTATTTTTTCCTCATTGTTGGTATTCCATACTTGTTTTTTTTCCTTTTTTGGAAATGTTGCTAAAACTCATTATGTTACTTTGATGTGTGTTTCTTTTTTATGGAATTAGTACCTGGGAGACTGAGAAACTTTTAACAATAGCACTTCTCTAGAAAAACTTTTAGGACAATATATATCATGAATTGTGAAATATTTCTATTGATGCAAACCCATGAATGTCTTGTTTTTGTACATGTTGAGATAAACTACCCAGGTATGGTACTTGAGAGTTTTAAAATTTGTATTTCATATCATTTGTATTGCTGTGTTATCCAACTGTAGTCATGGAAATGGAGGAAGAAATGTAATTGTAGACCCTCCGTCGTATTCATAGTTTAACAAATACTGTGGAAGCTCAAGAAGTCCCCTTTGCATTTAAGTGAGGAGGCGAGTTGTATTTATTCAGAAAATACATTGTTATTTTACGGTTTACATGTGTGCCGGGACATAGAATGAGTATGGTCTTGCGTTTTGCTCTTACAGACCTAACCATCATCCACCGAGGTTAGGAGAGTGAACTGACAATTTCACTAGACAAACAATTGTGTGATAGGCCTCACATTTAGACGGTAAGAGCATGTAAGAGAGAAACTGAACCCAGAGTTAGGGCTGTCAGCATCCTGTAGAATCTTCTAGGCTGTGGCTTGAAGTGGGTCAGATCAAGAAGGGAGGGGTTGAAGGCAGCGCACACAGCATGTGGGCGTTAGGGGGACAAGAGAGACACCAGAGGCTTGTTTGTGAAACCAAGTCATTTCCCCATAGTAGGTACACTACCGCTGAAGAATAAAAGAAGATTGATGGATGGAGAGGAAGGAATGGCCAAGCATAAAGCTACTGACGGGAGCCTGCTCTTAGCGCCCATCAGTTCTTTTAAAAAAAAAAAGTTTTGGACCTCACTTGTTGGCCGCCGACTAGCTGGTGATCGTTTCTTCCAGAGGATGTTCTCTGTGACTGTTTCCTTGGCTGCCGTTTTTGCCAGAGCACATCAGCAGACTGTTCTGCCACAGAGTTATTAGGTTAGAGAAAGTCAAGGTGAAGAACAGTGGATGCATTTGAAAGAAAGCGACACCTTAGCCAGGAGAGGCCTGGAGGTTGGCGTCCAGGCTTGTGACTTGGCCTCCTCCCCAGCTGGCTGGGAGGAGCAGTCACTGGGGTCTAAGAGAACACAGCAAGAGGACTTGGGATTGAAGGGGGAAATAAATGTCACTCAGAAGCCAGGGGAGAATGACAGTCTGAAGGTGTGAGAGATGAGATGGGAGCAGTGGGGATGGAGTGAAGCCCCTAAGTCTATTACAGTGTGGGGTCTGGAGCACCCCTGGAGAGCTTAATCGTGGTCACCTCTGTCTTAAGTCATAAAGGAAGTAGAGGGAACGATGGGTGAGGTGAATGTCAAAGTTCATGGCCAAAATGTTGAGGAATTACTGTTGGGTGTTTTTCTTTCCTGTGAAGCAAGAGGTAAAAGTCATCAGTGTGGTGGGTTTGAGGATTGTAGATAAGGGCTGACATGTTTACGGACGGTGAGTAAGAGCCGTCTTGGGAAACGCAGGCTTCCTAGTGCAGTTTGACCACAGCTGCCAGGCTGTGAGCTTGGAGAAGGGTAGACCCTTGGACTGTCAAGTGGGTAACTCTGGTGGTGCAGCGAAGCACACAGATGCGAATCAGACAGTGTGAGTCGACCTGCTGCCCTTTGAGAGAAGGATGTTTGCAGTCGGCTCCTATAAACACAGGCTCGGAAACCCGCGGGGCCATTCTGTCTGTCCTGTTGTTGTTGTTGTGTACCATAGAGTCAAGAGTGGACGTAGCTGGCCTCGGATGGGTTTTTAGAGGCAGTTCATCAACATGGAAGGAGATCCTCTCATGGAGTCCCTGGTGGATTCGAACCACGTGCCTTTGGGATTGCAGCACAGCTTCTTGCCATTAGGCCTCAGGATCTCAATGAGTTCTAATGGAATCCACAGCATGTTTGGTTTGGAGCTCATGAAAGAGTGTGTGTTTCAGACAAAGAGAACAAAGTAAGAATGTGCCCTTTATTTTTTTCTATAAGACAAATTTTCTTCTTTAAGAAGACAAAGTAGTACACGTTAAAAAATTGGGGGCAAAATAGAGTGTATGAATACCCAGACACAGGGATGGTTTTTGAGGTAAGAATGGCCCCAGATGAAATGTGGCTCTTGAAAATAATAATACAAACCTTTTTCATATCAGAATCTTGAGTTCCCAAAGCAGCTGTGTGACTTTCCCTAAGTGTTAAACATCTGTATGTATGTAAGAAGGTGGCTTGAACATCTTAGCAAGTTTTTAAGACTAAAACAACCTATGTGAGCCTGAAATTTTTATGTAGATGGTATGTATTCATTCAAATTCCTGAATTCAAAAATTCAGAAATCATGTAAATACTTTGAAATTGGACTTTGAAAAGCAGTTCACATTAGTAGCTTCCCCTGTTGGATCCAGTTTAACATCAGAATAACTGAACATACTTTTTCCCCCCTTCAGAATTCTAGGTTTTTAACTGATGAGTGAGTCCCCAGGCGGCTAGTAAAACTCTTCAGCTACAACAATCGTTCTCTGATTCTGCTTTGAACCTTCGACCACAAAGGGTCTCTGTGAGTCGGAGGTGACTCATTGGCACCTAACTATAACAGTGCTCACGATGTTCTTTTAAAACTATGATTGAGACGATCCTTAAACCTTTAAATATAAAAGAGTTAGAGCTTCTTCCTGTACCCTTGTTCAAAGTCATAATACCATCAGAGGAAAGACTATAACGCATAAAATGGATGGTTTTCCAAATTTTATTTTGATAGTAGAACATTTCCAGGGGGTTCACAGTCACCTTATAATCGGGTTTGGTACACAGAAACATCCAAAGACAAACATTTCCCAAGACATGGTTAGTGTCATCCTTCCTGAGTCATGTCCCTTGAGCATGTTTTGTAACATTGCCCAGGACTTCCCACTAACCTGTTACTGTCCCACAGGATACAGTTGGGGAAAATGCAGCGCTTTGTAGTTTCCTGCAAGGGTTTCTCTGTGTTGTTCTGTGATACTCCCAGAGACAATGTAACTAACAGTGGCTGCAAAACTAGTATGTTGTTCCTGATTCGATTTGTCCTGTGTTTATAAATTAAATTAGGGTCGTTGAAATTCCATTTTAAGTGCCTTGTTAACTCTTAAGAGAACACTGAGGTAATCTTGAAGCCAAAGATGATTTCGTTCTACTTGGTGTGTGTCTTAGACTTTCTGTTATGCCGAGTTCTAGACATCTATCTCTGCAGTAATCAATACCATGACAGATCATGGTGAGAAAATATCAGTAGGAATTTGCTTAGTATGAAATCAGTGTCTCCTCAAATATATATCGTATTAACTTGGTAAAAAAAATGAAGATATATATTTTTTATATAAAAAATAAATCCATTTTTCAACATTCTTTTTCATTTAGGCTTTTACATGGCCACTTTGCTGATTGCTAATGTTACAAGTAAAAGTACTTTCATGGGATTGGATATTTTTAATTAATATACATTCTGTTTACACCAGAGATTTTTATCTTTTCTCCCTTCCCTTCCCCTCCCCTCCCCTCCCCTCCCCTTCCTTTCTCTTCTCCCCGTTATACTTTTCTTAGAAACTGAGTAAAGATAAGATTTTTAGGTTCAGAGGTGTTTTTAAACTTTGCCAGAATGTTTTTATAATCCAGTATATTAGAATTGAAAACAATTTATATCACTGTGTTTCTATTACTATTGAATTTTTAAGCTATTCTGCTTTACTTATAATTGTTCCAAGTTTTTCAACGAAAGCCATTCACTCAACTTAGCAAACACTGGGTACTTTCTCTTTTGATTTGCCAGTTATTGTGTTAGGTATTACTTAGAACTCAAAGAAGTTCTCAAAAAGATGTATCAAATTATTTTCAATCTGGCAGTTAGTGTCCTTGAAGGAGGACAATATGGTTGATTCTTCTGACTGGTAGATATAAGGTACAGCATGGGATTAATTATCTAATTTGAGAGTCCAGCCCAGGGCCTGTTTGTATAAACTTTTCTGGGAACCCATCATAATTACTCATCTATATATTATACATGACTGTTTGATACTATGGAAGTTGAATAGTTGCAACAGAGATACGCATATGTCTTGCAAAACTTAAAATAATTTCCTTTCTGGACTTTTTGCAGCAAAACTTTGCCAACCTTGCTCTAAATCCTGAATTTCCAGGCTGTTCTGTCAAAATTGGGATTTAGATTGAGTAGTAAATCCTTAGTTTTCAGGCTGTTCTGTCAGAATTAGGACCCAGAATGAGAGTGGCTAATGGGGCTGGAGGAGGAGGAATAGAATGCCATTGACATTTTGGTAGACTGATGCTCTTTTATCCTGTTCCCTAACACCCCTTTCATTCCCAGTGCATTCTCAGTATGTAGTAATAGTCGCTGTTAGATGCCTTCGAGTTGAGTACGACTCACAGCAAACCTATAAGCAACAGATCAGGACCCTTCCAGACCTGTCTTTTCTGAGGCAAGTTCAAGGGCCACCCTTCTCTTCCTTTAAGTTGCTGCTCCCTGGAGAGATGAGTGCATCACAGCAAGATAAGGTCCTGCCTCGGGCTCCAACGGCCCATCCCTTCTCTCTGCTGCTTTTCTGTCTTTTCTGTTCCTTCCCCCAAATTCCGGAGTCTTAGGTCAGCTCTCCTGGATACCTTTTTTTCTCTTTTCTCCTTTTTCTTCCCCCCCCCCCGCCCTCTATTTCTAGGTAGTGAATTGTGCTCTTTACGGGGGAGCTGAGGAGTCCTGTGATTACGGCAATAATAAGCCTGCTGAATTCACCTGTGGCTTAATTAGAGAAAAAAGATAGGTGAGGTGTCTGGTTTCATCCGGCTGAGATTGTGTTGTGGGTTGTTTGGGATTTTATAATCTTAAGTAGTTACTTGGCTTTTCCTGTCAATCTAGAAAGCAGTTTGCCAGTTTCTGTCCTGCACAGACATGGAAAGCTAGATTGTTTTTTAAGGCTATTTATCTAGGTTCCATGAATGTTTTCTTCAATTTATTATTAGTATTAATATTATTACTATTATTGTTATTAATTGTTGCACATTTTCTTCTCCCCCTCCTTCCCAAACCCACCTCAGTACTTAATCATATATTCCTTTAAGACAGTTCTTCCCCTCTTCGGTTCTGCTGCAGTGTTGATTGTCGCTCTTTTCCCATTCTCTCCCAGTGCCCACCATGTCTGTACTATTTTATAACAAATGTTATGCAGTGTTTGTCCTTTTGTGACTGAGATGTTTCACTCTGCATAATGTCTTCCAGACTCCCCCATGTTGTGTAATGTTTTATGAGCTCATTATTTTTCAGTGCTGCATAGTATTCCATTGTGTGGATGTACCATCTTTTTTCTATTCATTCATCTGCCGATGGGCTCTTGGGTTGCTTCCATCTCTTTGCTATTGTGAATAATGCAGGGGTAAGCATGGGTGTGCATACATCTGTTTGAGTTGTGACTCGTGTTTCTCTAGGGTTATTCCAGATAGAATTGCTAAATCAAATAGTCTTTCTACATCCAGCTTTTTGAGAAAGTGTCAAACCACCTTCCATAGTGGGTGTACCATTTTACATTTCCACCAGCAGTGAATAAGGATTCCAGTCTCTCCACAACCTCGCCAGCATTTGTTGCTTGCTGCCCTGTTGATCTTTGCTTTTGTCCCTGGGATGAGGCGATAACCTCGTAGTTGTTTTGTCCATTAGTGGATTCTTTCTGCAGTATTTATCTCCTATATGAACTGGATGCAAAGGATATAATGACAGACAAAACAGACATGCTTCCTGCCTTCATGGTTCACAGTTATTGGTGATGCAAATATGGATTAAAAGAATACACAAATCTGTTAAGTTGTCAATTAGTATGTGGTGCTGTGCGGCCTTAAAGGGCAGTGTTATCAAGTTGAGCAGGTAAGGGCAGTTTCCCCTGGGGAAACGGCCTTTGCAAGGCCAGGAGGCATTAACCAGGCAACATGTCAGAGAACTGGTAGAATAGTCCTGGCTTTCCAAGAAGGAGTGACGTGGAAGGAAACTAAGGAGTGGAATTCATGGCAAATAGGAGGAATAGGTCATGACCAGGATGTCTAGAGTGGAGAACACGGGATACTGTGATGCCACGACTGGTGAAGATTGACAAGTAGAACACACACATAGATGTGCCTAAGCCATGCTAGGATGCGTATGCGCATTGAATGGCTTCCCATTGCACTTGACATGACGGTGGTTCGGTACCTTTGAGTCACTTATGACTCGGAGCACCCTTACGAGCGACAGATCTGAACCTTGACCAAGCCCATCGCTGTAGTCACTGTGTCAACCCATCTTGTTGAGGGTCTTCCTCTTTTTTGCAGACCCTGTAACTCTCAGCATGGTGTCTTTTCTGAAGGACTAGCCTCTCCTGAAAATATGCCCAAAGTAAGAGAGATGGAATCACCATCCTTGCCTTGAAGGGACATCTTGGTTGCACTCCCTCCAAGGCAGACTTGTTTGTTCTTTTCAGTCTAAGGGATAGTCAATACTCTTTGCTACCACTACAGTTCAAATTAGGAGTGAGTGGACATAATACGTGACAGCAGATACTTCTTCCTAAAAGATCTCTGAGTTTACTGGGGAGAAGCATTGGTGTATAAGGCAAATGTTAATAGACCATTTTGGCAGCCGAGAAGAAAACAGTGGCTCATGAATCAGTTCTTAAAATAGGAATTTCTGAACCAGCAACAATAGCAAAATTCAACAGGGTAGCAAACAACAAATGTTGGCGAGGTTGTGGAGAGATTGGAACTCTTACTCATTGCTGGTGGGAATGTACAATGGTGCAACCACTAGGGAAAGCAGTCTGGTGCTTTCTCAGAAAGAATACACCCTAAAGAAACCAGAGCCACGACTTAAACAGATGTATGCACACCCATGTTTATTGCTGCATTATTCACAATAGCAAAGAGATGGAAGCAACCCAAGTGCCCATCAACAAACAAATGAATAGAGAAAGTATGGTACATTCACACAATGGACTATTACACTGCACTGAACAACAGTGACCTCATAAAACATTACACAATATAGAGGAGCCTGGAGGACATAATATGCTGAGTGAAATTTCGCAGTCACAAAAGGACACACACTCAGTAACACTGCTCTTATAAAATAGGACAGACATGGGGGTCCTGAGGAGAGAATAGGGAAGATAAACACTAGATTTTATGAGGCGGAGAACTGTCAGAAAGGAATATATGATTAAGCATTATATGTATTATTACAATCTCAAACAAACGGTACATTATGGGGTGGTAAGAGGGGGTGAGGAGAAGAAAATATATAACAGTGGAGGAAAATTAATATTATAAGAAAGGAAAAATAAAGTAGGGTTTTCTAGGCTCCAGAGCAGCGTTGGCTGTCCAGTTGCTTCAGTGGGTGTGGGATCAGGCCCACTAGCTGCTGTGCTCTCACCACATCCTGAAACCAGTGGTAGAGAGAGCAGACTGCTACAGGTGATGAGCTTGTTGTTATTATTATTAGGTGCTGGTGAGTATGACTCCTAGCGACCCTCTGAACCACAGACCTGAACTCTGTCCTGTCCTGTGCCATCCTCCTCATCTCTGATTGCTGCAGTCACTGTGTCTGTCCTGGTTGAGGGTCTTCCTCTCTTTTGCTGACCATCTTTCCAAGCATGATGTCCCTCTCCAAGGAATACCCTTTCCTAGCCACATGCCCAAAGTATGAGAGATGAAGCTTTGTCCCCCTTGCCTCCAAGGAGCACTCTGGCTGTACTTTCTCTGAGATGTATCTGTCTGTTCTTTTAGCAGTCCATGGGACATTCAGTCCTCTTCGTCAACATCGCAGCTCAAAGGCATCAGTTCTCCTTCTGTCATCCTTATTCACTGTCCAGCTCTCAGCTGCGTACTAAGTGAGTGGGAAAGACCGTGGCCTGATTCAGGCACACCTTGGTCTTCAAACTGATAACATTGCTCCTTAGTCATTTGGAGAGCATTTCCAATGCTGTGTGTCTCTTGATCTCCTTGACTGCTGGTAGCAAGGGTGTTGACTGTGGATCCAAATTAGATTAAATCATTGACAGATTCAGTCTTTTCTCCATCAATCAAGGTGTCACCTATTATTGTACCAGTGGTGAGGATCCTTGTCTTCTTGATGTTGAAATGTACTCCCTATTGAAGGCAGTAGTCTTTGACCTTCTGCAGCAAGCACTTCAAGTCCTCCTCAGACTCAGCAGGCCAGGTTGTGTTATCTGCTTAATGCACGTCGTTGAAGTGTCTTCCTCCAATCCTGACACCATGTTGTTCATAGTGTACAAAACTGAAAAAGGAATGGTGGTCAAGAAGTACTGACAGAAAGGAGGCTAGAAATGGTATGATTAGAGTTTGTCCATTTTTATTCAATGCAAATACCTTTTATAAAACCCACAAACCAACATCACAAATGGTGGTTTTCCACATGGACTTCCCCTGGTGGGCGGCACAGGGATCAGATTGGCAGCATCACATGTTGTTATGTATCATCAAGTTGGAACCAACTCAGAGTTGACCTTGCAGTGGGTTTTCAGAGGCAGTAAATCAAACGGGAGGAGATTGCCCATCTTTCTCCCATGGAGGAGCTGGCGGATTTGAACCCACTTGTGCATTCAGATTAACAGCACACCTCCTTACCACTAAGCCACCTACGCTCCCTAATACAAGCATGTTGGTTCTGTTGTTGGTACCACCAGGTCAAAACTGACCCTCGCTGACCTCCCCCAGCAAGTTTTCAGAGGCAGTAAACAGCGTGAGAGGAGATGGCCTGTCTTTCTCCCACGGAGTAGCTGGTAGATTGAAATCACATGCCTTTGGGTTGGTCACACGGCTCCTTACCATGAAGCAGAGCTCCCTCATAAACATGCATGTTGCCACTATTGTGTACCGTCACGTGGGGACCTACTCATAGCTGACCCCCCCGGTGGGTCTTTAGAGACAGCCACACGGGAGTTGACTGTCCACCCTTCTCCCACTGAGCAGCTGGCAGATTGAAACAGCGTCTCTGTGTTGACAATACAGTTCGGGGCTGGGGGGGGGGGCAGGATAAATTTCTATCTAAGCACTATTTTAATTGTTGTTTGTTGTTATGTGCCGTCGAGTCATTTGCGACTCATAGCAACTCTATGTACAATAGCCCTAAACCCTGCTCTATCCTGTGCCGATCGCACTGTCTCTGACACATCCATCCCTAGTACCCCAGTCACTGAATCAATCCACCTCATAGAGGGTCTTCCCCTCCTGCGCTGTCCCTCTACTCTACCCACCATGATGTCCTTCTCCAAGGACCTGTCTCTCCTTACAACATGTCCAAAGTATGTCAGACGAAGCCCCAGAATCCTTGCCTCCAAGGAGCAGCCTGGTTTCACCCTCTCCAGGATGAATCTGTTTGTTTTCTTGGCAGTCCATGGTACATTCAATACTCTTCTCCAGCACCACAGCTCAAAGGCGTCAATTCTCCTTCTGTCCTCCCTAGTCATTGTCCAACTCTGATGCATAACAAGCGATTGCAAAGACCATGGCCTGTATCAGGTGCACCTTCGTCTCCAAAGAGACACCGTTGCTCTTGAGTACTTTAGAGAGGTCCCTAACAGCAGACTTTCCCATGGCAATACATTTTTTTATTTCCTGGCTGCTGGTGCCAAGAGTGTTGGCTATGGAGCCGAGCAAACTGAAGCTGTGGACAATCTATTTTAATTACATCCTATTAATTCCGTGAGGTATTTTGGTTTGTTGTTTTGTGCTTTGGTTGTTTGCTTGGGTTGTGTTTTTTTCCATTTAAGCAAGTTCACATGTTTTCAAATGTCTCTGACGATGTTTTGTTCAGTCCTTGTGTTATTTAGATGTATGTTGTTTACTTTCCAAGTATTTGAGGAATTTTTCTATATAACATTGTTGCTGATTTCTAAGTGTGGCTAAAAAATAAACTATGGGGAAGAAGCTGCACTGCAATCCTGAAGGCACGTGGTTCGAACCCCCCAGAGGCTCTGCTGGAAAAGGTGGGGAAATCTCTCTCCTCCAGTGCCAGTCCAATCTCATTCGACGGCACACAGCAAGGCAAAAAGAAAAGAAACTGTGATTTCAGTTCTCCTATTTTACTGAGACATGTGACCTACAATCTGCCCAGATCTCTTCCTGTATGTTCCCTGGGTACTTTAAAACAATGTAGACACTACTACCTTCAATGGAGTGTTGTATAAATGTCAGGCAGGTTGATTGATACGGCTGTTGAAGCTCTTTATTGTCCTTGTCTACTTACTCTGACAAGTTGTTCAGAGGTTATCAAAATCCAGTTTTTCCTATTTCTCTTTTTAGTGCTGTCAAATTTTGCTCTGTGTGCACATATGTACTTAGAGTTGTTATGTATTCTTGATGAATTGACCCATTTATCATTATAAAAAGAGCCTCTTTATCCTTTAAGACATTACTTTCTTTGAAATGTATTTTGACTGATTTTACAATACTCATTCCAAACTTATTTTTCACTGATACTGGCATTTCTTTTCCCATATTTTTATTTTAATCTGTTTGTGTCTCTGTGTTTAACATGGCTGAAATAGCTGAACCTTGTTTTTCTATCCAATATAACAATGTCAGATCTTTACATATAATGTGATTAGTGATGATGTCTTGGCTTATATCAACCAAGTTTTTCAATTTGGTCATTCAGTTCTTTGTGCATTTTGCTTCTTTTCCTGACTTCTGTTGAGTCTATTGATTTTTTTCTTTTTTTACTGTGTTTGACATCTTAGTTGACTTTTTTTTGTTATTTCTTCAGTGTTTTGTTTAGTTGACTTGTTAAAAAAGTGATTGTAACCCTACACATTATACATCACTAATTTACCTACACACAATTCACCATTGTGGTTATTATGTGCTATTGAGTCTCCTGCAACCCATGGCAACTCTATGTACAGCTTCTCTGAACCCTGCCCTGTCCTGAGCCAGTCTCACTAATTGGAACACATCTACATTGCCCCAGTTACTGTATCAATCCATCTCATCCAGGGTCGCCTGCTCCTGTGCTGTCCCTCCACTCTTCTGAGCATGATGTCCTTCTCCAAGGACTGGTCTCTCCTGGCCACATGCACAAAGTATGTGAGACAGAACTTCAAAATCCTAGCCTCAAAGTCTACCTTAAATATTATACTAAAGTGTGGCAGAGATGATGAATATGGTACAAGATAGGGCAGGGTTCAAACCTTTCTTTGATAGGGTCACTGTGAGTCATACTCGATAGCACCTAACAACAACAAAATAAATACTACTTGTATGTAAGTTCAAAACCTTAGTATATTACTTACATGTATCTTCCTATCCTGTATGTTGTTCATATTATGCATCTGCTTGTATGTGTTGTAAACTCCAAAATACAATGTTGTTATTTTTGCTTTAAAGAGCCAATTCGAGGATTTTTTTTTTAATTTTATGTGCGTGTGTGTGTGTGTGTGTGTGTGTGTGTGTGTGTGTGTACCGTCAAATCGGATCTGACTGGTACAGGAGGAGATTGCCCCTCCTTCTCCAGCAGAGCATCTGGTGGATTTAAACTGTGTACCTCTGGGATTGCAGTGAAGCTTCTTGCCACTAGGCCACCAGAGCTCCCTCAAAGATATTTTTAACATAAGAAAATGTGTTTTTTCCTCTCTCAAATTTATTGTTTCTAGTATTTTTCTGTTGTACAGATCCAAATTTCCATCTAGTATCTGTCATCCTTCTGCTTAAATCACTTAGTGTTTCTTGTTGTATGTGTCTGCTGATTAACTCAGCCTTGTCCTTGTACATCTGACTTTATTTCACCTTTTCTTAAAACTTATTTTTGCATATTATACACATTTTTCTACTGAATTAAAATTTGGCCATTTTTTTTCTCTTAATGATGTGACTCAACTGTGTCCTAGCTTCCATACATTCTGATGAAAAATCTGGTGTCATTCATACCATTGTTCCTTTATATGTGCTATGTCTTTTTTCCTTTGTCTACTTTTAAGATATTTTTTTGTGCTGACAGTTTTCAGCAGTTTAATAAAAAATAGACCTTTACAAAGTCCCTTCATCTTCTTAATGTTTGGAGTGTGTCAGGATTTCAGTTTCATCCTATTTAGGTGGTTTGGCTTTTTTTAGTCATTATTTATTCAAAAAATACATTTCTGTCTTCTTGGATACCATTTACATGCCTTTTGCCTCATGGGTCACATTTTTTTTTCTTTGTTCCATTTTGGATATGGTTTCACTTGGGTATTACTATTTCTGTGTTTTAAATTCTCCATGTTTTTTTCTTGACAATATCTAATCTGCTGTTCATCCCATCCAGCACATTTTTATTTTCATAAATTGTATTTTTACCACCACAAATTAGGACTTCTGCATATTTATCAGGGTTCTCTGATAGCATAGTTCATAAAGAGTTGCTGGGCTGATTCAATGGCTGTGACTCATGGGAGAAAGATACCCATCCCCTCCCACTGGATTTACAGCCCAGAAACTGGCTGGCGGTCAGCTGTGTGTCAGATCCACCTTCACAGCAATGAGTATATCTACTGTATTTCTCATCATCAAGCCCATCACCTTTCCTCAACTTCTGGGACATACAAAGTTTACATAAAAGACTTGTTTTAGCAGCCTGGTCTCTCAATTCTGTCATCAATGTTAATTGTCTATTTCCTGTCATTTTGTCTTCATTGTGTATCATGGTTTTGTGGTTTTTACATGCCTTGTCATTTTGGACTGAATTCCAGACGTGTTTGCGTGCTGTCATCTGTGTGGTGGTGGTATTGTTTATGTCTTCAATATTAGGAGGCTTTGTGCTGGAAGACAGTTAAATTACTCGGAAATATTTAACTTGCTTTTATTAGGCATACCTTCGCCTTACGGACCAATCCATCAGGATGGAGGGTGAAGAGATTGAGATTGTTGACAGCTTTAGTTTGCTTAGCTCCACAGTCAACACTCTTGGCACCAGCAGCCAGGAAATTAAAAGGCACATTGCCATGGGAAAGTCTGCTGTTAGGGACCTCTCCAAAGTACTGAAGAGCAATGGTGTCTCTCTGGAGACTAAGGTGTAGTCTGATACAGGCCATGGTCTTCGCAATCACTTGTTATGCATCAGAAAGCTGGACAGTGACTAGGGAGGACAGAAGGAGAATTGATGCCTTTGAGCTGTGGTGCTGGAGAAGAGTATTAAGTGTACCATGGACTGCCAAGAAAACAAACAGATTCAACCTAGAGAGGGTTAAACCAGGCTGCTCCTTGGAGGCAAGGATTCTGAGGCTCTGTCTAACATACTTTGGACATGTTGTCGGGAGGGATCTGTCCTTAGAGAGGAACATCATGCTTGCGAGGTTGGAGGGCAGGCGCAGGAGGGGTAGGCCCTCTATGAGGTGGATTGATTCAGTGACTAAGGCAATTGGGATGGGTGTATTGGAGACAGTTCAGTGACTGGGGTAATCAGGATGGGTATATTGGAGACAGTGCGATTGGCACAGGACAGAGCAGAGTTTAGGGCTGTTGTACATAGGGTCGCTATGAGTCACAAGCAACTAGATGGCACATGACGACAACAACCACCTTCGCCTTCCGTCTAGGGGAACTCTGGTAAGGAGTTGTTCCAATCCAAAATGCAAGCCATTTGAATCCATTAGCTGCTCTGTGGGAGAAAGATGAGCAACTTCTGCTGTGAAATTCACAGCCTGTGAAAACCTGCTGGAGGGTCAGCTATGACTTGCTTCTGTCTTGATGGCAATGAACAACACTAACAGCAGGGCTTTAGTCTAAGATCGTGATTCTCAGCCAGGGATAATTTTACCTCCTCACCCTCCCAAGGCTACATGGAAGTATCAGGAAATGTTTCTGGTTGTAACAACTGATGACTACTATGAGAATTCCTTGTGGGTAGAGTCCAGCGTTTCTGTTGAACATTCTACAGTGCATACATAGCCTTCTACAGCAAAGAATTATCCAGCCCAAAATGGTAATAAGGCCACAGTTGACAAAACATCTCTACGGCTCATCTGATACCACTAAGGAAAGTGATAACCAGTACACTTCTGAAGGCTCTCCAAACAGTTCCATGTCTTTTTCATGTTGGCTGGTAGAAACAAAATACGTCCAATTGAATATGATGCTCACAAATTATCTTCTAGTCTTTTCCTGTGGTCACAGTCTGGGGAGATATTAAATATAAGCTGTATTTATCTTCAGCTTATTTTTAATATCTCCCCAGACTCTAAAAAAAAAAAAAACCACGGGAGCTCTGGTGTCCTAGTGGCAAGAAGCTGCACTGAAGTCCCAGAGGTATGCGGTTCGAAGCCACCAGATGCTCTGCTGGAGAAGGAGGGGCAATCTCCTGTACCAGTCAGGACTGATTTGACGATACACACCCAAAAAAATAATTAAAAAAAAAAATCCACCACAATGCTGCATCTGCAGACTCAAGGGGAACCTTCAGTAGATCTCTTGAATTTGTTCTCCCTCTTTCTCTCAAGCTCACTGAGAAGCTCTTAACTCTCCCTCAGTTTGCCCCACAAATTGCAGTCCTCTTAATCTTTCTAAATTCTAAACTCTTGTCTCCTCAGGGAAAACTTCAAGCTCTGGAATTCCCTCCCTGTGTTACAGACTTGAAACTGGTAACCAGAGAAAGCGTGGTCAGTTTGTAGGGCTCACTTGTGTTTCCCTTCTTTTGACCATTGATGCTCTTCCTGTCACCCAGACATTAAAAGCTACCTCTCCACTGTCCTTCCCTCCATCCTTAGCGCCTTTTCCCCACCTGTGTCTCCTCCCTCTCGTTCCCTTCAGTTCCTCCCTTCCACTCTTCTTTCTTCCCCCTCCCTCCCTCCCTCCTGCCTTCTCTTTCCTACATGTATCATTTCATATATGTTATTAACCTGGTTCCTGTGGTTCCTTCATAGTCAGAAGCAGCAATACCATAGTCACTCTTTACACAAACATTTACCCAATTTCTACTTTGTGGTGGATATGATTCCAGTACTGGAAGGGAAGTGTGGAACAAGCCCAACAAGAATCTACTCCAGTGTCTGAGTGGGAGATAGAAACAATAAATAGAAGACATGAAGCAGTTTTCAATTCTGTGTTAATGAAATAAGTTTATAGACAGGGCTACTTTTAAGTTTAATATTCAGGAAAATCTTCTAAGGAAAAATAGCATGTCAGATGTGGTAAAAGTTGTCTTTGATATCATTGATGAATCACACTGAATAAAAAGTCCTAAAAAAACAAAACGTAGAATAAGAAGAAAAGAAGACCTGTAACTCAGCCTTGAGAAACTCTTAACATTTACTGCCAGGTAGAGTAAGATGATCTGCCAATACATCACCTTTATTAATTGAAGTGACAGAGAAAGAGAGAAGGAAAGCAAAAACTGTTTTGTTTCAAAGGCTAAGAAGTTGAGTTACAAAATAGGAGGGCTAGATCAGAGTTGAATGTTCCTAAGAGGACAAGAAAATTTAGAAAGAATGGTCACTTATTAAATTTGTCATTGTGAAGTCACTGAACATCAAATATATTTATGGAGTGAGAAGACTAGAGTCCAAATTGGAATTGTTGTTGTTGTTAGGAGCTATTGAGTTGAATGCAACTCATAGTGACCATGTGAACAGATCTGAACCCTCTCCTGTCCTGGGCTATCCTCACACTTCATGACACATTAAAGCCCATTTCAGCAGTTATCACATCAATCCACTTGGTCAAAGGTCTTCCTTTCCTTCACCGACCCTCTGCCTTTCTAAGCATCATGACCCTCTCCAAGGAATAGCCCCTCCTAGCAAAACGCCCAAAGTATGTGAGGTGAAGTTTCAACATTTTTGGCTCCAAAAAGCCTTCTGGCTGTGCTTTTTCCAAAACTCCCCCCGCCCCTTTTCTGGCAGTCCCTGAGATGTTCAGTATGCTTCTCCAACACCACAGCTCAAAGGCGTCTATTCTTCTGTCATCCTTATTCATTGCTCTCAGATGCATAGCAAGTGATCAGAGAGACCATGGCTTGAATCAGATATGCCAAAGTCTTCAAATTGACATCATTACTCCTCAATAATTTGGAAAAGTCCCTAACTGCAGACTTTCCTAGTGCAGTACACCTCCTGATTTCCTGACTGCTGCACCAAGGGTGTTAATTGTGGATCCAAGTAAGAGTCCAAACGGGAATAGGTTCAAGAATAAGAAGGTAAGGAAATGGAGAGTGGGCTTCCTCAAATGGTAACAGTGGAGGATCAAAGCCATCAGAGGGAATGGCTGACAAATCCACCTCTTAACAATCTACCAGATTCTTTACATTCATCACTATCCTATCAAAGGGTCATTTTACAATTGAGATAAACCCTTTCAAAAAAATAGTCAACCAAACCATCTTTTACAGTATTTGCCAAATGGGAGGTAAAAAATGTACTCAAGTTTTAGAACTCCTGGTCACAGTAACAAAACATGCCTAGTCAGCTCTAATAGATCTGATATTTAACCCCCTTTAGCCCAGAGATTAAAAGTTAAACCACTGAGGGAGTTCTGATGGCCTAGTGGCAAGAAGCTACACTGCAATCCCAGAGGTCTGCAGTTCGAATCCACCAGATGCTCTGCTGGAGAAGGAGGGACAATCTCCTCTAGTACCAGTCAGATCTGATCTGATGGTGTACACACACACACACACAAACAAAATAAACCACTGGATTATTATGTGCAAAAAATGTTGGAACAACATTGCAAAAACGCATCATACAGATAGCTGTGACGTTATCCCACTTAGTACCACTGGAAAAACACAGGCACCTTCTGATTTTTTAATTTTAAAAAATTCTTTTTATTTTATATTGGTTTGCATTTAAAATTCTTGTCAGTGTGTTTTGTTTGTATACATTGTGCTTCAATGTGCATCCATTAATGTGTTTCTCTATTCATCTTGTGTTTCATAGCATCGTTCCATACGTTGTGTTTTATAAAATTAATCACCATTAATCCACACCCATCATTGCCCTTTTCAGGTTCCTACCGGATTAATTTCTTCAATTGCTCACTCTGCACACATAACTCTGTGTCCTCAAGATTTCCCCCCTTCTCCCTCAGCCCCCTTCCTTTTTCCCCTTCCCCCTTGGGACTTTTGTATGCATTCTACGGTAATTCCTGTTTTTACCATAATGGTCCTATGCAGTATTTGCCCTTAGGAGATGAGATAGTTATTTCAGCATAACTCTCTCCAGTCTCCCATGTTATATATAGTATTCTTCAAAAGCATTGCTCCTGATTGCTGCATAATACTCAATCGTGTGAATGTATCACACTTTCTCAATCTATTTTTTTGATGGTCATTTGGGCTGTTTCCATGTTCTTGCAATGGTTAATAGCACTGCTATGAACACCAATGTTCAAATCTTGGTTGGAGTCTCAGCTCTATTTTCCTCAGGGTATATTCCTAGCAGTGGAATAGCTGGGTCATATGATTTTTTTTATTATTTTTTTATTATTATTGGGACTACCCTGGTGGTCTAGTGGCAAGAAGCTGCACTGTAATCCCAAAGGCACACGGTTCTAGGCCACCAGCCACTATGCGGGAAAAGGATGAGCAGTCTCTCAAATGATTAACTGCCTCTGAAAACCTGCCGGAGGGTCAGCTGTGTGTAGGTTTGTACTCGATGGTGTACAACAACGACAGTATTAAGTCACTCGCTTATAGAGTGTTAGCAGGCCAAGCATTTTATACATCATCCTAATGCCAGGTGTGTTAACTAGTCAGCTCATTTCATAATCACCCCTTATAAATAGGTGAGCGCTTTCATGATCTTCATTTCTAGGGGTTTTGCTTTCAGTTGATCAGATGTGGGATTTGAACTCAGAACTTAGGCTGCACAACACCTCCTTTTAAGTTTACTGGATTCTTCATAAAGACCCATCTCACATTTTCTCCTCATCCCCCCAGTCTCCTCAAGTCAGCCAGTCTCTCTGTTAATCCTAGATCTGAGTTACTCCTTTTATCACTCAAAGCTTTGATCATTTATTTCTCCTTCCTTCCCCTGCATTCTTTTTTAATTGAAACTGTCAACAACTTCCTCTTTCTTGAATTGACAGTTAATACTCTTGGTACAAGCAGTCAGGCAATGAAGAGACACATCACACTGGGGAAGTCTGCAGTGAAAAAGTCTCTATATTGTTGAGGAGCAATGATGTGAGTTGGAGGATTAAGGTCTTTTCAATCACCTGCTGTGCATCTGAAAGCTAGACAGTGAATAAGGATGAGAGAAAAATTGAAACCTTTGAACTACGGTGTTAGACGAGTACTGAATATGCCATGGACTACCAAAAGAATAAACAGATAAGTCTTGGAGAGAGTGCAACCAGAGTGCTCTTTGGAGGCAAAGATGATAGAGCTTTGTCTCACATACTTTGAGCATGTTGCTAGGAAAACCTATTCCTTGGAAAAGGACATCGTACTTGGATAGGTGGAGGGACAGTGAAGGAGAGGAAGATCCTCACTGGTTGACCCAGCAATGGGCTGTAGAGTATCAGAGATTGTAAGATGGCACAGGATAGGACAAGGTCCCAATCTGTTGTTCATTCGATCACTGTGAGTCCTACTTCACTAGGTAGCACCTAACCAGTCCCCAGGGAGTTGCCATGCAAACTTCAAGACAGCAGCCGCTGGCACTTGAAACTCAGGAGAAAATAGGCCTCGTCTTCCTGTTTGACGTACAGCCTTGGGAACCACTTGGAGGGTTGGCTGTGGGTAGACTCCAGCCCGACAGCAATGAAGTTTTAGTCACACCACCAGCTAGTTCATCTGCACAAGCTGCTGACTTCTTTCTCCATTTGAAAAGATGAACCTGAGTTTCCTAAAACTCTTCCAGGAGTTCAAGAGCACAGCTGTGCCATGTTGTTGTTTCTTTAGCTGAAGGAGATGTGCATTCGGTGCTGCTTTAAATAAATGCTGTGATTTGGAAATTCCTGCTGTGCAGCTCTCTCCCCTAGGGCCCATGGCTCCCAGCCCACAAGGAGAGCTTTGTCCATAAAATCTGTGCACCACTTTTCCATTCCCTTCATATACATGTATGTGGAGAAATGGATGGGGGTTACTGTGAAGACGGAGTCATGATTATCAAACGCACAGATGGATTCTGCTACCTCTGATGGGTGTCATCGAGTCTCCCTCAACTCACCATCCCCAAGTACGCCGATACTGCCTGATTCCACGCCCCCTACAGGAAAGGAGCTCTCATGGTTCAGGGGGACCAGGTTCGAAGCACACTGCAGGAGGAAGCTGAGGCATCTCCAGTTAAGATATGGAGCCTCCGAAAACCAATGAAGGGTTACCAGTGAAGGTGGCCAGTAAGGTCAGAAGCAACTAGACAGCTTGGTTTACTGAGTCATAAGACGTGGCCCCCAAAGTACCACTTTTTGTGTTGTGTGAACTTCAGTTAACTACTTTGAACACTAGCGGATAATTATTGGGACTTAGAGAAATCTAAGAAGCTCAGCCCAGGACCTATTTTCACATCTGTCTGTATTATGCCAAAATTCACAGTTTTCTGCAACAAGGTTCACAGATAAGAGAGCTTACCAGATGGCAAAACAGAGCCATCGAACCAAATCCTCTCTGGTCAAGGAAAGTAAGTGTAAAAGAACTAGTTTTGAAATACTGTTTAAAATTAAGAATCCCAATAATCATTAAGTCACCAATGAAAGTGTGACTTTCTCTACAATGATGGTATTCTTTTTCGTCTTCAGCAGTTCACCCAGCGAGTGTTGACACTTTGGTTCTGAGTGGGGGCGGGGGGAAGAGTGAATTTCTGTGCCCCTCACGAGATGTCCTCATTGACGCCTTCCCAATGCCCACCTCTCCACGGGCATCCTGGGCATGCAGGTGGGCAGCCTCCCTGGCACCATCAAGTTGACTGTGACTCGAGATCCTGCAGCAACACGAGGAGACATGGCCTGGCCTGGCCATCCCCACCGTGGTCATCAGTGTCCTTGAGGACCAGCCTGCACGACTGGTCTGTCCTGACACAGCATGGGAGATGAATTCTCAGCACCCCTGCTTCGATGGAGCCTTGTGGCTCCACTCCTTCCAAGGCCGATGTGCTGATTACTCCATCCGTCCATGGTCTATTCCACGTTCTTTTCCAGAACCACAGTTAGGAGGCTTCTGTTCTTCAGTATTCCAGATGTTCACACGCACACAAGGATGTCACCCTGTGCCTGTTGGAACAGACTCCCAGCCAAGCTGCCAGCGGGTTTTCACAGGCAGTGAGTGGGTCGCACGGCAGGAGCTGCCCACCTTCCTCCCACGGGGCAGCCGCTGGGTTGGCAGTGCAGCCGCTTGGCATGAAGAAGCCTCTGGAGCTGCGCACGGGAGGACCAAGCTATGAAGCTGCTAAATTACTGAAAACCCCCTGGATGATGCTACAAGCCTGCCTTCCTGGGGCTCGGCCTTCCTCTACCACTTAGGATGCTGTTTGACAGAAAGGGAGGCTCTGTTCTCAGTACCGCACCTCTCCCTGAATACTGTCACCGAGATAGGCATTAACAGCCAGAAGCCACCCCCACACCTCAACGGGAGCCAGCAGCAGTGTATTTTTCACATGGGATGGCTGGTGGGGCTGAACTGCTGACCTTTTCATTAACCCCTGCACCACTGGGGGTCCTACGTCAATACCACACAGCTCTGTGTATAGATTGCTCCTTAGAGATTTTAAATATTATTTGCTCACATATCCTCTGAAGGAGGAAAGCAGGGAGATAACTATTATAGATAAGTACGGATGAGGTGCTAGAGTTGCTTGTCTAAGGTTGTAAGACTGGTTAATACTGTCAGAATTGGAGCCCAGGTATCTTAGCGCATCTCTCCTCTCTAGAGTTTTGTTACAACTTCTGTTACAGATAGAAGCCCTTTGGGCACATTTTGACTTTGTGATGATGACTTGTTGGCTCATAGCCACCCTATGAGCTGACCCGAACCCCGTCCTCTCCTGCACCATCCTTCCCACCTCTGATCTGCTGAGCCCACGGCTGCAGCCCCCGAGTCAGCCCACCTCGATGATGGTCTTTGCCTCACTGACCGTCACCTTTCCAAGCACGTTGTCTTTTTCCAACGACTGACCTCTCCCAACAACACACCCCAAGTATGTGAGATGAAGTTTCCTCATCCTCGCCTCTGTGGAGCCCCCGTGATAGAAAACAGAGAAACCATGAAATATAGACTGATATTTTGACTATGTAAAGTTTAGAATGGATTCCATTTGTGGTAACAAAAATCGCCCTAATACAATACAGAGAGGAAGGAGGAGTGTCAAAATTAAGGTGTAATTGTTTTTAACAACATATCACTAAGGAAAAGACATATCCACCCCACCAGCAAAAGACACAACAGGAAATAAAAATGGCTTCTGAAACATGTAAATGCTCTTCACAAAATAAATTGAGATTAAAATGATGGCGTTCTACTTGATAATCTACCTAATTTTCTGTGATCCCACTGTTTTATTCAATGGGTAAAATTGTGAAGAAAAAAAAAATCCCATCATTCTTGGTCAAAGAATAGATGAGTACACTCTACGGAGGATATGTTGGTAATTAAAACGTTTCAAAGCATGTTGCCTTTGACCCTGCTATTCCACTCCTAGGGACCAGCTCTCCAGGTAGATGTCCTTGAATATACATTACAGAAGCTGGTGGATTCGAACTGCATCCCTTCAGGATTGCAGTGCAGCTTCTTACCACTAGGGCACCAGATACACATATATGTACACAACATCTGGAAGAGTAAGGATGAGAGAAGAAGCATTCATGTCTTTGAACTCTGGTGTTGCCAAAGAGTTCTGAAAAGCCCACGGGCTGCCAAAAGAACAAACATTATGTCTTGGAGAAGGCGCAGCCAGAGTGCTCCTTGGAGGCAAAGACGGTGAAGATTTGTCTCATACTTTGAGCATATTGTTAGGTGGGGTTATTGCTTGGAAAGTGGAAACGTGGAGGGTCCATAAAAGAGAAGAAGACTGTCAATGAGACCTGTTTATTCTTCGGCAGTCTAGACTTGGTGCTCTTCTCCAACACCACAACTCATGGTCGAGTGCTGGATATAGCAGATGATCAACGAAAAGCCCATGGCCTGAATCAGACGCACTTTAGTCTCCAAATTGTTGTCATTGTTCCTCCGTACTTTGGAGCGGTCCCTGACGGCGGACTTTCCCATTGCAATATGTCTCCTGATGGCCTCACTGCTGGTACCAAGAGTGTTGATTGTGGATGTGTAAGATGAAGTCCTTGGACAAGTGTCAGTCTTTTTTTCCCCAACATGATCTTGCTTATAAGTCCAGTGGTGAAGATTTCTGTCTTGACGCTGTAATCCGTATTGAAGTCCTTACTCTTTCTGCAGTAAATGTTTCACGTCGCCCTCCCTGCCAGCAATCTAAAGCAAGCTCGTGTCCTCTGTGCAACAACAGGTTGTTGAGGAGTCTCCCACCGAGCTGAGGCTGCATTCTTACAGTTTCTAGCAAACACATTTTTGTAATACTGTGATTTAATTGGTGATATAATTGAAAAGTGTGTCCACTTTAATAAGTCCTAGAAAACTGCTTTAATAAGTAACTGCATTTGATAAAGGTTCTTAGAATGTTCCAGAAGCATCTGGCTTTAGGACACAGGAAACAAGTTTATGTGTGCCTTAGTTCCACTGTCTCTTAAAAAAACCAACCAAAAATATCCCTTGTGCATTGAACTTTCAACATCTCTGGCTAAGGCATCTCATAGAATGACTTTTTAAATTTATACTCGTTTATTTACAAAATTAGAATACATTGTTTTTCAGGCAGGATTCTTCCAGTTTCTCTCTCACACACCCCAAATCATATTGTACAACCCCGTGATCCCCCTTACCCCTGCACATCCTCATCCCTCTGTTCCACCAGTCTCCACCCCCCTTGGATCCTTATACTCATTCTACAGTGGTGGTTTTATACACTATTTGTCCTTGTGGGACTGAGTGAGTTCACTCAGCAGTCCCTCCCAAGTTAGGTAATAATTTACAAAATCATTGCTGCTGCGTGCTGTATAGTATTTATTCCATTGTGTGAATGCACCACACTTCTTCATCCATCCTATTGTGGTTGGACATCTGGGCTGTTTCCATGTTCTTGTGATAGTGAATCATGCTGTTATGAACATTGGTGTACAAGTCTCCATTTGTGCCTCAGTTCTCATTTTCTCATGGAATAGCTGGGTCATATGGAATTCCACAGGATGACTTCTATTCACAGCACGGTGTAGATCAGTAGTTTACTGGTGCCCACATGGCAGTTGGTACACCCACTCGGTTTTTTATCGTATACACAATGGTGGCTTGTGGTGGTGCGCCATCGGGTCGGAACCCACCCACAGCTGACCCTCTAGCGGGTCTTTAGAGGCTGTCAAGCACGTGGGTGGAGACTGCCCCTCTTACTCTCGTAGAGCAGCTAGTGGATTCAAACTGTGTGACTTCAGGTTGGCAGCACAGTTCCTTACCACTAGGCCACCAGCGCACTCTCCACAGTGACTTGTTATGTGCCGTCAAGTTGCCTGCAACTCATAGCGACCCTGTGCTCTGGAGACTGACCTATCCTAAGCCAGAACCACTAACTCTGACACATCAATCCCCAGTTACAGTATCAATCCAACTCATCCAGGGTCTTCGTCTCCTGAACTGTCCCTCCACCTTTCCAAGCATGATGTCCTTCTCCAAGGACCAATCTCTCCTGGACACATGCCCAAAGTATGTGAGATGGAGCTTCAAAATCCTAGCCTCCACAGAGAGACTTGGTTTCACCCTCTCCAAGACAGACCTATTTTCTTGGTGGTCCATGTTATGTTCAAGACTCTTCAGCACCACAACTCAAGGGCTTCAGTTCTTCTATCAACCATCCTTGGTCATTATCCTCTAATGCATAGCAAGTCATTGCAAAGACTTGGCCTCGATCAGGTGCACATTAGTCTCAGACTGACATCGTTGCTTCCCAGTACTCTGGAGAGGCTCCTCACAGCAGATTTACCTAATGCAATTCACCTTGTGATTTCCTGAGTGCTGGTGTCCAGTGTTGATTGTGGAGCCAGCAAACTGTAACTGTTAACAACTTCAATCTCCTCTCCAACCATTGTGGTGCTGCCAATTGGCCCGGTGGTGAGAATCTTTGTTTTCTTGATGTTGAGCTTCAATTCATACTGAAGACTACAGTCCTCGACCTTTTGCAGCAAGCACTTCAGATCCTCCTCAGTTTCAGCAAGCAAGGTTGTGTCATCTGCATAGCATAGGTTGTTGATGAGTTTTCCTCTAATCCCAATGCCACATTCCTCCTTATAAAGCCCTGCTTCCAAAATTATCTATTTTGCATATAGATTGAAAAGACAGGTTGCATCCCTGATGCACTCCTTTCAGTGTTTTTCTACTCTATTCTGAAGACTGCCTCCTGGTCCAAGTATAGGTTTCACAATCAAGTGTTCTTGGATTCCCATTCTCAAGATTAACCACAAACTGCTGTGATCTACATGGTAAGGAAACGCACTGCCAACACAAAGATAGAGGAAGAAAAACAATAACTGTGTTGTCAGAGCTTTCCAAATTGAGGACCAAGTCGTGAAGCCCCCAAGGACATCAGTGTCATAACTGCAAACAATCGCCCGACCCCCAGCCCCCAGTCAGTTGAGCTTTCTAACATGAATAGAACTGTTACTGTTGTGCATTATTGGATCTCTGTCCACAAGTTACACACCAAGCTGTGGCTGGCCGGCTTAATCTAGATTCACTGGTTTTCATCAAACACATTTGGGTTTTAGGTTGTTTTTGGGGTTTTTTAGATGTCTAAGTGATTAATTTGCTATTTTTGATAAGGAATCTTTGCATCGTGTCACTCTACCTAAGATCTGTATGAACCGAAGCCATGCCTTTCAGCGGAACTGGCCCCGTTTGCCTGGGAACCAAGTGAGGACATGGTGGCTGTTAAAATACAGCCCACCACGTTGTCGGTTTCTGAATGGCAAATGAGTCAGTTGGTTGTGGTGCTGCCAGAAGGATCTTGAAAAATCTAAACTCATTTAAATACCAAATACCTTACTTCATCATTGATGTAGAAATAAGATTTGTTGGAGGGCTTCAGTTAGAGAAAGCATACGGTTAATCTCGTCTAACGAGACTAATCTGTTGTGTGTCAGATAAACTTGTATCTGTTGTTATTGTTATGTGAACCCTATGTACAGCAGCCCTAAACCATGCTCTATCCTGTGCCAATCTTATTGTCTCTGACACACCTACTCCTGTTACCTAGAAAACTATTAAACAGTTCATGGACAGAGTTCACATTTGAGGATGTGGATTAACTATCAAATATTTAAGACACACAATTGTGTATGCAGGAAGACAAGCTTCCTGCCCAGTGGACTCAACAGTGGGACAGTCCAGAGTAGCATTACTGTCCATACAGTCTTCCTTGAGCTGACACAGTATATTCCACCCTGTACTTGTCTCCAGAGGTGAGACCATTGGCACGCTTTCCTCAACACACGTTTAGCAGATCCTATCATGTGTGAACCAACAGCAGACAACCCAGGATAGTGTTCAGTTGAGTGCAGGGAGTTTGAGTACTAAACAGGAATTAGAAGACCAAAACTTCATTGAGTTCCCTCAATTGTGTGACCTGGGTCAGGCTTGAAGCATGGATTGGCTAATCAGTAGCGGGCAAGGCTTTCTGGGTGAGCAGAAGCCTCGTGAAGGAATGGAAAATGAATTTACATAGCAAGGTGTAGTCGGACCCAGAACAGAGGGCGTGTTAGGAAGGAAGCATGACTGGACACCTGCCCAGCCCAAAGTGAATCCAAGAACAAGCCACAAACGTTTGCCTCAATACAGAGATCATTAGATTCCAGCAACAATACCCTGTGAATTTGCTCCTCAGATAAACTGGCTAGCAAACTGGACAATCAAAATGGGTTTTTTCACCATCCAGACAGGGCTGCACTTTTACTCCTGGGGACTTTCAATAATTTCATCAGAAAGCACGTTGATGAAGGGAAGTGGCGGGGCCGTGGAGAACAGATCTGTGCTTGACTTCTAGACCCTGGTACGAGTACTTGTCTCTGAATCTCCCATTTTTTAGCAGGTATTGGGATAAGTTAATCAACTTGTACTTGGTTGTAAAATTTAAATGAGGTAAGTTTCCAAGTATCACAATAATGCTCATTCCATTTTCCACCATCCAAGTGGCCCTGGGTCTGGTAGATTAAAGACCTGTGACAGGGTCGAATCCTGCCAGGCTGGGTCTGGTGGATTAAAGGACCTGTGACAGGGTCGAATCCTGCCAGGCTGAGGGAATAAGGAAGGTGCTTTCCGAGGTACAGACAGGTCTTGAGTTACAACCAACACCTACTGCAAAGTGTTTCTAAATCTAAATTGATAAGCTGGAACAAGTGCACATGAGTCTTACTTCACTTTAGTGCAAGAAAAGGTTTGAAGATTTTTCTGAAATTTAAAAGCTGCACACACACAAAAAAAGCTGCACACACTGAGGTGATGGTGATGGTGTAGAAATGTTTTGGGAGTCGAGAGTGACTGAATCTTTTCAAAGTGAGGGCACGTTTACCTAACAAAGGGAAAGCAGGAGTCGTCCATAAGCCCAGTGTTTCTGAGTTGTCCATTTACTACTGGAATGCAAGGAAGTCTTGTCTAGTCAGCATCCAGCAAGCCCTCTGAAGCTCTGGCTTGCACGTGCCATTGTACCCTTTACTCAGTTCAGAAACTGGAAAAAAACATTTACTTTCAGGATAACTGTGCTCTGAAGGTCCAAACAGTAAAACGACTGTGTTTTCTTTTAGACAGTTGATGCCTCTGCTATGGAAAGTAAATCTAAAATGCCTTACGACTTTTTTTTCCAGCATGCTACCAATGAGAACTGATGAGAAACTGAATGTGTCTGATGGGAGTGCAACGAGCTGCCCTTTGAGCCCCACTAAGATGTGCCTTAACCGTCCCGTTGAATGGAGTCTGAATTTGACAACGTCATCGCTAGCAAGCTGTACAGTTCCTAACCAAAATCTCCCGAGCGAAGAGAAATAGAGGGCAGACCTTCTCGCACTTTCTTCATTTTGTATGTCTGTTCTTTCCGCTGAACAATAAGCGTTTATCAGTGGAACTTGAAATATTTCTAGTCCTGTGACTTGTCTATATGGAATCATTAGCATTAATAATTTGGATTCTATTTTTTGTATACGTTTTTTCTACATCATGTTTTGCACCAGACCATTGTGGAATTTTGCAGTGCAAATGGATTTTGATGTTCCTCTTTTTAATGGTATTTTGTGAGTTTTGTATGCCCTGAGTTTAAATACATAATTGTCCTGTTTTATTTCCGTGCACAAAGTTTTAATATATAATGCATTATGTGACTTAGAATGCTAGTATTGTAAAGATTTGTGGTGACGGCCTAACCGATGAACAGCTGTGTAGCAGGTGGATACCAACTACCTCGAACCAAATTGGTCAAAGGCAAAGGTGTCTCTTGGAAGTGTGTCTCTCTCGAAGTTATATATGTATAGAAACTGAGCACAGTTCCTCACCCGACAGCATGTTTCCATTTCGAGGAGAACCTGAGCGCGCTCTCCTCTACCTGTCAACTTCCCAAGTCTGTGGGCCACAGAAGCCATGGCACATTCGCATGTTTACTCTTCAGCAAATCTGTGCCTCCACAGCTTGCACTGGCTTTGAGGTTTTTTGTAAATTACCAGTTTTGAATGAAAAACCCCAGTACGTGGACTTTCCATCCATTGGTTTTCGTTTATAGCGTTTTAGACATTTATGTTACAGTTGAGAGGAATGTCTTTTAAAAGCAGGATTACTTCTCTTCAATCCTCAGAGTGCAAAGCACCGCTTTGGTGCTGGCTGCGTGCCTGCGTCGACCGGTATGAAGAATACTGAAGGTTTGGGTCGGTTTTCCCACCCAGAAGCAAGCTCTGGCGTGGTGCTCACGTCAAGTCTGTCGGACATGGCTTCTGGCCTGGCCGGGGCACACATTAGATTTAGCTTGTTGTTTCTAAAGACTTTTCCTTAAAGCATATTTTGTGTTCCTCCCTACTGCCTAAGAATGCTTTATAAAAAAAAACCACGACAGGAATAAAAAGAAGACCTGCACCAGGACTAGAAAGCACAGGAAGACACGGAGCCGACAGTGAAGACCAAGCATGCGCGGCACTGTTCTGTGCCGTCGTCATGCCCGCCTGTTCCTTACCCGGCGTGCTTGCTTCGAACTTTCTGCCTTTTCCACAAAGTTCCAAGTTCTGGAGAGCACCTGTCTGGATGTACCACAGCAATCTGCTTCTAAAAGCCAATGCTCGTAACCGGCGCCAGCTTACATCTCATGAAAACAAATGGCCTCTGAGAAAGTAAATCTTAAAAAGCACAATTATTCTTAGACTAGATCTATATTAGGGCGTATTTTTTATTGCAAATAATAAAGAGAAAAGGTAATTACTGGATGGTTAACAGTAAGTGTGTTGTTGGTTTTTGGGGTGCTGCAGGAGGACTAATTTCACATAAGCTTCCTAAACCAGACAAGTGCCTATTTCAAAAGATGACAAATACAACTGACACAGAAAAAATAGTACTCGTAAATCAGACTATAAAGAGGACTTTCAGTCATGTTCCATCCCATCCATGTTACTTGTATTTAGAAAAGATCAATTTTTATCATTTTATTATGCCAGAGCCCACTAACTGATGCCTAGCTATGTAGACACTCGTGGGGACAGCAGCCCACGAGGACTGCACAGAAACTCCCTTCTTGGAAGGTAGTTCATCAGCCAGGACCCCAGGCCGTCAAAGCATCACACTAGCAGAGCGAAGGATCCTTACTTGGGTTCCTTACACTGGTTCTAGTTAATAATGTTCAAAATCTTCCAGGTTTTCTAGAGAACTAGAAAGGCACCAAAGAATCATCTGATCCAAGCCCTTCACCTTAAGAGATGAAAACATAAATACATTGGGAAGGCACACGGCGCATTTCGAAGGAGCAGGACGGTTTCCCATTTTCTCACCCGTGTATGCAGCAACAAGCTGGGACCCAAACACAGGCCATGGGAGCAGGGCCAGAAGCCAGGCCTCTCAACAATAATGTAGGTTAGCCATTGCCCAGGGGACAAAAAAACCTGAGCTCAAACAGTCATGAATTAAATGTATCCAGAATTTTCTAGAAATACTTCCTACTTCCCCATGCCATTAAGAAGGTCCCCCCACCCCACTCCACTGGAATTCTTTCACTCTTCCTGGGCAGTTTGTGACATGTCATTTTAAACTGTGTCATGTTTGTCTGTTGGATCTGCCTCTTCTCAAACACAAGGTACTGTTCTATTGTACCTGAAAGTTCTCCAAAACACCAAGATTTGAACCGTAAAGACTCTCTCTCTCACACACGCGTACAGAGACATGCACACATACACGAAGTCAGCCCCTGACGACACAGGCCTTGCTTATGGCAGACACACAGAGGGACGGACACTGTCCTGACGCTGCAGTGTAGGCAAAGGCCATGTGGAGCCGCAGAGTCTTAGAAAGCCAGGCGGTTTGTTCTGATTCTAACACAGGGGTGACTTTATTAAAAAGCAGAGACTGGACATCAGATTCGAGAACCTTCTGAAACGCCCACCAGCATCTCCTCTCAACAGCTCTCGTCGGTGAGGATCTGGGCGAGGTTCACCTTGCTCTTCTCCAGCGCGGCCGTCTTGGCGCGTCTCGGCAGCCTCACCCTCATTTCTGACTCCGGAGCTTCACCGTCACTACGCAGATGTTAAACACACCAATTCAGATACAAGCCTTCAAAAGACAGCTTCCTTCTCTTTGGTTCTGACTGGTATTTATCAGTGTGTATCTGACAACCTGATTCACTAATTAAGAATTAAAGCCAAAAAGGAAAAAAGAAACATCATCCCACTGGCTGGGATCTTGCAACATGAATTTTGGAAAACCTAACCAATTTGTGAAAATTGGGATGGGACCTGGTATTATGCAGAAAAAATTAAAGCCAAACTTTAGGAATGGAACTTGTAAACAAAGGCCATTAACATCTATACAAGAGTATTTTTTGAAAGTCAAGAAGTGAGGAAAAATGTTTTTCTTGATAGAGTCAATAAATTCCTAAAGCACTGGGTGTAGCACATTTTCCTTAAGGGTCATTTATATTTAATCAAGTTATACTGAAAACACATACACTACAATTGTACGTATGAGTAAATAAAGACAGCTAGCAACATTTCACTTCCAACTTTGGCTTAACCAGCGGAAACTAAAAAACACTCTCCCACGTAAAATAATAATGCACACAAGTTACAGGCAGAATTATCCTATCCCTGTAAATGTAGAGAAGCCAAATTTTGTCTAAATCTCAAAAGTGTGCTAATTCTAGATCAAGCTGAAAGTCATATAGCTGGATGTGACTAGAAAAAACACGTGGAAATATGAATGACAGAGAAAATACACTTCAAGAAAACCACCAGGTCCAAGGTCAAGCCAACCATGGCAGCACCCTGCTGGTGGAACTCTACTCAAGAGAGTTATTTCTACTTCACACTTGTTAGAGCCTGAGTTTCTCTCACTAACAGGCAATTAAACAAAAAAGAAAAAGCCGTTTTCTCTACTTGCAGACATCTGAAAAGAGAAAGAGCCCTCTCTAGACTGCAAACACGCACGGCTTACCTGTCAGAGTCAGTCTTGGCTGTAGGGCGCCTTCTGCTCGCCCTCACCGACGCTGTAACTCTTCTACGTCCTTGAAGAAAGAATGACACACGATCCATCTTTATGATATTGCTTGTTTTTAATCTAGAGTATGTGCTATCAAAACCCCTTCTTTCCACTCTTTAACACATTCCGTCAGATTTCCAAACGCCACAATGCGCATACTCAACCCCACAAAGCAAAGAAACCCAAGAAACAATTGATTTTCATTTCTCTTGTAAATCCTGACAGGTTTGAGCAAAGAAAAAAAAAAGGAAATGATGAGCAACTTACAGCATAAGGTATTTGGGGAAAGAAAGATGGAAAATATGCTTTAGAAACAAAATGGCTTTCTGTGGTTTAACAAGGTATGGAAAGAAAGGAAAGAAAATGGAAAGAGGGGGGTAAAAAAGCTATGTTAGGGCCATAAACCCATCCAGGAAAAGTAGAGCTTTAACCAATAAGGTAGCGCTGCTGGTGAAATATTCAAACATAGGCACAGCCAGTCCAAATACGAACTGTAAGATATATTCACCTGTAAAAGCAAGAACCTCTAACTGGAGATTGGGAATCGTGAACATTCGACTTACTAAAAAACAAAGTTAAGAAATGGGAATAATTGTGTCTGCCTCGTGCTGCCCCTCATCCCAGATAAACAATGTACGCAGCATGTGTACATGAAGTCGGGCCATTTTTCTAAGAGTGGAATTCTCATGGTTCATTATCCCACTAAAAACAATCTGATGAAAATCAAGTGGTTCAGTATAACTTGGGGGGAAATTATATGCCCCTCACGCAAGTCTCTGTTTACGCCTCTGTTCATTTTTTCCTTATTTCCTTTTAAACTTCTTATTCATTTGTCCCTAAAAAAAAATCCAATAATAAGAGACTCATGTGGAATAGTGTGTAGGACTTGAATTTTAAATAATGGATTGGTTATAAAATAGTATTATGGCCAGGTTCCATTTCAAGGGGGGGAAAATTTAACCTGTATAAAAAGGGATGCTAAAATATTTTTTAAGGGTTAAAATTATGGCTGGCTGCTGCGTGGGATATTCATGTTCTTTCTAGTACTTTGCTTGGATGTATTTTCTGATTCTTCTGTAATAAGCATGCATTGCTTTTGTATAAGAAAATAAAACAATAAAAAGTTATTGAATTTCAGCCTTTTCTTCCCCATCTGGTTCCCAAATAGTCAGCCTTTACTTTATTCCAACAAAACTTTATTGTTGGATATTCTATGGGAACTGTATAAATTAGAGAAATAGGATGAAAAGGAAGAAAAGTTACCACAGAGAGTACTGGCTAGGAAAAGACTTAGACTGCTGGTAAGATAACAGTGTCACGTGGTGAAATCAAATCATCTACAAAAGGTCTTTTCCACCTTTCCATCAAAGGCACTTGGGAGCAACAGTGATTTCAGAATCTTTCAGAAACGTCTGCAGATGTCAACTAAAAGTATTAAAAGGGAAATGAATGATACTGAAGACATTTAAAAATCTATCTCTAAGGAGACAGGAAAGAAGCTTTCGCAGTAAATACGTCCCTAGAAGACATAATGCCCAGGTTACGCATGAATTGACCCACATACCTCTGTTAGTCTTTTGCACGGTGGACTGTGGGGCTGGAGTTGTTTTTATAACCCTGACGGGAGTCATATACAAATCCTTATTCTTTCCTATTACAAGAAGTTAAGACAGGATGTAAACAAAAGGTAAGTCTCATGAAATATTTTAAATCATCTTTTCAAGTCCACAGTTCATCTAACAGAAATGAAAATTTCATTAGCAGCTACTGAAAAGTCATCAAGTCACTGCTGAGCAGATTGGGGGGAAAATCCCCTGAAAACCGCTCAGCGTCAGAAGGGCACACACACACACACACACACAGAGCTGTCAAGCTGGTACCACACACACACACAGCTGTCAAGCTGGTACCAGGCACACAGAGCCGTCAAGTGGGTATCACTCACAGCTGTGAAGCTGGTACTGACGTAGAGTTCATCCTCATTTGGGTTTCTGCCCCTGTAAATCACACGGGAGGAGAAGCCCAGAGAGGCTGGTGCATTCGAACCTTTGGGTATGCAGCACAACTCACCAGTGAGGCCACCAGAGCCCCCAGTGAGAAATGCACACGCCAAGAAAACTAGAAACAAAACACTTACAAGCAATGCTTTCCCCCAGGAGAGTTACTTAGAAGAAATCTGTACTCATTTTTAAAATTCAGTCTCATTACAAAAAGCCAGCTTAGCCAAGGTGAAGGGGGTCTAGGTGGTGAGGGTGCTCTCACCGTCCTCGCCGGGAATCACAGGCTCTGAGCTGGCATCCTGTGCGGCTCCTGCGTGGTCCGCACGTTCTTTACTTCCTTTTTCCAACTGCACCTTCATTTTCTCCAAAGCTCTCAGACACAGCCTATCTTTTACTTGCTATAATAGAAGACAGTGAGGTTATAATGTGGCACTTTCCTGTTTTCCTTCAGAAAAGTAACAGACTGGTTAAATTATTTGAAAACACCCTAAAATTTATGACATTTGAGGAAAATGGTTACTTCAAAGGAGCAAAGTCACAAGATATTTATTTAGTTGACAAAAAAGAAACTAAGTAAGAATAACCTGAAACTCTTTTACCTCCAGGATCTCATTCAGGAGACTCAGAAAGTCTTTCACAGAAGAGGTACTGAGCTCTAAGGAACTCAAGGCTTTTGTGTAGACCCGGATTTCTGGTGAACAAGGATTGGCTAAGATCTCATTGCAGAGTTTCATAGCCAAATTGTCATGTACTGTCAAAGCCTGAAAAACCAAGACAAAAATCTTTTCCAGAAGCAGAATGTTAGCACTGATTAATTCTGTTTTCATCTGAGTACCTCCACATTTCCTCCAAAATATTTTCTAACTCTGCCATGTGGTACCAGGTCAACCAGAAGAGATCTCTGAACAGATCAACTGCTGCCCTGCACTGTTTCAGTCTAGGAGCGCAGACTGACCAGAACAGGGATCTGCGGGCTTCGTCCTGCAACCCTGGAAAAGGCCCGCATACTCACCCACCTGATAGTCCTGGGCATCCTTGGTCTGAGGATTTAACCCGCTCGGTCTGGTTAAGTCTACGAGTAAATCGGCAACATTAAGCATGTCTACGTCGGCTAACGGAGAAGATGCAGGGGCATTGGCCAGGGTTTGCAAAGTCGGGAAAAAAGCTTCTTCAAAGCATTCTTGATTGGCCCTGTGAAAGAACAACTTGAAAGTTTGCGGAATAACGTCTCAGGAGAAAAGATTATGATTCGTAAGACTACTATGTATAAAATCAATTAAACAAGATAAAGCACATTTCCATCCATGAAACAGTCAAATAATTAACTTAGGTAAATTCTTATTATTTATCCAATGAGGTAAGAACGTGAACATAATTTAAAAAAAAAATTTACATGAGAGACATCCCTCATTAACCTGAAGTTTGATTTCTCGTGGTAATTCAATACCTGCTTGCGTAAGCAAACATGGGGAAGAAGACTCCCAGGCAATGGCGAAGCCGAACATCCTCTTCAGTCAACGGATTGTACCAGAGCAAGATGAGACGGGAAAGGATTTTGCTGCTGACCAGAAGCCCAGAGAACATCAGCTTGGCGAGTCCTTCCGCAGCGCCCGTTCTGAGCTCAGACACCTAACAACAACCATTTCATCAGACAAAGTTAGTCTAACGTAGCTCCCTATTAAGCCTAGAGGGTAGCCTGCACTGTAATATTTTTATGTGAACCATAAAAAATTGCTGGTTATTATAAATTTACCAAATAAGATCTTAATTTCCCCTCAAGACATTAATGCTGAGAGACAAATCTTTAGCTTGGTTATAAAATCTCCAGTACCCTAAAAACTCTTAAAAAGAATCAAGAGATCTTTTTTAAATTGTGCTTTAAAAAACCCAAATTCTTTGTATTTGAATAATTAGTATAATATTCTGAGACACAGGGAACCTGTGTTAACCGTCTCTGCTAAAGTCGCCTGTAGCTTCAGAAGTGTGAGTAGCAGCTACCTGTGTGATTTATATAAACAGCCGGTGTGCACGTTGAGACGCACTCCGAGAAGAGAGAAAGGCTGACTAACCTGGGGAAGAAGGGAAACTCAGAGAGGACATAGAGTACTGATCAAACAGTGGTGCAGGTATACTATGTGCTGAGAACTCCAATTAACAGGTCTGAATTCAAGTCAAGCCCTAACACAGCTCAGCTGTGTGGTCCGGCACATTACGTAACTCTGTGCCTTATTTTCCTCATATATAAAATGGGCAATCGTAAAAGTACCTATCACTATGCTCTGCATTGAAAAACAAAGAACTCATGAAATAAACAAAATGGGTGACCCTCGAGGATATCATGCTGAGTGAAATATCTCTGTCACAAAAGGACAAATACTGCATAGCGCCACTGTTGTAAAATGAAACTGATATCAGGGCTAGGGGGACCCTAAGAAAAGAGGGGATAATCATAATGTATACTGCATTGAAACAGATGAGGGAGAGAACTGTTTAAAAGGAATATAAGATTAGGTATTACTTCCATGACAAGATTACAGAAAAAGAAATGCATATTAAAGTGGACTGTGGACTGGAGGGACTATATAACAATGAAAATTTTTTTTTCTTCAAAAAGAAAAATGACCTGGGGGGGAGGGGTGGGCAGGGAGGAAAATGTGCAACAATGAATGAATGGGGGAAAAAAATTAAATAGAAAGAATATGACGTAAAAAAAATGTTGCACTAAAAAAAACATTAAAAAATTTAAAAAAAAAATTTTTTTTTAAAGTACCTATCACATGGGGAGCTCCAGAGCCATCACGTGTTACTTGTCATGTGGCTGACCACAAGGTCAAGGGCACAGACCACCCAGACACTCTCCTCCTGAGAACTAGTGTGGCAGATGCACAGAGGCTGCGAGAGTCAGAACACAGCGATGAGGCTCCGTTTGCTTTATCACAGTTAATTGGCTCAAGAAACAAAGTTCTCAGGACAGGCCTATCACACTGCAAATCCTAATAAAATATTAACAATTATGTACTATTTTTAATGGAAATAAATCAGCTTGGTAGTCAGATTATAAAGAGCTTAAAGATTAGGTAGTGAAAGTAGATCTTAGGGAAATAACATATGACATTACTGAAGGTTGTTTTAAATGGTCAGGAATGACTGTTAAGTGTGATGTGGTGAGCAAGTGCATCGACAATCCAAAGGCACATGGTTTGAATCCACCAGCTGCTGCACAGTGGAAAGATGGGCAGTGTCAGCTATGCGTCAGTTCTGCCTCAACAGTACCCAACAACAACAGCAGGGAAACTTAGCTTCATGTGTTACAATCTAGAAATGAAAGCCAAGTTTAACCTAGAAGACCTACAAGTGAAAACAACGGAATAAGCAAACAGAAGAGGGGTTTTTTTGTTGTTTTTTTTTTTCTTTCCAAATACAAAAACGGAAGACAGAAAAGGCAGCAGCACTGGTGAGGGGTCGGCACTGCCCTGGGCCTGCCACCTGCCGACACATTCGGTGCCACACGGTGGGGGCAGAGACTATTCACCTGAGCCCTGAACTTCCTGGCGTACGTATGCAGTGGCTGGCATGTGTCATAACTGCTGCTCAAACATCCGCTGAACGAATTAAACAACTTCTAGAGGAGTCATTGGTCACTGCTGTCGATTTGGAACAAACTCGCAGCTGACCCGCTAGTGGGTTTTCAGAGGCACTAAATCACACAGCAGGAGACTGCCCATCCCTCTCCCAGCCTTCCTGGTGGATTCAAACCACTTGCCTTTGGGATGGCAGAGTAGCGCCTTACCCCAAGGCCACCAGAGCTCAATTCTCACAGTAGGTACTTTTAAACCCATTTTACAGATGAGGAAACAGGACAATGTATCTCAGCCAAGATAAGCACAGATGCAACCAGAACAAATCTACATCTCCAAAGGCATGCATACTGCTCCATCCTTTTAGATTTCTAAATAAACTTCTCTGATAGCAAAAGTAACCCATTCAACATCGTTGTTGTTCTTTACTGTTCGCCCACAGCTGACCCTCCTGTGGGTTTTCAGAAGCAGTAAATCACATGCAAGGAAACTGCCCATCTTTCTCTCCTGGAGCAACTGGTGGGTTTGAACCCCAAGCCTTTGGGATTGTAGAGCAGGTTCTTACCACTAGGCCGCCAGAGCTCCACCTAAATGTAGAAATTTTCATGGAGTCAGGGCAGCAAGTCTTTCTAACAATAGAAATGTTACTTATGACCTAGAGGAAGTTTTAACTGTTCCGTGATTACGGCCAATGTAGCGTTAACTTCAGGGAATCGATGTTAGCTAGGAAGAGATGCACGGCACCAGTGCTCCCTCCCACTCTACCACTGTCCATTACCTAAAACAAATGACTGTCGAGCACTTTTTACATTTAATAGTTTCTACACCTTGTAATAGCAGCAAGTCCACAGCACCGGACATTTCCCAACAAGGAGTTGGTACAACACACAGATAAAACTAGCACATTAAATGTCTATATGCCATAAATACATATCTCCTGTTCCAGTCACAAGTGCTACTCTTTCTAAAAAGAAAGAATAAGATCCAATCCCATAGTCTTCTAGACCTTCTACTCAATCCAAGGTCAAAAGACTTTAAGCTGTTTCCTTACTCATAGAGATGTCTTAACATTTTCGTTTATATTTCAAATCTCTGCATGTGTACTTTGTGGAAAATGAGATATCCTAAAAGTGAAAGCTGAGATTTAATGAAGAAATTAAATTTTTATGAAGTCTAAGCATGAGTACTAAAAAAAAAAAAAATTAAAAAGCCAACTGAATGCATTCTGAAACAGAGCCGACAGTGGCAAAGCGGCCAGCATTCCTACCTCGTCGTCCAAGAAATCGGAGAGAAGTTTCAGGACACTCTTGGCCACTTCTGTCTCTTCCTTAGCGTCTCGTAAGTCCTGCTTTTCATCATCACTGTTTATTTCTGGGCTTTCACTTTGAGGATCAGTGCATTTTTTTACTTTAAATGGTTCCATTCCAAACATCATCAGTTGGTCAAAGATCGCCTTTAAAGCACTGATTTTCACTGTGACTTCATCAATTCGCAAAACCTAAATTGAGATACCCTCCGTCAAAAAAGGAAAGATAGCAACTTCTAATTTTGTGTTTATCCTGAATAAAATTAACAAGTAACCTATTTTTTCCTTACTCATGTCAATGACAAGGTTCTATCTGTAAGAAACGGCAATATTTTAAAATTTAGAACTTCATTTCTTTTAAGAATAAGTTGATTTTCAGTAAAAAGAGAAATGGGCACCTCCAAATATGACTTTATTCTATTCTCTCTGCTCCATCCAGTGTAGCTGTCTTTTTTTTCCTTTGGGAGGGGGCGGGGCGGCTGGTATATACAGCAAGTTTATTTGGTGAATGCTACTGGTGAGTATTATCCAAGAGCTACAAGATGGGAAAGGAGCTGTGAAAGCCGAGGCAGCTCTCAGGGCCACATACAGTCTCACGCAGGAGAAGGCACGGGGCTCTGGGGACACAGGAAGGGCTGCCCTCAGCCATTTAGCACTATATGGACAAGCTCCGTCCTCCCCACGGGGCCCGTCACCCTGACTGGATATGCGTCACAAACACTTCACAGTTGATACAACCATTGCTGTCCTCATGTCCTGCCACCAGCATCTCTATTTCTTCCTGTTATCTTCTCACCCAGTGTGACAAGGACCTGCGAGATTTCAGCACCCATGACAGTGCCGTTCCCTTCCTTGTCAAACACCCAAAGGCCTTCAACATAGTCCTCGTAGGTGCCCTGGTCCTTGTTCTTGTTTACGAAGAGCTCACAATCCAGGGCCTTCCCGTTCATTTCATCACTCTTAGGGGTTCCGAGGACCTTGACACCTGAGCGTCAGTGGGGTTCCGGCCCAGGGCCCTCATTCATCTCCATAGTGGCTGCACAGGATCTTTCCATCACCGGTTCGGTCAAACAGCTGGAAAGCCTCCTTCAATTCTGCGGTTTGGTCCTCGGTGAGTCACACATCTTGAGCGCTCAGGTATCGGGACCTTTTCCTGCAGTTAATCCTCTTCTTGGCTTTATTTTTCAGCATTTGACATGTTGTTATTAGGTGTCATCGAGTCCAGTATGACCCACAGCAAACCGAAGAACAACAGATCTGAACCCTGTCCTATCCTGTGCCATCCTCACACTTTCTGACACACTTGAGCCCAGAGAGGCAATCACTGTATCAAATCCCCTGGTCAAGGGTCTTCCTCTCCTTCACTGACCCTCTGCCTTTCAGAACATCACATCCATCTCCAAGGAATAGTTCCTCCTTGCAACATGCCTGAAATATGTCAGGTGAAGCTTCTTCATCTTTGCATCCAAAGAGCACTCTGGCTGCACTTTCTTCAAAACTATTTCGTTACTTTTCTGGCCGTCTATGAGATGTTCAGTACGCTTCTCCAACACCACAGCTCAAAGGCACCAATTCTTCCTCTGTCATCCTTATTCACTGTCCAGCTCTGAGATGCATACCAAGTGATAGAAAAGACCGTTGCTGAATCAGACATCATTATTCCTCAATAATTTGGAGAAGTCCCTAATTGCACTTCTCCAGAAAATGTGTCTCCTGATTTTGACAGGTTTTTGACAATTATATTGTTTGGTAGTTTCCACATTCTGTTTGATCGGTTTTCTTGGAATGGGAACAAATATGGACCTCTTCCAATCCACTGGTCCGACAGCTGTCCTCCAAATTTCCTGGCATAGACTGTTGAGTACATTCAGGGCTGCATCTGTTAACTGAAATATTTCGGCTGGTATTCCATTGATTCCTAGGGCCTTAGTTTTTGCCAATACTTTCAATGCAGCTTTTACTTCCTCCTTCATTACCACTGGCTGCACTATTCACTTGGTTATGTGCTATAGAGTTGCCTATAATTCTCAGCGACACTATTACATTAGCTCTGAACCCTGACCTCTTCTGAGCCAGTCTCATTTGATTTCACACACCTAAGCCCTTTGCCCCAGTTACTCTGTCAGTCCTTCTGATCTAGGGTCTTCCTCTCCTGCGCTGTCCCCCCACCCTTCCAAGCATGTCTTTCTCCAAGGACTGGTCCCTCCTGGCCATGTACCCAAAGTATGGGAGATGGAGCTTATATGGTACTTCCTGAAATTTTTGTGTCAGTTCTAGTTCTGGTACAATGACTCTGTATACTCCCTCCACTTTCTTTTGATGCTTTCTGGGTCATTTACTATATTGCCCACAGCATCTTTCTGTATTGCGACTTGAAGCTTAAATTTGTTTTTCAGTTCTTTCAGCTTGAGAAAGGACAAATGAGTTCTTCCCTTTTTATTTTCCAATTCCAGCTTTCTGCATATTCATTATAATGCTCTACTTTGTCTTCTCGAGGTGCCCTTTGCAATCTTCTGTTCAGCTCTTTTACTTGGGCATTTTTTCCTTTTGTTTTGCCTTCTCAACACTCTACTGAAATTTTCAGAGTCTGCTCCGACATCCATTTCAGTTTTTTCTTTCTTCTGTTTTCATAATCACCTTTTGCTCTCTTCATGGATGATATCCTTGATATCATCCCACAGTTCATCTGTTCAACACTTCAAACCTATTCTTAACATGATTTTCATACTCAGAATAGATTTAAGATCCTATTTAGGTTTTTTGGACTCGTTTTCATTTTTTTCAGCCTCAACTTGAACTTACACATAAGTAATTGATCGTCTGCCCACGCTCCACTCCAGGACTTGTTTGACAAACTATATACTTATTTTTATGTATGTGATCCCCTTTTAGAATGTTAAGATCCAATCTGGTTTTTTCACTACTATGTACTTCAAACCCGAAACATTCCTGTGCATAAAACATTGCTTTAATAAGTATGTCCTATATGATTAAATGAAGAAAAAGATATATTCTAAAATAATTGACATTTTATCTTTTGTCTACAAAGTAGTTTAGTACAGAAGAAATCAAAGAATTAAAAAAAAAGAAATCATCCATGGGCCCAATTTGAGAAAGACAAATTTATAACATTAGCATTTTAACACAGACACAATTTATTTCAGTTAGAACTGAAATAGTCACAAAAATCAAACCCACCTGCAGAAGTAATACAAAGTGTTTACGAGCAAATTCCTGATTCTGTAGTCCACAGCATCCCAAGCATAAAACAGCTAAATTTCTTATTATAGGATGAATACTAATTATTCCAGGGAGAATCTAAAACGAATAAGAAAGGAAAGTAATAGTGAACAAGGCAAGACAGGAATGAGATAAGTCAAGACCATGGTTTTGATGTAACTAAATTATTGCATTTCCATACCGCCTGTTAACCCAAACAAGTCTTTTTTAATTAAAACCAAGTACAGAACACACAGACACAGACACAGACAGACACAGACACAGACACAGACACAGACACACACACACGAGCTCTGGTGGCCTATGGTAAAAAACTTCCCTGTAATCCCAAAGGCACATGGTCTGGATCCAGCAGCTACTCGGCGGGAGAAGGAGGGGTGATCTCCTCCTGTGCCTCTGAAAACCCACGGGAGGGTCAGCTATCGGTCAGTTCTGACTCCAAGGTGCACAACAACATATATGTCTCCTCAGTAATCTTCTTGAAATACACAGCAATAATCAAAAGCATATCCATTTACTGATGTGATTAAAACTCTCATTTTACCGGGAGGAATTCAGACTGCCTATGTCCATCAAGTATTTATTCCCAGCATGCTGGTGAAAAAGTAATGACATTTCACTTAAAACAGTGCTGTAAAAATACTGTAACTCCTTTATCCAAATACTTTTGCATAATTCTTTTTCTCCATAGTCTTTTTCAATCTTTAGACAGATTGTTTTTACATACTTAAAATCATGATGGTAATTAAAGTTCTTTCTTTCCTCAACAATGCTTGGCTTTAACTATCCAGAGTCTTCGCATTTATTACTTTAGGTACTTAATTCTCCCTCGGCTCTCTTTGCTGTCCAGGTGGAATCGACTCACAGCTGACCCTCCAGTGGGTTTTCCGAGGCGGTTAACTGCACAAGAGGAGGCTGTACTTCTCTCTGGGACATGCTGGGAGAGAACACCACCCGAGAGCTGCAGCCCTGGGGTCAGCAGCACACCTCCCATCAGCCACACTAGCGGAGCTTTCTCAGTCAATGGCAAGGCTGTCGTTCCTTTTAGTATTTCCTCCATAATTTAACTCAGTCTCAATCTCACCATTGTCTTCAAACAGGATCAGATCTAAAGCCCCTGAGAAACCAAAAAGCATGTCTTCTCACTGAGGACATCAGCTTCACTAAAACAGAAACTTCAATGTGACAGTGATTCTGAGTAGAATCTGGTTTTCAATCAGAAGCCTACACTGCTATAAACAATAACTGGTCTTTCTATACTTAGAAATTCACGACTACACAAAGAACGTGATTTCAGATCTCATTCATCGGTGGTTTATTACTAATCTCAAGTGAAAAGAATTTCTTGTATATTCTGGAAAGGCTAGTTGTTGCTATTATGTGTTCTCAAGTCTGTTTCAATTCACAGCAATTCCATGAGCAGAACTGCTTCATATAATTTCTATGATTTAATTTTTACAAAAGTGAGCTCAGCACAAAGGCACACTGTCAGGTTTTCGGCTCCCAGAGTTACTGAGTTAAGTCTGAAGTGCACATTGTTCAGCTAAAGTCCAGGTATTTGTATCACTCAGGATTCTTTGGTGAGAGCCTCGACTATGACTCACAGTGACCCTACAAACAACAGGCACACCCTGTGCCAGCTCTTTGGGCTCAACTAAAAAAGACTTGAGAAAGACAATTTAGAATATGAGTGTTCTTAGCAGAGATACACAGTACTCACTTCAGAAGTACCCATCTGTCATGTACAGCCCCCGTCACAATAACTGTGTCACTTCACCTTGTTGCATGGCTTCCTCTATTGCTGATGCTCTGCTTTTTCCAGAGTAATGTCTTTTTCCAAGGACTGACAGCTCATAATATCATGTCCAAAGTTTGTGAGATGGAGTTTCACCATCCTTGACTCTGGCAAGCACTCTGGCTCCACCTCCTCTAAGACGATTTGTTTGTTCTTTTGGCAGTCCATGGGATATTCAGTACTCTTCTCTAACACCGCTATTCAAATCATTGATCCTTCTTAGATCTTCCTAAAGCACTGTCCAACTTTCACATGCGTATGAAGAACTTAGATCCACTCCAATTTGCTCTGGATAAGTAACATCATTTAAGAAATACAACTGAATTTCTAATGTCTAGCTATATATGGCTACTGAATTTTAAATGCCATTTAGTCAAAATGAAAATGTGCTGCAACACACAATGGAAAAATGGAAAAGATATCGATCCACAACACTCAATTTATTGCTGCTGGGTCAGAACCAACTCGCAGCTGACAGCCTCCAGCATGTGTTCAGAGCCCATCTTTCTCTCAGATGGCAGGTAAGAGATTTAAATGGCCTGCCTTTGGGCTGGCAGCACAAATCCTTACCCACTAGGCCACCAGAATAAGAGTTTTTATTTCATGCTTGGAAGGGTGGAGGAGGAAGACCCCAGATGGAGTGACACAGAAACTGGGGTAATGGTTAGGTAGGTGTGTCAGAGTCAGTGAGACGGCTCAGGATACAGCAGGGTTTAGAACTATGTCACTATGAGTTTCAGGCAACTCGATGGCACATAGCAACAAAAATAGTGAGAATGTAAGGAAAGGGCAGTATTTTAGAGATACTGGGTTAAAAATTATAAATATCAAAGAGTAATTTAACCTCATTTTTACTTGGATGATATTTCCATTGGAGAACAGTGTTCTATTATCTTGGACTTCTGTATCATGATGAATGGTGTTTTTAGTATCTGACAGACTAAGCTTCCAGGACTACTTTTGCAATACAAAACATCCACTAAATTATGTATTTGTCACTATTTATATTTATCCAATATTAGTAATTTCTCCATTCTTTTAAATTCAAAGAACAAATTATTTATAAAATGAGGAAGAGTGAATTAATAATAAAAACAAGCTCAGAGGTTACCAACATACCAAAGATTCAATGATTCCGTTCACGGTTGCACTTATACCTGTTGAAATGGATATTTGCTTCAATAGTTCATAACACAAGACAAGACACTTCTGTAATGTTTCCAAATCATCCTAAAGTGGAAGACAATACTCAGCATTTAGTATAAACACTTACATTATTACCATAAGACTTCTAGCTGCCTGTAGAATTAAGAAATAAATATAAAAAAGAAACTTACAAACTGACTATATAAAAATGAATTTAAAAATTATCAAAAACTTCTAATTAGTAGCAAGAAATACACCTCAAAATTTCAGAATTATTACCAAAGAAATGATACATCTGAATTACAGTCTTGATGAAGAACACTGAAAATACCATGGCATTCTGTTCTGTTCTACGTGAAATCACTGAGTCAGAACAGAACCAATGGAACCTAACTGCAGTGGAAACCAAATAACAAAGTTTCAGAATCTAGATTCTTCCTAATCAATAGGCAACTTTCCATTAGAAAAATACTAGACTACATACTCATTGTACATATTAAGAATCATAAATTAGAATAAGATGAAAATATAATCCCGCATCTTATAGCTGTATCTAAGATAATTTATGAGTAATATACTTTATCTCTGTTCTCTCTTCCTAATCGAACACGTTTAAAAGAAATGTATTCTGCTTAAGATTTAGTGATATGATGAAGGAACAAATGAAAGAAATATGCAGAATCCACAACTACTGCAAATTCCCAACTCATTTTTTAGTGCCATTGTTAAGTGATCTTATTTGCTATCTCACAGAAAAAAAACCAAAGACTAAGAATTCCTTCAACTTCCTGCCACAAAGCCATGAGCGAACATGTCTACCAGTTCTGTTTTTGGATACAGCATATTGTTGGTCAGAAGTTCTTAACACAATACACACTCTTTACATTCTAGGCCTTGACCTTTGCAAACACAATTCCATCTGCTTACAATACTAGTTCCTTCAAACTACTAAGTCATCAAAGAAAGATAGCACAAAGTGTGTTAAAAGCACAAATTTAGAGCCACTGCGTGGGTTTGAATCTTGGCCCTCTATAAAGTAGGGTTAGTTACATACCGACCTCGAAGGTTTATTGTTGGGATCAAATGAATGAACATTTCTATTTATTAGCTCACAGTGACACAGACAGCAATGCATCTCGTAACTGCTTACATTAGGATTTGTATTCAACCTCAAGTTAAAACTTCTCTTTCTCTGGGCAAACTAACAACAGACAATCTTTCTTTAAAACCCTATACAGGCCAAAGTACGTACTATGCTAAACTGTATTTACATTTACAGCCTTTACCCGGAAAAAACAGACACGTAACAGCCACAGCAATTCAAACTAAAGAATTATTAATCATGACAAACCATGCTTGCTAATATTTACCTAATTCAGATGTAGACTTTATATAACTTCTAAGATTAAAATAATTTTCAATGTTTAACTTGAAAAAAAAAACAAACCAATCCCCAAATGTATAAGCTAATAATGATACAGAGACTTCAAACAAATTAAATCAATTACTATCTTTTGTTGTTGTCAGGTGCCACGGAGTCAAATACAGCTTACAGCAACCCCAGAAACAAATGTGAGGCCCTCCCCATCCGGCCGTGCCCATGACCTCTAACAGTCCACTGTTAGTCACTTCGGCAATCCACCTTGTTGACACTTTGCTCTCTTTGTCTCACCACCTTTTGCAGTATAATGTCTTTTAAGAAAACACAGATACACTCATCGAGAAGTCAGGAGCTCTGGCCTAGAGGTGAGGAGTTGTACTGCCAACCCAACCCACCAGCCACTCTGAGTCAGAAAGATGGGCGATCAACTCTGGTGTGATTTACTGCCTCTGAAAAACTGCTGGAGGGTCAGCTATGAGTCGGTCTGATTGACTGGTACAGAACAACACTGGGAAGGGAAGGTCTACAGAACTAGAAAGCTCAGGGGCACAACTTCTTAATCTCTTATACACAGTTGGCACTAGGTGTTTTCTGATCTACATCTGTGAATTTCACCAAGTGTTGATGAAAACTGGCCAGAATGTGGAGGTGATGAGGTGGGAACAATTAAGTCAATGTAATCCCACATGACATTTACTTACAATACCAAGTACAAGGTAAATGTTTTATAATTTAGAGATTATTAAAGGCATTTGACTGCATGGACCAAAACAAATTGTGGCTAACTCTGAGAAGAATGGGAGTTCCAGAACACTTGATTGTGCTAATGCGAAACCTATACTTGGACCAGGAGGCGGTCGTCAGAACAGAGCGAGGAAACAATGTATGGCTCAAAATTGGGAAGGGTGTATGCCAGGGATGTGTCTCATCTCCATACCTTCTCAATCTATATGCAGAGCAGATTATCTGGGAGGCTGGGCTCTATGAGAAACGTGACATCAGAATTGGAGAAAGACTCATCAATTACCTGTGTTATGCAGAGGACTTAACCCTGCTTGCTGAAACTGAGGAGGGCCTGAAGCACTTGCTGCAGAAGGTCAAAGACTGCAGGCTTCACTATGGATTAAGGCTCAATATGAAGAAAACAAAGATTCTCACCACTGGGTCGATTGGCAGCATCACGACAGATGGTAAAGAGATTGAGATTGTTCACAGCTTTAGTTTGCTTGGCTCCACAATCAACACTCTTGGCACCAGCAGACAGGAAATTAAAAGATGCATTGTGTTTGGGAAAGTCTGCTGTTAGGGACCTCTCCAAAGTACTGAAGAGCACAGATGTCACTCTGGAGACTAAGGTGTGCCAGATACAGATCATGGTCTTAGCAGTCACTTGCTATGCATCAGAGAGCTGGACAACGACTAGGGAGGATAGAAGGAGAATTGATGCCTTTGAGCTGTGGCATTAGAGAAGAATATTGAATATACCATGGACTGCTAGGAAAACGAACAGATTTATCCTAGAGAAGGTTAAACCAGGCTGCTCCTTGGAGGCAAAGATTCTGAAGCTTTGTCTGACATACTTTGGACATGTTTCAAGGAGGGAACCAGTTCTTGGAGAGGGACATCATGCTTGGGAGGGTGGATGGACAACACAGGAGAGGAAGACCTTCTATTAGGTGGATTGATGCAGTGACTGAAGTAATGGGGGGTAGGTGTGTTGGAGACAGTGAGACTGGCACAGGTTAAAACAGGGTTTAGGGCTGTTATACATAGGGTGACTATGAGATGCAGGCGACTCGACGGCACATAACAACAACAAAGGTACAAAATACTGCTGAAAATAAACTTTAAATGTTGCTAAACACATAGTAAGTTTAGTATGCTATTAAAATTAAAGCAATTAATGTGTTTCTAAAAATATAAATTATGTTTTTAAAAATATAAGGGTATGATTATCACAGTAACTCTTAGCAGTAGAAAAAGTCATGGATCTTCCACAAACAAGGGAAAGACTGATGTATTTTCCTTTTCTAAATTATTTAAGACTGAAAAATCAAAAGGTAACAATGTAGGCAAGTTCCCCAACAGGGAAGAAAGATTTCAAATGCAAAGGATTAACCAAACAAGGAACAAATGAAAATTGTCAGTAGAAAACAAAAAGCCTTTTTAAATTCAAAGAAATAAAATGGAAAGGGGAAAAGATCTCCTTTATTCTAAATTCACAGTGTTGCATAAAGCCCTCGAAAATTAATTGCTGAGGTAGGAAAGTTTTGCTGAGATGACTGCAAAAAGTTGGGATTTGGTATTAGAAAATATTCACACCTTCTCTATGTGGACTTCTTTAATTTCAAGTTGCTCAGTCTCTTTCAACAAGCTTGTTTTGGCTTCTTCTAATGCTTTTATTTCTTCTTTTAGTTTTGATGCCTGATCGAAATCCTGTATGGTAATGCAGTGTTCCAAAGAATCTTTTGCTTCAATAATTTTAACTTTTATTTCAGCTATCTTAAAAAAAAAAAAAGATATGTGTTTAAACACAAACCAAAACCATTAACATGGTTATATGTAGTAATCTTGATACAAGCTCTTTAACATCCCAATCAGAATTTAAGTAGAGGCAGATATATACAAAGAAATTAATAGTCTTCCTAAAACAAATATGCTATTCCTTCATCCAGCCATAATCTAGGAACATTCTGTTGTTGTGTACTGTACACTCAGAACCTACCCTCTGGCGGGTTTTCATGGGCGATTAATCACACAGGAGGAGACTACTCATCTTCCTCCCGTGGGGGCCTCGAACCGAGTACTTTCAGGATTGTAGCACAGTTAAAATTTGATTTTGTTTAAACAATTTGAAAACCGTGTGACAAGAGGATAGAACAGAATTGCAGTATCAAGACCTTTAATTTAGATGGAATTTACCTTTAGTTCTTTCTTTCTTGTTTCAGCTAAATCTTCAACACCAACAGTCACAATGGGTGCTCGAATCTCTGAGATAATTTCTGTAACCTGTTATCAATTAAGGAAAGTTATAATTTGGATACACTTTTAATTTATTTAATACTAGCAAGTGATATAAAACAGTTTCATTAAGGAAAAAAAAAAACCATGAAAAACAAAGCCTACAGCATCCACATACAAGGAGCCTGGGTGATTATAACAGCTTGTGGGGAGCGAGCCTCGGCCGGGGCGGGCGCAGTGGTGGCTGGAGATGCTGTCGGCTTGCGACGGCGACTGGGGGCCTAGAGCTTGGCACTGAAGGCAGCTGGTAAAGTGAATGCTGAGGACAAAAGTTTGATGACCCAGACCACTGAATTTCTTTGTTTGGAGTACAAGTTATGAACCCTTTCTGGAGCATGTCTACAAGCTCTGTACGCAAAGGATCTGACGGTGAAGAGAAGACATTAAGAGGGGACGTGAAAACCAGTCCTCCACGCACAGCTCCAAAGAAACAGCTGCCTTCTATTCCCAAAAATGCTCTGCCCATAACTAAGCCCACGTCTCCTGCCCCAGCAGCACAGTCAACCAATGGCACGCATGCTTCTTAGGGACCTTTCTACCTGGAATATTCTCTTCTGGCAGAATTTACCTTGGTTGTGAAGCAGAAGTTACCAGGTGTCTATGTACAGCCATCCTACCGCTCTGCATTAATGTGGTTTGGAGTAATATTCATACGGCATGGACTTTATCAAGATGGTGTATTTAAGTTTACCGTTTATATCCCTGATAACTACCCAGATGGGGACTGTCCACGTTTGGTGTTTGATATTCCAGTCTTTCACCCACTAGTTGATCCCACCTCTGGAGAACTGGATGTGAAGAGAGCATTTGCAAAATGGAGGAGGAACCACAACCATATTTGGCAAGTATTAATGTATGCAAGGAGAGTTTTCTACAAGATCGATACAGCAGGCCCCCTAAATCCAGAGGCTGCAGTATTGCATGAAAAAGATATTCAGCTTTTTAAAAGTAAAGTGGTTGACAGTGTTAAGGTGTGTAAGGCTCATTTGTTTGACCAACCTAAAATTGAAGACCCTTATGCAATTAGTTTTTCTCCATGGAATCCATCTGTACATGATGAAGCCAGAGAGAAGATGCTGACTCAGAAGAAGCCTGAAGAACAGCACAATAAAAGTGTTCATGTCGCTGGACTGTCATGGGTAAAGCCTGGCTCAGTACAACCTTTCAGTAAAGAAGAGAAAACAGCAGCAACTTAAGAGGTGGTGAATCTGGTGCACTGTGCACTTTCCTGCTGGACTCTCACCTAGTGAATGCCACCAAGGGGCAAAGGACTGCCTGAAGAGTGAACGTGTGGACAGATGACTGAGACCAGTGTTTTCCCTGTATGCTTAGATTCTAACAGCAGGTTTGGAAACTTCTCTTTAAGTGATGCGTTACTTCTGTCAGAAGTGTCTTTAGGATGGTTATCTAGTTCAGTACTCCAAATTGTTGGGGACCTTGAGGCTGAAATATTTTTCTGAATATTAATGCTAAGATTGCATTCATTGAAACTAACACTAGAGTAAGGAGAATTCAACACTACTTAATGGTTTTTAAATCAGTGGTTTTAGTTGTACATATATTAGGATGTGGAGAAAGCAAATTCCATAGTTTAGCACTTTTAAGCTGAAGATCATTTGAAACTCAGTCCTCAGCCTACTGTCTTCCTGATTTATATACTGTTGTCACATAGGTACATATTAGATGAGGGAATAGAAACCAGACACTTAATCATAGGTTGGTTTTTTGTTTTGTTTTTTTAAAAGCAAATTACTTACTGTATTTTTGTGGTGGGAGAAAAAGTGTTAAAATGGTTTCTAATGAAATCTGATATTTAAATGATGAATGACTAATGTGTTTAGAAGAGACAAAATAAAATAATAAATGATAAAAAAAAAACCAGCTTGTGCTCCACCACTACACTAAAAGGTTAGTAGTTTGAACCCATACAGCAGCTTCAGAAAAGAAATTATGGCGAGCTCTGGTGGCCTAGTGGCAAGAAGCTGCACTGTAATCCTAGAAGTACATGGTTCGAATCCACCAGATGCTCTGCTGGACAAGGAGGAACAATCTCCTCCTGTAACAGTCAGATCTGATTTGACGGTACACACACACAAAATAATAAAAAAATTAATAAATTTAAAAAAAAAAAGAAATTATGGCAAACTGCTTCTGTGAGGACTGAAAAGTCCATGGCACACCACTAGTCTGTAACGTGTGGGCGCCATGATTCAGGGCCAACACTACAGCTGCTAACAAATTTAAGCAGCACACACTCTAGAAAACATTTCAGACTTCTGCTGTAGCAAGATCATACGGTAAGGCTGCGTAAAATGTTTTCCAAGAAAGAAATCCCTTTCAAAATTTGTCTTAAATGAAGAGCTAAAAAACATAGATGTCTAAAACAGTGTTTGAAAAACGGGGGCCGGGGAGACTGAATCATAGTGTCTAAAACGAGACATTATAAAGCAAAAGTCTCTTTAGTGTAACAAAGCTCACCTTCCTCCCTGTTCAGTTCCATCTGATCTAAACACAGGCAAACGAAGACCCTTTCCTAAACCCTACCCTTTTGATACGTGAGGGAATACCACCTCAGTGCAAAAAGAAGGATGGATTTCATTATTATTTTTACTTGGCAGTTAAAAAAGAAAAGACTAAATTGCTCAAAAACACAAATTATCTGTCAGAAGGGACTTGCCCGCAGGTATGTGTGACCTAAGTCAGTCCTCACTCAGATAACTCAATGTCTCATGGGCAAAACCTCATCCCTCTTGCCACCTGTTCCCAAACCTGCTCCACTTCAAACTGGTCCAGCACAATAACAGGTATGCTAAGAGGAGAAGGAAGGTTTTTTAAATTATAAATGTATACAGTATATTTGGAAGCAGGAGTGTCATCCACTTCCTAAACAACATGCCTCCAGAAACTCTTTGAACTTTGAGAAATGTCGATAGTTATAGAAAGGCTTCATGAAAGGCCTTTTGTTCACAGGGTCGCTATGAGTCGTGCTCAACTCAAATGCAATCAACAACAATACAGAATATATGACTTATTCTTAAAAGTTTTACAAACTACTGGAGGAACAAAACTAAAAGCAAGTAATAATTACAAAAGACTAAAAGGGGTAATACCATCAGCCAAAACTTTAATCTTTATCAACAGTGAGAAAAATGACTTACAATTTGTGTCCTCTTATTATCATCTGTAATGATGTGGAGTAGTCTCTCCACCAGAAAAGAAACGAGGGAAATTGGAGTTGAAGGTGAAGTAAGAATCTCCTGTAAGAGAGCCAGCAGTCGTTTCCTGGGTTCAAAAACAATTCAAGTCAACATTATGACAGTGGGAACACATGTGCTTTAACATTACCCCCATTCTACAAACCAATTACATTTGTCTCGGTTCTTTCTTTTACTTTTATTATTATATGCATGCAGTTTTTTATTTTAGGTCAAATATTCAAACTGTTAAAAAATTTTAAAAACCAACACATTTTAATAAATGACTCTATAGTCTTTCATAAATCAATGTGAGGAAATGAAAAAAATTACAGAAGTGAATTAAACCTCGTAGACAGAATTATTAACTCTCTAGAATAATAAATACAAACAGAAAATCTTCAACCCCAAAAAAGGTTACCATTTTATTGATTTGGTCCATAGGTACATTTGCATGTGTATTAAAAAAGGGAAATTTTTAAATTGTATTTTCAATAGCTAGGTTTTATATTTGCATATATTTTAACAGGGCTACATTTTAGAGTAGGAAATCAGAAGAACAAATTAGAGAATTTGTGAGCATTTAGACATACCTTCCGCCTTCCTCATTGGTATCCAAAGACTTGATAATCAGAATCAATTGTTGACCAATAAACTCTTTCGTCAGCAAATTTCCAATGTATGTAAAATCACTTCTCTGTTCCTCATTAACAACTGGAATGCTCTGAATATAACTAAAGCCAAGAATCAATAAAATAAAAAATCAATTTGAAAACATACAGGTGTGGATTCTCTAAATTAGGGTCGTCCCCCCCTCATTCATATTAGTCCAAATATGGTGCTTATGAATGTTTTGGATGTTGTAAACAAATTGACTTGGATCAAATATATTTGAAAAATGCACTTTTGTTAAAGATGTTACAGGAAATTCTCAAAAGGAACAAATTTTTAGTGCTCCAATTAATAACTATTTCAATGTCACTTAGCGTTCACTCAATCACAAAATTCCAAAAATCCAGTCACACAGAACTTGTCTCATCACGCCTGATTATCAATCCAACATTCTTTTGCTTAAAATAATGGTATTACCAGGAATCCACCAAGAATTCAGGAACATAATGATCTTTAGGAAAATGAAGATGTGCACAGTTCTGTGAAAGGGACCCGACAAGCTTCTCTAATGCTCTACACAAACACGATCACTCTCCCTTTTATTCCTAGCTTTTAACATCTCTCACCTAGCATATGTTCACTAGTCTACCAGAGAAGCCTCCCTTTAATGTACAGAACAGGAAAAGCCACCTGAAAATAGAATTAAGAGTATAAGTTAGACGAGGTGCCTTCAAGTTCTAAACAAAATTGTGGTGGTGGTGGACCGTCGCTGGGAATTGACACACAGCTGATCCTCCAGTGTTTTCAGAGGCCATAAATCCCTCAAGAGGAGAGTGTTCATCCTTCTCCCACAGAGTAGCTGGTGAATTTGAACTCCTCAACTCCTTCCCGCTAACCCACCAGAGATCCCTCAAAATAAAACAGAAAATGATCTTCTTGGTGATAATGAGACATATAAAAACAGAAAGATATACAAACTATACATCACTATATAACAACCCATCTATTACAAAATGAAAGGGGGCTCTAGTGGCTTGGTGGGTTAAGGAGCTGCACTGGCAACTCATTCAGAGTCAGGTGGTTCAAACTCACCAGCTGCTCTGTGGGCGAAAGGCAGAGCTCCTCCCACGTGATATTAGAGCCTCTGAAAATCCACTGGAGGGTCAGTAATGCATCAGTTCTTACTCTAATGGCAATGACAGATTATAAAACGATAGCAAAGAGTGGAAAAAAAGAAACAAAACTCCAAACCAAACATGCACACCCCTACAGCTCCAGTCACAAGATACGGAATTTCAAGGCATCTAAAATTCTAACTCTAACACTAACTAAGGCTCTAAAACCCACTGCATCCAGACGGTTCCAATTCATTATCAACTCCACAGACAGACTAGAATTGCCCATAGGCTCCCAAAGCTGTAAAGCAATTACTTGAAGGAAGAATATTGAGCATTTCCTCCTATTTCCCTTACCTTCTCTAGGTACTTTCCTACTGTTACTTACCATTATACAAAACTAATTTCTTTTGAATATTCAACAATATCCAAATAACCTACTAATGAATATTCTAAATAATAGTAAAATATGAGATAACTTCCATGAATATACCTATTCTATCAGTGTACATTCTGGTGGCCTCGTGATAAGGAGTTGCACTGCCAACCTGAAGGTATGGGGTTCAACTTCATTAGCTGTTTACAGAAGACAGATGGGTAATCACATCCTATTTGAATTGCTGCGTTGGAAAACCCCCTAGAAGGTCAGCTATGAGTGGGTTCTGACTTGACAGTACACAACAACAAAAATAACTTTAAATTACACAATTCCATATTGTCTTTTTAATTCCTGTAATTTTTTCCCAACTGTTGCACATCATCCCCCATCCTCCAGCCCTCCTTACAATGCACCCCTTGCTCCAGATTGTCATACATATAATGCAAAATCACATTCCCTTCTGACAGTTCTTCCCCTCATCTGATCTAATGTTCATTGTCTATCCACTCTTTTCTCATTCTCTTCCCAACCCCTCATGTCTATCCCATTTTGCCCCAGTGTTATGCAGTATTTGTTGTGACTGAGATGTTTCACTCAGTATAATGTCCTCCAGAGTCACTCATGTTGTGTAATATTTTACAAGTTGTTTTTTAATGCTGAGTAATATTCCACCGTATGAATATGCCCATTTTTTTTTAAAACAGAATCTTTATTTTTATACTGGCTTACTTAAAAAGTTTGTTAATATATTGTTTTATACATCAGAACTTTCCCAAATCCTTTAGCCACCCCGCCCTCCAGCCATCAAATTGTGTGACCCCATAGGGGTTTCCTCTGCTTCCCCTCCCCCTTGGATCTTCAAACACATTCTACAATGATAATGCCATAGTTTTTCTACCCATTCATTTGTTGACAGGCACTTGGGTTGCTTCCATCTCTTTGATAGTGTGAATAATGCAGCAATAAACATGGATGTGCTTACTTCAGTTTGAATCATGGATCTGGTTTCTTTAGGGTATGTTCTTAGTATTTCAATCGCTAGGTCAAATGATGTATTTTCAACTTTCTGACACAGTGCCAGACCATTTTCTATAGTGGCTTAATGGCTATACTATTTTACATTCCCACTAGCAGTGAATAACCTCTCCACAACGTCACCAGCATTTGTTGGCTGCTGGCCTGCTGAACTTTATTACTGTTGCAGGAATGAGATGGTACCAATCTCATAGTTGTTTTTATTTACACCTCTCTGATAGCTAAGGATTTTGAACATTTCTTCATGTGTTTGTTTGCCACCCGAATGTCTTCTTTGGTGGTCTATTAATATCCTGTGCACATTTTGTCATTGGTTTATTGCCTTTTCCTTGTTGAGGTGTTACAGTGTTCTATAAATTTTAGAAGCCCTTTTTCAGGTATGTCGTTACAGATTTTCCCAGTCCGTGTGTCGGTTTCCTTCTTATCCTGTTGGAGAAGTTTTTTGGTACGTATAGATTTGATTCTTGGAAGAATCACCTGTTTTATTTTTCCACTTCTGGGTTTTTCATGATACATGGAAGACTGTTCAGGCTGTGAGTTAGGGCTTCCAGTATTCTTCCTAGTTTTTCTGATTAATTTTACAGGTTTTGGTTTTACTTGTCCCTTATACACCTTGAGTTGGTTTTTGTGTATGGTGTGAGTTACAGATCTTGCTCATGTTTTCCGCAGATGGTTTTCCAGTTTTGCCAACACCATTGTTAAAGAGACTGTCATTTCCCCACTTAACTGATTTCATGTCCTTGTCAAAGGTCAGCTGACCAATGGTAGATGAGCAAATTTCTGCGTTCTCAATTCTATTCCATTGATCTATGCGTCAGTTGCTGTCCCACTATCGTGCTCTCCTGACCACACAGCCATGCGGTAGGATTTGAGATCAGGGAGTGTGATATCTCCTACCTTATTTCTCTTTTTCAATACTGTTCTGCTTACTAGGGGCCTCTTTCCATTCCAGATAAAATTGAAAATTGCCTTTTCCATCTTGTTGAAGAATAGAATGGGTAACGATTCTAGGATTGCAATGAATTTGTAGACTGCCTTTGGTAGAACTATCATTTACATATTAACTTTTCGTATCCACGAGCATGGTTTATTCTTCCATTTTTTCCAGGTCCCTTTTTGTTTCTTGTAATGTTTTGTCATTTTCTTTGTATAGGTCTTTTGTGTCTTTCGTTAGATTTATTACCAAATATTTCATTTTGTGATTAGCTACTGTAATTGGTATTGTTTTTCTTAGCTTCATTTTCTCTTTGTCACCGTAGAGAAATCCAACCAATTTTTATAAGTTCCTCTTGTATTCCTTAATGCCTTTGAGCTGTGGTGCTGGAGAAGAGTATTGAGAGTATCATGGACTGCTAGGAAAACAGATTCATCCTGGAAAGGGTTAAACCGGGTGGCTCCTTGGAGGCAAGGATTCTGAAGCTCCGTCTAACATACTTTGGACATGTTGTGAGGAGAGACCGATCCTTGGAGAAGGACATCATGCTTGGGAGGGTGGAGGGACAGCGCAGGAGGGGAAGACCCTCTATGAGGTGGATTGATTCAGTGACTGGGACAATCGGGATGGAAGTGTCAGAGACAGTGTGATTGGCACAGGACAGAGCAGAGTTTAGGGCTGTTGTACATAGGGTCGCTATGAGTCACGGGCAACTCGACGGCACAGAACAACAACAACTTGTATTCTGGTACTCTGATGAGTATGTTTGACAATGTTCAGAAATTTTCTCACTGAATCTTTAGGGTTTTCTAAGAATAATACAATCTGCATATAGAGATAGTTTTACCTCTTCTTTGCCAATCTGTGTACCTTTGCTTCCTTGTTGTGCCTTATTGCTCTAACACTTTCAATACAATACTGAATAGGAGAAGTGCAAGTGAGCAACCTGCCTAGTTCCTATTTGCAAGGAAAATGCCTTTAATCTCTCTTCACTGACAACAATGTTGGCTCTTGGCTTGCTCTATATTATTTTATATTTAAGATTTCCTGAAGTCTGGGTTTTTCTATGAAAAAATCATAAGCATTCCTAATTTTAGTCCTTAATATATGGGACCACTATAAACAAGTAATTCAGGCCAGTAATTCATGTTACACATAATAATGTTTTTAGACATACAACATAGCATAAAATTTAAAGATCTACACACCAAAAATCCAACCTTTGGCCAAATTATACCATTTCTGGGAATATACTCCACCAACACATGTAAACATGTGCTGCTGGTGTTATGGACCGTTGAGTCAGAATCAACCCATTACTGACGCATTAGTGAGTTTTCAAAAGGAGACTGCTCATCTTTTGACGACAAAGCAGCGGGTGGATTTGCAGTGGCAAAGCAATTCCCTACCACTGAGGCACCAGAGCTCCTTTCAAAAGTTTAAGAGAGTTTAATACGTTTGTTTTCCATATGTGATTTTCAAGACAGAAGTTTATAAACTATATTTCAACTTGAATATTTTTGGAAGGAAGGTTGCTTGTTTTTTGTACCGAATCTAATTTTATTTTTTAAAAGGCCTTTGAGTTTCCTGTTTCTTTTCAAAACGATTCTTCTAGGAATAGTGTTGTAATCTTCACTGTATAATTTATAGTATGATATTGCAGTCAATGCATTTAAAAAATCATTCTGGTTTTGTTTTAACCTTATTTTAAAAATTAAGATAATTACATATTTTAATCACAAGGTACTGTAAGCGAGACATAAATTTGTAAACTACATGAGAATAAGATCTTTATTATGCATTGGACAGTTTTAATCTTAATTCTGGAGCCCCCTTGAAAATTTGAAAAAAAAAAAAAAGTTTAATACAAGTGAAAATGGTAAAGTCCATAAATGTCAACCAACTGCAGGGTAATGTTCTACGGTATGTTACGAACAGGCCTCATCTATATGCATTATAATGATCTCAGGTATAAATGTTATGCGCCTTCAACTCGAGCATGACCCTTAAGAGACCCTGTAAACAACAGATCTGAATGCTGTCCTATCCTGTGCCATCCTCACAATCCCTGACACACTTGAGATATAGCAGCACTGTGTTAAGGCTTCTGGTTGAAGGATCCCTTCTCCTTTACCAAGCCTCCACCTTGCCAAGCATGACTTCCCGCTCCAAGAACAGCCTCACCTAGCAACATGTCCATGCATGAGAGACAAAGCTTTATCATCTTTGCCTCCAAGGAGCGGTCTGGCTGTACTTAGTCCAAGACGTATGTATTTGTTCTTTAGACAGTCCATGAAATATTCAGCCCTCTTCTCCAACAGTACAGCTCAAAGTCACTAATAATTCTTCCGTTATCCTTATTCAATGTGACCGAGAAAAACATGGCAAGAATCACCGTAGCCTTCTAATTGGACTGCTCCTCAATAATCTGGAGACGTCCCTGACATCAGACTTATTTCCTGACTGCTGGTAACAAGGGTGCTGGTGGGGCCAAGCAAAAGGAAACTGTTGATAACTCCAAGCTTTTCTCCATCTATCATGATGTTGCCTATTGGTCTAGCGGTAAGAATTTTTGTTTTCTTGATGCTGAGATGCAAGCCGTGTTTAAGGTTGCATTCTTTCATCTGCAGCTAGCACTTCATGTCCTCATTTTCAGCAAGCAATGTTGTGTAACCTTTGTAACACAGGCTATTGATGTGTCTTTTGCCAATCCTGATGCCATATTCTTCTTCACAGAATCCAGTTTCTTGAATAATTTGCTCAACATACAGACTGAATAGGTATAGAGGAAGGAAACAACCGTGATGTACATCTTTCTCAATTTTTAACCACACAGGACTTATTTGCTCCATTCGCATAAGTCTTTTGGTCTAGGTATAGATGTCATATGAACACAATTAAGTGTTCTGCTAGTCTCATTCCATTCCATGTTAACCATAATTTGTTATGTGCCACACAGTCAAATGCCTTTTTATAGTCAATAAATGGACATTCTTCTGGTATTCTTTACTTTCAGCCAGGATCAATTTTATATCAGCAATGATATCCTTGGTGCCACAGCCTCTTCTAAATCCTATTTAAACTTCTGGCACTTCCCTATCTATAAACTGTTCTAATTCTTTTTGGACATCTTCAGCACTATGTTACTTGCATGTGATATTATTCGATGATTTCCACATTCTGTTGGATTACTTTTCTTGGAAATAGGAACAAATATGGATCTCTTCCAGTCAGTTGTCCTCCAAATTTCCTGGCATAGACCGCCAAGGTTACATCTGTTAGCTGGAAGGTGTCAACTGGTATCCAATTGACTCCTGAGACTTTATTTCTTGCCGATGCCTTCAATGCAGCTTCAACTTCTTCCTTCATTACCACTGGCTTTTGCTCATATGGTACTTCCTGAAATTTTTCAGTGTCAGTAGATTCTCTTTGGTACAGTGACTCTGTGAATTCTCCCCAACTTTTTTTGATGGTTCCTGGATCACTCAACATCTTGCCCATCACATCCTTCAATATTGCATTATGAGGCTTATATTTGTTTTCCAGTTCTCCTCTAGGCTGACAAGTGTTGAGTGAGTTCTGCCCTTTTCATTCTCCACTTCGAGCTCCCCAAATAGAAATGTAGTTGTTGTTAGGTACTGCCCAGTGGAGCACGACTCATAGCGATCCTATGAACAAAAGATCTGAACCCTGTTCTATCCTGTGCCATCGTCACACTTCCTGCCACACAAGAGCCCATTGCACCAGTCACTGTCTGTGTCAATCCATGTGGTCAAGGGTCTTCCTCTCCTTTACCAACCCCCCACCATTCCCAGCATCATGTCCTTCTCCAGGGAATAACCCTCCTAGCAACATGCTCAAAGTATGTGAGTCAAACCGTCAACATTCTTGCCCGCAAAGAGCACTCTGACTGTACCTTCTCCAAGACTATCTATCTGTTCTCTTAGACATCTATGGGATGCTCAGTGCTCTTCTCCAACACCATAGCTCAAAGGCATCAATTCTTTATTCTGTTATCCTTATTCTCTGTCTAGCTCTCAGATGCACAGTAAGTAATTGAAAAGCCTATGGCCAGAATCTGACGCACTTTAGTTCTCAAACTGACATAATTTACTCAATAACTTGGAGAGGTCCCAGCGGCAGATTTTCCCAGTGCACTATGTCTCTTTATTTCCTGAATACCTTGTTAACCAGCAAGGTATAAATAAGTGGGGGGAAACTGAAATTTAAGTCCTGTACTTTTAAAAAGCATGTATTTAATATTGTTGTTTTATGTGCCATCAAGTCACCAAGGACCCATAGTGACCCTAAGTACAATAACTCTGAACCTGCGATCTCTCCACATAATCACAGGAGGCGCTCTGGGAGCCATCCCACTGGAAGTTCCCAGACTAAGAACCACCTCGTCCAGGCCGTGTCTGATCACCATGCTGCGGAAGGCAGCTGCTGCTCGTGGCGATGCTTCGCTCAGCATCTCATACCATGCCCCACACCCTCACTCAGCTGATGATTTATCCTTAATTATGAAAATAGAAGTCATGAGAAATGAACTTATCATCTTCCTATCAGAATACCGACAGATCTCCCTGTACCGGAGCCCATCTTGCATCTCCTTCCACTTTCGAAGGTTGTTTCTCTCCTGTCTCTGACAATAAGTCAGTTCTCTTGCTGTTAGAATCTAAAGTTATTTCTCTCCTCTGTCTCTGACCCTTACCAGTTTCCTTGTTGTTCGGATCTCTCCATCAGTATGATGTTCAGACCTCCAATGGACCTGGACCCTACCTACATATACAAACTTATTTTCTACCACCCGCATCACTCCCTCATCCTGTTGCTCCAGTTGCGGGTTTTCTCTCTGTTCCCTACACGTGCCAGGGACTTCTCACTCAGGGGCCATAACACATTCCTAAAACCAGGCTGAGAACAAACTGCAAAAGACTTCATAGTAACTTTTTTAATTATTATTAAACAGATTTTAAATTTTTTTCTTTTAAAACATTTATTGGGAGCCTGGGGTTGTCTTTGAGCTACTGAACATGGAGAATGTACACAATGGTGAATGCTGATTTTAATTCAGATTAACAGTGTCTATATAACGCAAACTGTGTTCACTGAAGATTCAATTAATTATTGCCCTGTGGATGTTGTCCAGCATTTTTTAAAAATGCTTTTTTAAAAATCCATCATTTCCTGAGTGCTTGTAAATATCTGTTTTTTGACCACTTTATGAACCTGTAATATCTTACTGGTTCCTTCATTAGTTAATGAGTTAAATAATATTTTTGACACACGTTTAATATTTGTATGAGAATTATGACTTTCCTTTTAAAAGAGATTTCTTTTTTAACACTTTTTAATATTTTTTTTTCTTTTTTGTGTGTGTACCATCAAATCTGATCTGACTGGTACAGGAGAAGATTACCCCTCCTTCTCCAGCAGAGCAACTGGTGGATGTGAACCAGGTGCCTCAGGGATTGCAGTGCAGCTTCTTGCCACTAGGCCACCAGAGCTCTCTCAAAAGATTTTAAAACTAGGAAAATTCCTGAGTAATAAATGCATTTGACTTAAATTGAAAGAACAAGTGAGGGAAGGGATCAAAGTTGTAAGCAGATCTCTCATTGATAATGGAGTCTGATGTTCTTAAAATAACTAGATTAAAAAATAAACTACTCAAAATTTTTTAAAAAACCTACACAAAAAACTCTGAACCTTGTCCTATCCTGAACCAATGTTAGTGACTCTGATACACCTATCCTCATTGCCTCCACTGCATTTAATAGAACTATAAATGTCAAGAAACAGATTTTAAATACACTAAAAAATTGTTTACATAGTAAGGATTTGGTAAAATTTAAGCAGGAAATAAAAGGAAAATTTCATTTTTATTCTATATATTTCTGCATTTATCTTTTTAAAATATTTTATTATTATTAATTTTAATGAAAATTTACGGAGACTTTGGATTTTCATTCATTATTGCTCTTTTCTCCCTGCCCACCCCTCTCTGCCTCCCAGTACACTCTTCTCTGTGAAAAGTAAAATTTTTTCATTGTTTTACAATCCCTCCCCCCAGGTCCACTCCACTAAGTAGCCTTCATTCTGCACTCCTGTCATGACAATACCTAATCACATGTCCCTTTCAAACAGTTTTCTTCCTCATCTGTTTCAATGCAGTATACATTATTTAACCCATCTTTCTGAGTCTCTCCCCAACCCCGAGGTCAGTCCTGTTTTACAACAGTTGCACTATGCAATATTTGTCCTTGTGTGACTGAGATATTTCACTCAGCATAATGTCCTCCAGGGTCACCCATTTTGAATAATAGTGCATGAGTTCCTTGTTTTTCAATGCTGTGTAGTATTCCATTGTGTGAATATACCACAGCTTCTCTATCCATTCGTTTGTTGAGGGGCACTTAGGTTGTTTCTAACTCTTTGCCATTGTGAACAAAGCCACAATAAACATGGGTGTGCATATATCTGCTTGGATGTCATTTATGGTCTCTTTGGGGTATATTCCCAGTAGTGGAATTGCTGGGTCAAATGGTATCTCTATTTGCAACTTTTTGAGAAAGCGCCACACCGCTTTCTACAGTGGTTGCACCATTTTACACTCCCAACATTGAATAAGGGTTCCAGTTTCTCCACAACCTCGCCAGCATTTGTTGCTTGCTCTTCTGTTAAATTTTGCTATTCTGACTGGGGTGAGATGATATCTCATAGTTGTCTTGATTTGCATCTCTCTTAGAGCTAGGGATTTTGAACATTTCTTCATGTGCTTGTTGGCCATCTGAACGCCTTCTTTGGGGAAGTGTGCATTTATCTTTCTATGTTTTACCTAATTTCTTAAACTAAAGCATGAATCAGAGTAATCAAATCAATTTAAGGGGAGGAAAAGGCAGCAGCCATTTTCACATATTAAGAAACTTGGCACCAAGACTCACACTCCCATTGTGGATGGTTCTCATTTTGCACAGCTCTCATTCTCACGCCAGAACTGATTTTCACATTTACAAATCACCAAGCAAACCAAGATACACCAAATTAATATGAAGTTAAAATTTCAGTGACCATAAAAATAAAGAGCCCCAAAGCCAAAAATATGTACGACAGGGTACATTAATGTTTTTTTAATCAATTGGAAATGTATCACTTTCGTATTATCCATTTTATCGAGAAATATTTATAATCACAATATAAGTTTTGAGAAAATGACCCCTAAAATATTTACTTTGGTCTTTCAACACAGGGTATTTTTCAGAAAAACCTAATGTTCATACCTATTTGTCCCAAAAACTTATTTTTCAATAGTTTCAAATCAAGCCTTATTCTGAGAGAATGTCCTAGAAGCTCATGCATGCTGCAACACAAGCACAGTTGAAATCAAGAAATTTTACCTTTGTAAATATTCTGCATATATAACGGGCTCTGGCAGAATTTTCTCTAAAAATTCTTCACCTTCATCTCCTTTCGATTTTAAATGTTCACAAAGGACACGCCAATACAATGCAAGTTCAGGAGTTAATGTTTCTACTGGAATTAATTTCCTTTATGTAAAAGGGAGAAAGTATAGTTTTAATATAAAGTTAAAAACAAGTAACAGATTTGGTTCATAATCACTATTCTTTTTAACTGTGAAGTCATTCGCTTATCTAAACAATAAGAAACTCTGACCCCAAAAAGTAATCAAGTAAGCAAACAAACAATAGAGACAAATAACTGGATTTTTTTTTCATCACAGAGTAATTAAAAAAAAAATAATATGGGAAGCCAGGGAACTCAAGTAAAATGCAGTCAATGATAATAAATCCTTAATACTAGGTAAAAAAAAAAAAAAAAAAACAGAAGAAAAAAGAAAAGGTGTCCATCAGAACAAGGAAAATAAAAACACCCTCATTTTAACTGCTGTTACCAGTATCGCATTTCAATGCGAATCCTTTACTTACTTGTTATCTTCGTTCCTACAGACCTCCACTAGATCAGCAAGAGGAATCACTGAAAACAAGGCGCTGAGGACACACACAGCCACTTCAGGAGAGTTCTCCACATCCAACCGATGAAGTAACACTAAAACGTCCCCTTCAGTGAAACGCAGCCAGCCTTGGAGAAGATGCTTCTGTGTCGCTTGTTTCACGGCATCTGTCAAGTCGTTTAAAGCAGGTCAATAGTCTCCCTTTCCTTCCACTACATCTTGACTATTTCATTGAACTTTTAACAGATCAATGCTAACATAAATAGTTACAATAAAAATAAGTAGAGATTAAGGGGGGGGGAAGCATATTGGAGAAGAAAAACCAAAAATACTGCAAAAGACATTATGGCTTAGAACCAAATGCCCAACCACTACCACACACTACAGTAATTTTGACATCATTTCCTCCCTGGTCCGCTGAGCTTCAGGTATTAGGCTCCAAACTGCACTGTGGTGAGATGCATTGTTAGGTCAAATTGATTCTGACTCATGGGAACGCCACGTATGACCAACTCAGATCAGATCCACTGCTGTTGTGGGAATTCTGACTCACAGGCTCTGTGAGACGAACCAAACTGTCTCATGAGATTTCCAAAGCTTAAAATCTACTAAGAGCTCTGCTGGTCTAATGATAAGGAGCTATGCTGCCAACCCAAAGGCACGTGGTACGAATCCATTCGCTGCCCTGCAGAAGAATGATGGGCAATCTCCTTCCATGAGATTTCTTCCCACCCATGGAAGGACAGCTATGTGTTGGCTTTCACTGGAGAGCACATAACAGCAACATTTTAGAGATAAAGAGATGTGTGTCTCACCTGATCTGTCATTAAGACCTTGTTGAAGAAGCAGTACTCTCTGAGCAATGGACAGAGCTCTCATATGAACCTTTTCAGCTAAAACCTTCAAGGAGGAGGAGGGGAAAAAAGGACGTTCATTAAAGTCAACACAATGTCAAGATTGCATAATAGCATTTGCTTCACAGAATTACAGACTCTCCAAAACAAATGATATCTGCTAATATATTTGATGTACTAAGATTCTACCTAAACGGCTTATACTCTGTATAAAAATGTGAAATGGAGAAATTCATATTATTTTCCCAAGTATTTTACAATAAAAGTACTTTAAGACTAGAGTCTTGCCTTTTAAGAATGTCTGCACACAGAAGAGTAAGGATAATTAGGAAAAGGGGAAAGAAATGTCATGTATGGCTAACTGCCTCCACGAACAAATGCTACCTTAGCCATGAGACCAGAAGGACAATACAGTGAGTAACTATCATAATTGAACGTTTTTATTACATTCTACAGAAGAATCCTCAACAAATGGTAGAATATGCATAAGAGAATTAAAACTTCATCTTTAGGGAGATTCCGTTAACCCCTGGAACTAGTTCCTGAGACAATCTTAAAATCTCAAATTACAAACATTTTCTGAATTTTTCCTAACATAAAATCTAGTTTAGCTTGAGTAATAAAACATATCTGTGTTGAGCATCATGCCATTTTAAAAACCTGTCTAGGATCAAACTGACAATAGCAACTTGAAAGATGAGACAGAAAATTTAGGGGACAGTGAGCTTACATTAACAGAGAAAGAACAATTCTAAAAAGGAGAGTAGGGTTAACTGAAAACCCTAAGAGCACAATGCCACTAAATTGGACACAGAGAAACTGCTGAATTGGTGGACATTCTGTTGAGTTTATTTCTCAATAACAAAACTATTTTTTTTTAAATGCCAACATAAGATACCGGCCATATTTACCTGATAAGCCAGCTTTCGGACAGCCTCCTTCACATCCTTGGTGCGCCCTACAATTTTTGGCAAAGTCTTTGCTGATGGTGCAATACATGACAGCACCGCTCGCCTCACTTCTGAATTTGAATCATTTTCAATCAAAGCAGAATATGCTAAAAATAGAGCAGTGTATTTTTAGTACATAAAAGCAGTTATAGTCATAAAATAACTTACATTTTGATACTTCAAGATGATCTTTAAAAATGAATATATACAGCAATTTCTTTTGTTGTTGTTATGTGCCGTCGAGTCGCCTGCGACTCATAGCAACCCTATGTACAACAGCCCTAAACTCCGCTCTGTCCTGTGCCAATCGCACTGTCTCTGACACTCCCATCCCGATTACCCCACTCACTGAATCAATCCACCTCATAGAGGGCCTTCCTCTCCTGCGCCGTCCCTCCACCCTACCAAGCATGATGTCCTTCTCCAAGGACCGGTCTCTCCTCACAACATGTCCAAAGTATGTGAGACGGAGCCTCAGAATCCTTGCCTCCAAGGAGCCACCCGGTTTAACCCGTTCCAGGATGAATCTGTTTGCTTTCCTAGCAGTCCATGGTACTCTCAATACTCTTCTCCAGCATCACAACTCAAAGGCATCAATTCTCCTTCTATCCTCCTTGGTCATTGTCCAACTCTCTGATGCATAACAAGTGATTGTGAAGATCATGGCCTGTATCAAACACACCTTAGTCTCCAGAGAGACACCATTGCTCTTCAGTACTTTGGAGAGGTCCCTAACAGCAGACTTTCCCATGGCAATGTGCCTTTTAATTTCCTGGCTGCTGGTGCCAAGAGTGTTGCCTGTGGATCCAAGCAAACTAAAGCTGTGAACAATCTCAATCTCTTCACCATCCATCCTGACGCTACCAATTGGCCCAGTGGTGAGAATCTTTGTCTTCTTGACATTGAGCCTCAATCCATATTGGAGGCTGCAGTCCTTGACCCTCTGAAGCAGGTGCTTCAGGTCCTCCTCAGTTTCAGCAAGCAGGGTAGTGTCACATATTTAATTGAACACTTTTCCCTTTAACTTCTATTCCAAGGTTGTTGTTGTTGTTAGGTGCTGTCAAGTCAAGCGCAACCCACAGCGACCTTGTGTACAGATCTGAATCCTATCCTGTCTTTTGCCATCCTCACCCTTCCTGACATACTACAGCCCACTGTGGCAGTCACTGTCCCAGGAGAGAACAAGAAGTGAGTCAACAGAAGGGGCCTAACGAAGAAGACAGACAAGAAAAGGCCCCAAAGAGTTCAACAATCCCATCACAATTAGATCTCTGCTATTCCTTGGTATGTACACGTAAATCTTGGACTGCTGAAGGCTTATTTTACATACGAATCTATAATAACTTATTATTTTGATTTCAAAAATCCTTTAAAAAAATGAGGAAAAAGTCCTATTTACAGGAGTAAGTCCTAAAATGAAAAGCGACATCATGCTGGGGAAGGTCAAAGAAAGAAAGGAAGAGCCTGGCAGGATGGACTGACACAAAGACTCCAACAATCAGCTCAGGCACGTCAAGGATCATGAGGATAACACTTAACAGGGCACGGCTCTGACTCGTCGTTCACAGGGTTGTTGTAGTCAACACGCTGGCACCTAACAATAACAGCATAATGAAGTAACTACCTGGTTTCATTACTTGAAACAAAGCCCATTCCCTGTACTTAAATGTGCCCTAAAATATCAACCATTACCAGTGTCAGAAAGGGAGAAGGCACAGGATAGGACAAGATTGAGGCTGGCTGTTCACAGTGTCGCTGTAATATGCAACTCAGTAGCACCTAACAGCAATAGTAACATTACCAGTGTCCAGAATGACTATAAAGTAACAAGCAGAATAATAAAGTAAGACTGTCTGAAATATCCTTTGGCTAATATGGAAGAGTAAAGTATGACTACTTTCTATTCTTAGAGATGTAGTTCTTAAGTACAGACTATAAAAGAAGAAACTGGTCATTACTGATACTAGAAATTTCTGTTCAACAAAAAGTACCCCCCAAAAGTAAAACAATCAAAAGTTGTTGTTGTTAGGTGCCATTGAGTATGACTCATAGTGACCCTAGGAACAGCCAACCTAAACCCTGCTGACCAATCCTGTGACACACTAGAGCCCACTGCTGAGGTCACTGTGTCAATCCAACTTGTTGGGGTTTTCTTCTCCTTCACTGACCCTCTATTTTTCCAAGCATGATGGCCCTTTCCAAGGAACAGTCCCGCCTAGCTGCATGTCCAAAGTGTTACAAGACTAAGCTCACTATCTTTGCTTCCACAGAGCACTCTGCCTACACTTTTTCCAAGACATAAACTGTTTGTTCTTTTGGTAGTCCATGATATGATCAATACTCTTCTCCAATATCACAATTCTAAGGCATTAATTCTTCTTCTGTCATCCTTACGCACTGTCCAGTTCTCTGATGCATAGCAAGTAACTGAAAAGACTATGGGCCTGAAAAAGCCACATCCTAGTCTTCAAACTTGTATCATTATTCTTCAGCATTCTGGGGAGGTTCCGGACAATAAATGTGCCAAATGCAATATGTCTCTTGATTTCCTGACTACGGGTACCAAGTATACTGATGTAGATCCAAGAAAAATTAAATCACTGACAGATCCAATCCTTTCTCCATCTACCATAAAGTTGATTGTTGGCCTGGCAGTAAGGACTTTTGTTTTCTTGATGCTGAAATGTAATCCATGCCTAAGGCTGTAGTCTTTGATCTTCTGAAGCAAGTGTTTCATAGTCTCTTCACTTTCAGCAAGCAAAGTTGTGTCATCTGCGTAACACAGGTTATTGATGAGTCTTCCTCCAATCTTAATGTCACATTCCTCTTCACAGAGTCCAGCTCCACAAATTATTTGTTCAGCATACAAACTGAATAGGTATGACAGGTATGGAGAAAGGATACAATCCTGACACACATCATTCCTGATTTTAAGCCTTGTAGATTTCCTTGCTCTGTTTGAACAACAGCTTCTTGGTCTAGGTATAGATATTATATGAGCACAACTAAGTGTTTTGGGATTCCCACTGGAGTGTCTGAACCCTTGAAAACTGGCTTTTCCAGCCACTGCATTAGCCTGCACTGAGAGGCAGGGGCTGTAGGTATCTTAACTGTAGATACATTCTCCTTCAGATCATCAACAGCTGCAGGACTAATATAAGAGAGCTCACCACACTGTGAGGCACCCTGGAGATGGTGGTGGAGAGAGGGTGGAGACTATGGCACTGCTGTGAAGAGACTGGCAAGATGTAACCAGAGGAATCCTGCATTTATGTCACAGCCAGATTGACTGAAGAAAAAGCTGTTTTACAGTTGCTCTGAGACAAAGTTTGCTAGATGCCAGAGCCTTCTTGCTTTGAACTGAATTCATACTATCAATTACTATACTGAGGAATTGTGCCTTGTTACTCTGAATTGGGATTGCTGGCCTAATTCTGTAATAACATTTTAGGTTTTCTTTACCTCCCCCCCCACCTTCCAACTTGTATTCCTAATAAACCCCACAACTATGAGTAAAGTCTGTGAGACAACAAGAAACTAATGTGCAACGATTCACAAAAATACAGCAACTCCATGTGAGAACAGTAGACCTGTGGCATTTTCTAGAAGTCGGGCTGCGAGCCTCAAGCTCAGTCGTTCAAATTCACCAGCAGATCCACCAGCAAAAGATGGACAGATTTGTCTAGTCAAGATTTACAGCTTCAGAAGCCCATGGTGGGTCATAAGGAGTTGGAAAGCAATCAATAGCAGTGGTTTTTATGTTTAACTTTTACAGAAGCAGATGACCAGGACTTTTTCCTGTGGAGCTACTGAGCCACCAATCTTCTGGTTAACTGCCAAACACTTAACTGCTTACACCACCAAACTAAAACATCACTCCCTATTATCGGTCATCAAGTCGACTCCAGGAGGAGACTGTATCTTCTTTCTTGTACAGAGCAGCTGGTGGGTCCCAACAGCAGACCTTCTGGTTCGCAGTACAACAGGTAAGCCTCTGTTATCACAGCCCCTTTTCCCACTCTTCTACAAATATGGTTCATAATTTATATATTAAAAAAAAATCCCATACTACTGAGCTTTGAGTAGAATCAAACAAAACTTAATAGCAAACATAAAAAAGCAGCTTTCAAAAGCGGTACATACCATCAACCACTGGGCACTCGTCGCTCTTGGGGTCCTGAAGTCGTGAAAGAGCCAGAACTGCCTGTATTCTCACGTTTGGGATTTTATCTTTCAGTCTAATAAGCATGGCCCCATTAATTTTATCAAACAAATCATCATCAATCTGAGCATTTTCCGGCATACTTCCCAAGAGCTTGTTTATGAGCTGACACACTCGGAACCTCACTGCATTGCTGTTTGCTTCATGAGACTGACAGAGAGACAGATGAAAAGGTACTGACAGTCACGTACCATTCCTTCATAATCACACAGCATAGAATTTCACATGAATTCAGAAGGCTGACTCTCTTCTGACAAGAAATCTAATGCTACACAAGAAACTAAATTGCTCAGTCACTTATACATTTCATACAATCTAAAAAGGCATATCTAGTCTGGTAATTATAAAAGAGTATTATGTCCATTTGTTAAAGATGGAACTATGTCCCCCAAAATTTGTGCTATCATTCTTAATTTCTGTACATGTGTTTTTAAGCTCATGTGCAAATGAACTGTCTCTGTAATGTTACTATCATGGGATTAGTTTAGGGCCTATTTTCACCTGGTTTCGAGACATAAAAGAGATTAAACAAAAAGCAAAGAGGCAGTGATGGAATAAAGGAGATGTCAAGCCACTTGCAAACTGCCCAGGAGTAGAAGCTCAAACAGAGTTGACAGACTAGAGCAGCCAGAAAAAGAGTATCTTCCTCAAGAGCGGGCGCTCGCAACTTGAACTTGTAGGCTCCTAAACAAAATAAAATGTTTAAGGAACTAATTTGTGGTATCTGTTAACAGACACACTAAATAACTAAGACAATCGTGGAAGGAACTCTTACTTTCCTTCTAAAACACAGAACTCATTATAAACAAATGCATTTAATAAATGGCTTGTAGTTTTATGAATGCCTATATAATGTTCTCAAAGCACACAGGCTTTCATAATGCTTTCGTTTTCAAAATGCGTATGTACAACTGACTTATACAATACAATAGCAATACACAGAGATTTCTGTGAAGGGCTCTAATAAGAAATATGTCATTAGCAACTTAAAAGCTATTGGAAGCCATAAGTGAAGTTCAAAAAATAATGCAGTAATTTTCTAAATATTGGTAAACAGAAGAAAGTGGTAAACAATCTCTACATGACTGGCATTGCACCTGCATACCGTAGTTAATTATAGCTGCTAATGTTATGACTGTCAAGTAGGAACTGACTTGACCCTCCAGTGGGTTTTGAGATGCAAAGAACTGTCCATCTTTCTCCCTTGGTAGCAAAGGAACTCCTTGCCACATTGGCCATCAGAGTTCCCTAAATTATACCTAGGTATGTTGTTGTTGCTGATTGCTGTCAAGTCAAGCACGACTCATAGTGACCCTGTGAACAAAAGACCTGAAATCTTTCAATAACTATCATTTCTCAAAGTTCAAAGAGTTTCCAGAGGCATGTTGTTTAGGAAGTGATATGCCACTTCTGCTTCCAAACTAGATATGGAATTTCTAAATAATAAGAAAAATTTCAAGTATATCATATGAACAAACATACAATTAAACCTCCCTAAACGGATTTGAATTGTAGTGTTGGAGGAGAAGGCTGAATATCTCACTGACAGACAAAAGAACAGTTATGTCTTGGAGAAGGAACAGCCAGAGTGCTCCTTGGAGGTGAAGATGATGTTCTGTCTCACATACCTGGGGCATATTTCTAGGAGAGGCTATTTCTTAGAGAGGGATATCATGCTTCAGAAGGTGGGGGGACAGCAAAGGAGAGGAAGATCCTCAACTAGGTGGACTGACACACTGACTGCAGAAATGGGCTTGTGGGTATCAGATATCCTGAGTACAGCAAAAGACAGGCCAGGGTTCAGATCTGTTGTTCACAAGGTCACTAAGAGTCGTACTCAACTCCAAGGCACCTAACAACAGATTTACAACAAATAGACGATGGCAGAAAGCACTTTAAAGTGATGTGACACATACACGATATCATAAAGGAATTGTGGCACACATTATTATATCCCTGTAAGGTGATTTTGAGACACTAGGTAAACTAAACACAATCCTTGAATTTTTTTAGCCCTTATCTTCAAAGACAAAAATTAAAAAGTTACATTTAAATGCACTGGGTTTCAGCTTGTGCTTTGAGAGGAAGAGTGGAGGTGAAGCAAGAGACCTCACTCTGTACTCAAACTCTGTGAAGAGGAGGCTCTGCCTGCCACACAACGCAGGAGCCTTCTTCCTGAGACCCTTGTTTGCTAAGCAACAACCTTAAGTGGACGAGTGGAACTCTGACCACTGAACAACCACACAGCAGGACTATTACTCTAGACTCTCAGGTCCTCAGGTCTCACTTTTCTGCTTCAGCAGTCACATTGTAAAAAATAAACGAGCTTATGCATGGCAAATAATTTGAATTTTAAATAAAAATGATAAAAAAATCATTAAAAAATTTAATGCTGAAACTATTTAAAAGTCTAGCTTTTATCTTACTTTTTTTGCAATATTTTCCTTGAAGAGGGTCTCAATTCCATACTTTTTAATAATAATTATTATTTTTAATTAAAGTTTACAGAGACTTTGGATTTCCATTCATCCGTTGCTGTACTTTTCTCCCTGCCCACCCCTGACCCCCCCGGTGTGCTCTTCTCTTTAAAAATTAAAATAAAAATGTTACACAATTCGATACTCTTTTCTTACCCACCAGATTATTTCATTCTCTAAAATACGTCACCCATCACTTTCTAACACAGCAAATTTTTCTATATCCCCTCAAAGTGTTCGTTTTCATAATACCTTTAAGAGAAAAGTAAACAAGTAATTCAAAATGCCACCATCTTCTTCGTCGTCATCATCGGTTTCCATCTCTGATTGGTGAAAGGAAGTAGCGAACTTGGCCGTGAACTCTACCACCCTCTCCACAGCCGGTTCCCGTTTATAGACCACCAGAGCGTATTTAAGGTAATGAATGAACTCCTCGTGAAAAACTGTTTTATCATCCATCTGAAAACAAAAGAAATCTCGTGTAAACAGGACGAATAAAATCCTTCATGCCAAATACTACCCAAAGACTAGTAAAAGCTCAAACCACTACTCACATAAACTTAAATATCTGTTTAGTAAACTCTCAGTTATCCAAACAAGCAGAGTAAAAATAAATTTGCATCACTTTTTCTCAAAGTTAAAGCCAACTTCTTCCAGGCAGTAAACATGTATTTTGACAGTGAAACAATTCCTTTGATTTTAAGGCAATATCCTTGAATTCGTAAATCTCTCTTTAAAACTAGGTGAATAAAAAGCATCAGTACTGTACAATCTCGTTTACATGAAATATTTAGAATAGGCCAAAGTTAATAAGTACTTTTCAGGGGCAGAAGGCAGGTAGTAAGAAGGAATAGCTTTGGGAACTCTGAGCTTGTCAAAAATTACAAAAAAAACTTGAAAATGGAGTGGATTGTGGTGACAGTTCCACACGTGTCTTAATGTAACTGAACTGTTTATGTGGAAATGCTTAAATGGTAAAAGTTTTGTTATATATACTTTTGCTTTTGTTACTGTTATGTGCTGTCGAGTTGCCTGTGACTCATAGCAACCCTATGTACAACAGCTCTAAACTCTGCATCTCATCAATGGTCTTCCTCTCTTGCGCTGTCCCTCCACCCTCCCAAGCATGATGTCCCTCTAGAAGGGCTGGTTCCTTCTTGCAACGTGTTCAAAGTATGTCAGACGAAGCTTCAGAATCCTTGCCTCCAATGAGCAGCCTGGCTTCACCCTCTCTAGGATAAATCTGTTTGTTCTCTTAGCAGTCCATGGTACATTCAACACTCTTCTCCAGCACCACAGCTCAAAGGCATCAATTCTCCTTCTATCATCCCCCGTCATTGTCCAGCTAATGATGCATAGCAAGTAACTGCAAAGACTAAGGCCTAAATCAGGTGCACCTTAGTCTCCAGACTGACATGACTTTTCAGTATTCTGGAGAGGTCCCCGACAGCAGACTTTCCCAATGCAATTCATCTTTTGATTTTCTGGCTGCTAGTACCAAGAGTGTTGACTGTGGAGCCAAGCAAACTAAAGCTATTAACAATCTCAATCTCTTTACCATCCATCTTATTGCTGCCAATTGGCCCAGTGGTGAAAATATTTGTTTTCTTGATATTGAGCTTCAATCCATATTGAAGGTTGCATGCAGTCTTTGACCTTCTGCAGCAAGTGCTTCATGTCCTCTACAGTTTCAGCAAGCAGGGCTGTGTCATCTACATAACCCAGATTGTTGATGAGTCTTCCTCCAATCCTAATGCCACATTTCTCCTCATAGAGTGCAGCCTCCCAGATAATCAATTATCTGTTCTGCACATAGATTGAAAAGGTATAGAGACAGGACAGATTCCTGGCATACACCCTTCCTGATTTTGAACCATGCAGCATTTCCTTGCTCTGTTCTAACAAATGCCTTCTAGACCAAGTTTAGGTTTTGCATAAGTACAATGAAGTGTTCTGGGAGTCCCATTCTTCCCAGAGTCAGGCACAGCTTGTTGCTGTAACATTTAAAAGAATAACTAAAACCTCTCCATAGGACATATACATATATCAAGCGGAAAGAACAGAAAAAGTAATTCAAGCCTCAAGTTGCAATACTGAAGTGATGCTTTGGGCAAAATCTTGAATGAACCAGGAAGCAGCAAAAGAAGATTGAGGCAATACAAGTCACTGTACCAAAAGGATTGGTTGGCACACCACTTCAAGCAAGAACTAATGGTAGTGAAAGAAGTTCAAGCTACACGAAAGGCACTGGCAAAAAAATAAGGTCCTAGGAATTGATAGGATACCAAATTGTCATATTTCAGCAAACAGATGTAGCTCTGGCTGTGCTCGCCAGTCTGTGCAAGGAAATTTGGAAGAACTGATCAACTTACTAGAAGATTCCTATTTGTACCTATTGCTAAGAAAAAGGATTCAACAAACTGTGGAAATTATTGAACAATTATCAATAATAACACATACAAGTAAAATCTTGAAGATTATCTAAAAACATCTAAAACAGTACAGTAACAGAGAACGGCCAGAAGTTCAAGATGGATTTAGAAGAGGCTGTGACATCACTGCTGATGTTAAGATGGATCTTGGCTGAACACCAGAGAACATCAGAAGAATGCTTGCGTTTATTGACTATGCAAAGGCATGTGACTGTCTGGATCATGTATTATGTCTAACATTAAGAACGGGAATCCCAGACCACTTGACTGTGGTCATGTGAAACCTCTACCTAGACCAAGAGGCTGTTGTTCAAATAGAACAAGGGGGAACACAGCATGATTTAAAATCCTCACCACTGGGCCGACAGGCAACACTGTGATGGAGAAAAGACCGAAGGTGTCAACTATTTCATCCTACTTGGATCGACAATCAAACCCTTGGTACCAGCAGTCAAGAAATCGAAAGATTTACTACAATGGGAAAGTCAGCTGTCAAGGACTTCTTCAGGATGTTAAGGAGCAATGGTAAGTTTAAAGACGAAGGTGAACCTGATTCAACCCATGGTCTTTTCAATGACTTGCTATGTATACATCTGAGAGTCAGATGATGAATAAGAATGACAGAAGAACTGTCACCTTTGAGTTGTGGTGTTGGGGAAGAGTGCTGAAATAGGCCATGGACTGCAAAAAGAATAAGGAAATATGTCTTGGAGAAAGTGCAAATACGGTGTTGAGCTCGTCAGAGGCAAAGATGGTGAAACTTCAGCACATATACTTTGGAATTGTTGTTGGAATATTACCCCTTAGGAAAAGATACCATGGTGGGAAAGGTGAAGAGTCAGCAAAAGAGAAGACCTTCAACAAGACAGATTCACACAGGGACCACAGCAATGAGTTCAAGTCTATCAGAGATGAGGACGGCACAGGATACAACAAGGTTCAGGTCTGTTGTTCATAAGGTCTCTGTGTGTCATGCTCAACTCGAAGGTACCTAACAACCGTAACACACACACAACCCACCTCAAGGTGATTCCAACTCACAGCAACCTTCCAGGAGGTTTCTGAGTCTATAACTCCTTAGAAGACTCTGTTCATCTTTCTCCAGGAGTAGATGGTGAATTCGAACCAATGACCTTTCAGTGAGTAAAACAACACAGAATGCACGATGCCTTCAGAGCTCCTTTTATGTTTATATATGTACTTATGCCCCAAGCCATGGCATTTTCAATTGTGTAAAAGTAGAACAAGGAAGGTCAAAGAATTCCTGAGCTGCAGTGCTGCAAAAAGTGAGTACCTCACAGACTGCTAAACAAACCCTGTCTTGGGAAAAGGCCAGCCAGAGTGCTCCTGAGAATCAAGGATGATGAGATACTGTCACAAAAACTTTAGGTATGCTATTAGGAGCCAATCTGTGGAGAAGAACATCATGTTTAGAAAAGTAGGTGACGAAAGAAAGACTTTCAGTGAGACAAACTGGTACATTAACTGCGACAATGAACTTACTAAGCACAGCAGAGACTAAGGTATTGGTATAGGATCAGGCAGGGTTTTTTGTGTGTTGTAGTCAAAAGCACTGTCTCATTTATACTCTAGGTATGTATGTTGGGGTACTGTCTACCACATATACACCTACTCTTATTTTTTGTTTTCTGATTATTTTACTTTTTTTTAAGGTATGTGTCCTATTCTCCATACATTTTCAATCTATATGCAAAACAAATCATCTGGGAGTCTGGGCTCTGCAAGGAGGAATGTGGCATCAGGATTAGAGTAAGACTCATCAACAATCTGTTGCGCAGACCACACAACCCTGCTTCCTAAAAATGAAGAGGATCTGAAGCACTTGCTGCAGAAGGTCAAGGACTGCAGCCTTCAATACGGATTAAAACTCAATTAACATCAAGAAAACCAAGATTTTCACCACTGGGCTGACTGACACCATCATGACAGTGAAGATACTGAGACTATTAATAGCTGTAGTTTGCTTAGCTCTACAATCAACACTCTTGGTACCAGCAGCCAGGAAATTAAAAGACAAATTGCATTGGGAAAGTCTGCTGTCAGGGTCCTCTCCAGAGTACTGAAGAGCAACAATGTTAATCCGGAGACTAAGGTGTGCCTGATTCAAGCCACAGTCTTTGTAATTACATGCCATGCATCAGAAACCTGGACAATGACTAGGGATGATAGAAGGAGAACTGATGCCTATGGGCTGCCAGGAGAAGTCTTGGGGGAAGTGGAGTCAGGGTACCCCTTAGAGACCAGGGTGGTAAAGGAGAGGTTAGCGAAAAACAGGAAGACCCTGAAAGGGAGGACTGCCATAGTGGCTATCATGATGGGACAGCAGAAATCAGGGGCATGGCACAGGGTCTGGCACGTTTCCTCTGTCCATCACTGAGTCCATGATGTTGTTGTTTGTTGTTGTTATATGCCATCAAGTCACTCGCGACTCATAGCAACTCTGTACAATGGCCCTCAACCCTGCTCTATCCTGAGCCAACCTTACTGTCTCTGACACACCTACCCCCATTAGCCCCCCAGGCATGGAATCAATCCATCTCATGGAGGGTCTTCCTCTTTTGTGCTGTCCCTCCACCCTCCCAAGCATGACATCCTCTCCAAGGACTGGTCCCGCCTTACAACATGTCCAAAGTATGTCAGACAACGCTTCAGAATCCTTGCCTCCCAGGAGCAGCCTGGCTTCACTCTCTCCAGGACGAACCTGTTTCTTCTCCTAGCAGCCCAAGGTATATTTAATGCTCTTCTCCAGCATCACAGCTCAAAGGCATCAATTGCCTAACAGTAATTCTTCACAAAGCAGGAAGACTCGTGGTACTGTGGGTAATGCTCTCAGCTTACTAACCCAAAGCCTGGGGAGGGGACCCATCAGGTGCTCAGTGAGGGGAAAGTCAGTTGACTTCAGTCTTAGAAACCACTGTGAGAGACGTGACTTAACCTTCAACATGAATGGCACCTCGACATCAAAAAGACAAAAATCCTCACCACCGGATCCACAAGCAACATCATTACACATGGGAGAAAAGATGAAGGTTGTCAATGATTTCATCTTATTTGGATCCACAATCAACATCCTCGAGACCAGCAGTCAGGAAATCAATCAGGAGACGTACTGCACTGGAAAAGTCCACTACTGAAGAGCAATGATGTCCGCTTGAAGACTAAGGTGCACCTGATTTAGTCTTTTCAGTTACTTACTATGTAGCGGAGCTGGACAAGAAATAAGAATGACAGAATTGATGACTTTGCGCTGTGGTGTTGGAGAAAAGTACTGAATTTTCCATGAACTTGCAAGAAGAACTAACTTTTCTCCAATGACTTGGAGGAGGAGCAGCAGCCTGGAGATAAAGATGATGAAGCTTCCTCTCACTTGCTCTGGGAATGTTGCCAGGAGCGGCTATTCCTTGGGGAGAGTCAGTGAAAGAGGGTAAGACCCCTAAGGAGGTGGGCTGGCACAGTGGCCGCAGCAATGGACCCCAGTGTGTCTGGAAGTGTGAGGATGGCACAGGGTTAGAACAGGGTTCAGATCTGTTCACTGGGTCGCTATGAAGCATTTAACAACGAGGTCGTTGTACTCTGTTCTAAGGGGTCATTTTGTGCGCAGATTAACTTTCCTTCTTCCCAAAATGTCCTCAAAACCAACAGTGTCTACTTGAACGGCCAAGACCCGGTTCTGATGATTAATCTGCTATTTGGAGCCTTGAATGCAACCCCCGCGTTGGGGAGGGGGCCGTACAAAGGGGCTGAGAGGTTCCCGCTGAGGGTGACAGGTGATCAGAAGTGACAACACCTGCAGAGCCAGACGAACCCGCTGGAAGGCTGGACGCCCCGCGGCCTCGATGACCAGAAGGACTACACCAGTCGAGCGAGGACCCGCTGGGAGGCTGGACGCCTGGCGGCCTCGGGGCTCGAAGGCAGCTCATCCGACGACGACGATTCGCGCCTCGACCGGGGACAGCCGTGGCGGGGGGAACGGCGCCCCCCGGGATGCGCCCCCCGGGATGCGATTCCCCCGGGATGCGACCCCCCGGGATGCGACCCCCCGAGATCCGGTCCCCCGGGATGAGCCCCGGAGATCCGGACCCCGGGATTCGTCCCCCGGGATACGCCCCCCGGATTCGGCCCCCGGAGATCCGGCCCCCGGGATTCGTCCCCCAGGATGCGCCCCCCGGAATACGCCCCCCGGATTCGGCCCCCGGAGATCCGGCCCCCGGGATGCGCCCCCGGGATTCGGCCCGAGGCCATCGCCGGACCTCTCCGCGGACTCCAGGTCCCCCCGGAAGCGGGCCGGGGAGGACACACCCCCGCCCGGAGGCGCTTACCGTGCCATAGGTGCGGCTCAGAGCCACCACCAGCTTCGCCTGGTTCTGGTGCGGCTGCTGCGCCAGCTGGAAGGCCTCCTTGATGGACAGCAGCCTCTTCTCCGCTCCCATGGCGCCGGGGTCAGATGTGCTCGGTCCACAAACAACCAGAGTATCCGCAGAGTCCCTTCGGACACCCGCAGGCCGGCCGCCGAGCTCTTCGAAGCCCCGGGGCGGGGTTACCGCCAGACAGTTCAAATCAGTCCCGCGGGGAAGGGGAAATATCGCGAGACCCAGGCGAGCGCGGGAAGAGACTGAGCCCGCCCTCCCCGCGTTGACGCATGCGTGGAGGCTTTTGCCGGCGAGTTCTCCCGGAGAAGAGGGGAAGTGAACCGGAAGTGTGTCAGAAGGAATGGGCGTGGCTTTGCTGCTAGCCGGAAGTCATCTTGGGAGGACTATCTGTCCTGGGTCTTGGCTGCTGGTTGTGATGTTACAAGTGCAAGGAATAAAAAAAGAAAAATTAAAATAAAAAGAAGTACAAGGAATACTCGGGGGCTTTGCTGAGGGGAGACTTCCTGCAGCGACTGAGGGGGTAATCCGGGAGAAGTGGATGTTTCTGGTTCCATTCTGGAAGGAAGTTGAGGGTTTACGGAAGGGAGACTTTCCTGGGTGATCGAGGGGATGTTCTCAGCTTGTTTTCTGAGCTACACCACCTGATATCTTTTAAGACCTAAAGCTGGGCTGCAGAAAGTGCATGGGAACTGATCCATAGCAGACCCCACGGCGGGTTTTCAGAGGGTTGTGCGGGTGGAGATTGCGCATCCTTCTCCCGGGGACCATATGATGGGCTTGCCTTCGGGATTGGAGCTCCTTCCAACTCTTAGTAACTTTATTTATGTACAACAGAAGGAGAGCCTGCCTGATGCTCACCCTCCTGGCCGTTGTGGCTGTCCCTGTGTCAGTCCGTCTCGAGAGTCTAACTTTAGTGATGCGGTCTTTTTCAAGCTTGATGTCCTTCTCCGGGGACTGACCCCTCCTTGTAACATGCCCGAAATATGTGAGATGAAGTCTCACGGTCCTCGCTCCTCGCTCCTCCTGCACTTCTCCCAGGACAGATTTGTTTGTTCTGCTGGCAGTCCATGGTGTTTGCATATCCTTGGCCAGCACAACAGTTCAGAGGTGGTTCTTTGGTCTTCCTCTTTCTTGATGAGGACTCGTTTGTAAATAGGCATATAGACAGGCAGTAAACAAAAGACAACACACTTCAGATCCTTGTTCATAGCTGCAATGAGTTGTAGTTTACTCGACAATACCTAACAACAACTACAACAGCATAACAACCATGTGTACAGCAGAAGGGATGGCCTGTCCTGGTGTCATCTTCACAGTTTATGCTGTACTTGAACTCATTGTTGCAAACGCTGTGTTTCTCTCTCTCTCACTGAGCGTCTTCCTTTTTTTTTTTTGGCCAACCCTCAACCAAGCATGATCTTTCCCCAGGGTTGGTGCCCCCTTGTTGCTAAGATACATTCCCACTACTCTGCTTCTAGGACATAGGTGTTCTTTTGGCTGTTCATGGTAGAGCCAAATATTCTTTATCATCACCACCACCATGCAAAGGCATCAATTCCTCCATCTTCCTCCTTAGCACCTGTGACATAGAGCAGTAACCAAGGCTTTACACCAGAATTTGTTGAGTGGATTTTTTTTTTTTTTAGTTTTTGTTGCTTTGATGGGATATATCAGAGATAAAAACTTAAATACCCGCCAACAGCCAAAAAAAAAGTCTTACAGAGCTCCCATTATATATTTATCATGTTAAATTCTAGAAGTAAAGCCTAAATCTTCAACATGGAAATTTTAATACACCGTGACATCCAAATTGGAGGAAGACTCATCAACAATTTGTGCTATGCAAGTGATACAACCTTGCTTGCTGAAACTGAGAAGGACCTGCAACATCGCTGCGGAAAGATAAGGACCATCACCTTCAGTATGGATTGAAGCTGAACATCAAGAAAACAAAGATTCTCACCATTGGGCCAATTGGATAGATGATAGATGATCATCATAGATGGAGAAGAGATTGAGATTGTTAACAATTTCAGCTTGTTCACGTCCACAGGCAGGTAACACTCAGAATCAGCAGCCAAGAAATCTAAAGACAAATTGGATTGGAAAAGTGTGCTGTCAGGAACCTCTCCAGAGTGCTAAAGTGCAAAGATGTCAGTCTAGGGACTAAGGTGCACCTGATGCAGGCTATGGTATTCTCAGTTACTTTTTATACATCGAGAGCTGGGCAAATTGATGCCTTCAAGTTCCGGTGCTGGAGAAGAGTGTTGACTGCCAAAATAACAAACATCTGTTTAGAAAAGGGTGAACCAAGTTGCTCTCTGGAGGCAAGGATTTTGAAGCTTCATCTCACACACATACTTTGGTCATGTGGCCGGGAGGGACCAGTCCTTAAAGAAAGATATCATGCTTGGAAAAGTGGAGGGACAATGCAGGAGAGGAAGACCCTGCGTGAGATGAATTGAGACAATAATAGGGGGCAGTAGGGGCAGGTATGTTGGAGGCAGTAAGAATGGCCCAGGATAGGACAGGGTTCAGCTATTGTGCATAGGGTCACTATGAATCTCAAGCGACTCAGCAGCATCTAACAACAATTAGTGACCTATCAGTAAACTTCTGAATAGTTGCTTTGAATTGCATATTTCTACACTGTATGAGTAGCCACACATACAATTTGTTTTTTAAGCTCCATTTTTGAGATTCATATCGACATGTTAGTAAGTGATAGTAAAGATGTACCAAAAGCACTTTACCTCATCTAATCCTTAGAAACAACCTCCATAAAGAACTTCTACCTCCTTTTAAAGTAAGGAAACAAACAAACAGGTTGCTGAAGTATTCGCTTGTAAGAATATGCCTTAATCTATTATCCTTTTGCCTGCTGTCCGTAGTGCCAAAAATGTAGTGTCAGGCTACAATGAGCTCTTCTGAGACAAATGCTAGTTAAATAAACGTGATAGCCTTTGAGTTGATATTTTGAATCATCAGGATTTCTGAAAAGACAAGATCTGTATTCCAGGTTAGTCAACTAGAGAAAAGCATAACTATAAGAGCCTAAAGTCCTAAGACTGCTTAGAGGATGCTGATAGTATTTGTAATGTCTCTTAGGCAACCTGGAAAGAGGAACTTAAAAGGCCAGGACCCTGACCAAATGTATTAATCTTATATACCTTATGTTGTCAGGAGGGGCCAGTTTTTGGGAAAAGTAGAGGGTCAGAGAAAGAGGAACACCCTCAGTGAGATGGGGTGACACGGTGACTAACAAGGGGCTAGAGCATTTGAGAGATCATGAGGGTGGACCAGGGTTCACATCTGTTCGTAAGGTGGTCGTGAGTTGTAGTGGACTCAGCACCTCACAGCAACAACATCCAAAATATTTCAACACATAATCAATAGAAATTATTCATGATGATAACCTGCGTTTGGGAGTTTCACTGTTGACCCAAAGCCAGTGCCTCTGGTAGTTCAAAGCCATCAGGAGAAAGATGAACAGTATCCGGCCATGTGATTTACAGTCTCTGAAAACCCACAAGACGGTCAGCTATGAGTCACTTCCCACTTACTGGCCACATTGTGGTGGTGCTGGTGGTGGGTAGGAAGGGACACGACTCAGCTGACTGCAGTGAGTTTTCAGAGGCAGTAAATTGCAGGAAGAGATTGTTCATCCTTCTCCTGTGAAAGAGCTGGTGGATTTGAACTGTGTGCCTTGGAGTTGAGAACATGACTCCTTACCACTAGGCCACCTGTGAGGAAGTGGAATTCAAGAGTGGTCATTATTTGATACCTTGCTTCCCTATCAGTGTCCGTTGTATGTGTACAGTCAGATCAGAACCAACTCATAGGTGACCGTCCAGTGGTTTTCAGAAGCCGTTGATTACCAGGACGAGATTTCCCATCATTCTCCAGCAGAGAAGCTGGTGGATTTGAACCTCTAGCCTTTGGGTTGGTAACACAACGCCTTATGTTGATGCTCCCTTCAGTTTCCACCAGCCACATTTAAAGCACTAACTAGATTCAGGGACAAGTGGCCATGATTTACATAGAATATAATGTAAGTTCAATTATCAGCTAAAAATTTGTATCATTTTATGGCCTTTTAGTTGCTCAACTCTTTTTATGCTGTGGGTACCTGCTGGTGCTTTATTTGAGAAAGTTCTGACAATTCTGTGTCCTCTGCTGTATTGTATTTGGATCCAAACGGAACCCCCGGCTGTTGCGGCTCTGGTGATTCCTAGGGACCCTTCATCTCGAAGGAGAAGAGAATTGACCATCTTTCCCCTGTGGAAGCACTGACCTTCTGGTTAGTGTCTCGGCAGAAGCCACTGCTCCACCACGGGCTCACTGCAAATGAGAGCGGCCCTTTTTAGAGTTACTAAGCGATGAGGTGCTGGACACTAGAGGGCAGCCTGACTGTATCGATTACTCATAGTCGAAGGCAAGTCCTGGCCCTGCAGGTTGGATGGGTGGACCTGTCACATTCAAAAGTAGGGTACTCATTCCAAAAGCTACTGACCTGAAGCCACATCTGACCTGAAGTGACAGGAACAACCAATTATAGTAAAAACTGGAAATGTTTATTAACTTTCATTTTGAAGTCACTTCATGTAGGATCTCATACCTGGAAAGGTAAAGTACCAGCAAAGGAGGGGGGACCCTCAACAAGATGACTTGACACAGTGACTGTCGTGGTGGCTCGAGTATATCAGACACGGGAGGACGGCATGGGGAGGGCAGGGTTCAGACCCACTGTTCATAGTCATTTGCACTTAGTGATAACAATGTGTAGGATGAGAGAAAGAGCTCTCATGGCCTACTGGTAAGGAGCTGTGCTGCCAACCCAAAGGCCCACAGTTCAAATCCACCAGCTACTTCATCGGCAAAAGATGGGAATTCCCTTCCCATGAGCCTTACTACCTCTAAAAACCTGCTGGAGTTTCGCAAAAAGTTGAATATAGAAATTCCATGTGATGCAACTATTCCACTGCTTGGAATATACCCCAAGAAAGTGAGAACTGAGGTGCAAATGGAGATTTGTACACCAGTTTTCATAGAAGTATTATTCACCTTCGCAAGAACATGGAAACATCCCATAAGTCCAAACACAATCAAAAAGGATTGAGAAATTTTGGTACATTCACAAGATGGAATACGACACAGCACACAGGAGCAATGATTTTGTAAATTACTACTTATGGTGGACTGGAGAGCATTATGCTAAGTGAACTAAGTCCCATAAGGACAAATACTGAATAAGACCATTATTGTAGAAATAGATAA
>NW_006399785.1:8802686-8803944 GCF_000299155.1 Elephantulus edwardii
TGAGCACATCCAGGGCAACATTGAAAGGAAAACCTGCTGGAGGGTCACTCCTGACTTGCTGTTACACAGAGCAGCAGGTAAGATGGTATAGAAGGGGTGTTGGTATTCTATTTTTGTCTTTTCATTTAAAGTTGGGGCTTTATAATCCTGTTGCTATCCATACTTACGATGTGTTTCCACCACGTTTTACCTGCACATTCCTCCAGCAAAAGAGACTCAGCATTTTTTTCAAATTCCTGCCATCACAAATGAAACTTTGATGTACAACACCGTACATATTGGAAGTATACTTTGTACTGTACACATGGAGGGAGCTCTGGTTGCTTAGTAGTAAGGAGGTGCACTGCCAACCCAAAGGCAGGTGGTTCAGAGCCACCAGTTGCGCTGCAGAAGGCAGATTGGCAGTCTCTTCCTGTTCAATTAACTGTGAAAACATGCTGGAGGGTCACCTATTAGTGATTCTGACTTATCAGTACATAACAGCAATGAATGGAGAGGAGCTCTGGTGGCCTGGTGGGCAAGGAGTTACGCTGCCAACCCAAATGCGGGTGGTTCAAATATGCCAGCTGCTTTGTAGGAGAAAAATGGATTTCTTCTCTTGTGCAATTTACAGCCCATAACAACAACACTGGAACTGCTAATTCATGAGATGTACAAATGTTCATTCTATTAATAGCGGAGCAGTGCTGGTTCCTGGAGAAGTTCCTTCATCTCCTCACCAGCATTTGGTAGTCTTTAGAGTTCTGATGTGCAGTTCTGACTCAACCAGAGGTAACAACAATGACAATTTAGGATTGTAATCCATCATGAGTTTGTTTTGTATGTTATCCAGTTTTACTTTTCATACGTATATAGTTTTGCTAGACATTGTGTAGTTACCCTGTTTTATTCTGTATAAAGAGATGTTTTTACTAATAGGAGTTGAATTCATCTATTCTCCCTTTGTTTTGTAGGACTTTATTTCCAGTTCTGACTCCTGGTGGCCTTCTCATCAGGTTTCCAAGGCTGAACACTAACAGCAGACCACGTGTCGTGCCATCGACTGATGCAGACTCTTGACCTTTTGGTTAGCAGTGCAGCATGCAAAGGGCTACATCCCCAGGGCTCCTGCGCTGCACACTGCATTCTCAAATTGTTTCTGTATTTGGTTCTCCTCTGTTGCACTGCTGCTCAGTTCTTACACTGATTTCACTCTATTTTAGTTTCTATGATTTTGTGATTTAGTTGAGCCCATAATTGCCTAATAGCAAACTTTCAT